>NW_019154128.1:7545651-7645103 GCF_002288905.1 Enhydra lutris kenyoni | reverse complement strand
CATATGATCTCCCTGATATGAGGAAATGGAGATGCAACATGGGGGGTAAGAGGGTAGGAGAAGAATAAATGAAACAAGATGGGATTGGGAGGGAGACAAACCATAAGTGACTCTTAATCTCACAAAACAAACCGAGGGTTGCTGGGGGGAGGGGGGTTGGGAGAGGGAGGTGGGGTTATGGACATTGGGGAGGGTATGTGCTATGGTGAGTGCTATGAAGTGTATTAACCTGGCGATTCACAGACCTGTACCCCTGGGGATAAAAATATATGTTTATAAAAAATAAAAATTAAAAAAAAAAAAGAAATGAAGTTCTATTCTTTTCCTGCTGCTGTGGAGTCATGTGGAGGTGAGAGACTATGTGCACCAAGATTCAGCTCCACCTATAACCCACTGCCATGGCCAAGGAAAGCATTATTACTGGAGGTGTAATGGATATTTAATACTGCTTTACAAGAGATGCTGAAGAACACTCTCATCCACGATGGCCTAGCACATGGAATTTGAAAAGCTGCCAAAGTCTTAGACAAGCACCAAGCCCATCTTTGTGTGCTTGCTTCCAGCTGTGATGAACCTATGTATGTCAGTTGGTGGAGGCCCTTTGTGCTGAACACCAAATCAACCTAATTAAGGTTGATGACAGCAAGAAACTAGGGGAATGTGTAGACCTCTACAAAGACAGAAAACCCCACAAAGTGATTGGTTGCAGTTGTGTGGTGGTTAAGGTCTATGACAAAGAGTCTCAGGCCAAGGATGTCATCAAGGAATACCTTCAGTACAAGAAATGAATAAATAAAAAACTTGGTTTATTTCCTCAAAAAAAAAGGTTGTGTAATGTAAATGAAACTTGAAAATATTAAGCTAAGTGAAATAAGTCAGAAACAAAAGGACAAATACTGTATGATTCTACTTATATGAAATACTTAGATTAGACAAATTCATAGAAAATAGATCAGAGGTTGTATATGTTGGGCAGAGGTAGAATGGGGAGTTATTGCTTAATGGGTACAGAGTTTCTATTTGGGATGATGAAAAAAAAAATGGAACCAGATAGTGGTGATGGCGTATATGAAATTAATACTACTGAATTAGTACCCTTAAAAAATACAAAAATGTACAAAAAACATGGCAAATTTTGTTATATATATTTCATTCCAATAAAAATTGGTTTAACATAGTTGATTATATTCACAGTAAAGAAAAACCATATGATTGCTTCAATAGGTGTCGAAAAATCATTTGATAAAATTCAAAACCCATTCATAAAAAATACTTTAAGAAACATAGAAATAGAAAAGAACTTCCTTAATCTGAAAAAGGGTATTGTGCCAGTCATCAATTTATTGCCTCTCAGCTCCAAAATCACCCTTCAGTACCTGCTCTGTGATGGACTGAATTCTTGAAGCACTTTTCCTTCACTGTAAGTACATGGAACTTTGCCAAAAGAGGGTGTTGGAGTGACACTGCAAGGGAAAGATGGTTTCTCTGCCTGACTCCAAAGTACAGTGTTTTGATTTTTCTTGCTTCTGCTGCACACAGGTCAGAGGTGTAAGTGTGTGGGCACATTTGGGGGTGCTCTGCTCCAGTTGTGTGCTCAGAGCATGTAGTCCTCAGCAATCTTGCAGCCTCAGCCCAGGTCCAGTTATGGCCTTCCCATGGTCTTCCAAGATTCTGGCCTCATAAACATAGTGGAAACCTAACTCTTTTACACCAGCCTTGAATGGCCTGAGTCCTAAAGGGTTGATACTGTTTGTCTCTCAGCTACTGCCCTGTGCTAGCCTGAGCAACCCAGAAAACTTCTCCACCAATCACAGTGTTGCAATCACATGATTTACAATGAGGGATGCACTGCAACCTTGGGAAGGGAGCTCCCTTTCCAAGTTTGTTCTTACTTGGATACTCTCCTTCAGCTCTTCATGTCCTTTAACATTATCTCTACATCTTCATAGTTACCCTCCTATCATGGTTTCATAATTCATTGTCTTGAACTTTCCATTTAAATTATTGTGTTGTTTTCTCATTGGGACTGACTGGTTGAAGACTGATACAAGTACTTACAAAATATCTATGGTAAACATCATACTTAACGGTTAATGCTGAAAGTTTTCCCTTTGAAATTAAGAATAAGACAAGAAAGCATGCTATCACCATTTCTATGCCACACTGTACTAGCCATTGTAATATGACAAGAAAAAAAAGGCATATGGATTGGAAAAGAAGAAAGGAAATTTTCATTATTCACAGATTATAATGATAATATACATTTAAAAGTCCAAAATGATATTCAATTATTTAAATATATGTAATTAGCAAGATTACTGGCTGGAAAGTCAACATACAAAAAAAATCTATGATATTTATATCATTTACATAATGATATAATTGTATGTATAATTATTAATATAATTGTATTTCTAATGTAATTATAAACATAATAATATAATTATATAAGGAAAGAAACTTTAAAAATACGATTAACAAAAATATAAAAATATTAAATACTTAGCAATAAATGTAACAAAAGATGCGCAAAAACTGTAAGACATTATTGTGAAAAATTGAAGACATCTTAAAAAATGGATATACAAGTTCATGAAATCACAGACTCAATATTGTGAAGATGACAATTCTTCCGCAAAACTGATATATAGATTCAAGACAATTATAACTGAAATTCTTATAAGTTTTTTGTTATTGTTGTATATATAGGAAACTGACTACCTTATTTTAAACATATATATGGAAATGAATAATTGATAAAGAGCCAAGACACTTTTAAAGAGAAAAGCAAGGAAGGAAGGTTTGCTCTATCAAATATCAAGAGTCATTATAAAGGTAAAATAATTAAAGTAGTATGACATTGGCATAAACATAGAGATGAATGGAACAGAATAGAGTCCCACAACAGACTGATGCGTACACAAACATGACAAATTTGTCACAGCAGAGAGTGGGTGAACCATAGTATTTTAAATAAAATGTGTTGGGGAAAACTGGGTATCCATGTGATTAAAAAAAAAAAAAAAAAGAAAGAAACTTGGTCCCCATGTCACTGCACAAAAAAACCAACTGCAGATAAATTACAGACTTAGATGTGAAAGCCAAGCAATAACAAAAAGTCACACTGAATAATAGTAAAAAACATATAAAAACGGGAAAATAGGGCGCCTGGGTGGCTCAGTGGGTTAAGCCTCTGCCTTCAGCTCAGATCATGGTCTCAGGGTCCTGGGATCGAGCCCTGCATTGGGCTCTCTGCTCAGCAGGGAGCCTGCTTCCCCTACTCTCTCTGCTTGCCTCTCTGCCTACTTGTGATCTCTCTCTCCCTGTCAAATAAATAAATAAAATCTTAAAACAAAACAAAACAGGAAAATATCTTCATGACTTCAAGGTAGGGGAACATTTCTTATACAACTATAAAAAGCACTAACCAAAGGAAAAGATTAATAAATAGGGCTACATTAAATAAGAACTTCTGTATATCAAAAGATGCTGGTCAACCAGTTTGTACCCAAAAGGACTCCTCCAAACCCAAAAACAAAAGATAGACAACTCAATGGACAAATGAGAAAAAAAACAAGGATAAGCACTTAGCAAAAGAGAATATCCTTGGTCCCAAAACATAGGAAATGGGACTCTACTTCATTAATAATTAGAGAAATGAAAATTAAAACTACAATGAGATACCATCACACTGACAACACCAAAGATAAGTGTGGATATGGAACACTGGAAATCTCCTTCACTGCTGGGGTCCGGGGATGTGTGTAAATTCCAGAAACAAAATTGAGAGCTAGTCAGTCTTGTCTCTCATATTCCATGATTCAGAATTCACTTCTATGTGGAATTCCTAACAAAAACACTTGCACATGGGCACCAAAATATGTGAACAGGAATGTCCACAGCAGCACTGCTCAGAGTAACTCTAAACTGGACAACCCAGGTATCTGACAATTGCACAAGGGATAAAGAAATTATGTAGGCAGGGTGAGTCATAATGAGTAAAGGGAATCGTTAGGCACAAACTTCCAGTTATAAAATAAGTAAGTTGGGGCACCTGGGTGGCTCCATTGGCTAAGCATCTGACTCTTGATTTTGGCTTAGGTCATGATCTCAGGGTCATGAGATCGAGCCCTGCATCAGGCTCTATGCTCAGAAGGGAGTCTGCTTGGAATTCTCTCTCTCTCTCTCCCTCTGTCCCTCCCACTGCTCCAACTCCCCACATGCTCTCTCTCTTCCTCTAAAATAAAGAACTGTATCTTTAAAAATATACAAATAAAATAAAAAATAAAATGTCATGGGGATGTAATGCATAGCATGCTAACTATAATAATACTGTATTGTGTATTTGAAAGTTGTCAAGAGAGCAAACCTTAAAAGTCCTCAACAGAAGAAAAAAAAGGAAAAAATTTTTTGTAGCTGTGTATGGTGATGAACATTAACTAGATTTGTGATAATCCTTTCACAATATATTCAAATATTAAATCATTATGTTGAACACCTGAAACTAATACAATGTTACATGTCAATTAGTCAATTATATATTAATAAAATAATAGAATTATTGTATATTTATATAATGAAATAATATACAACATAAAAATGAATGCACTATAGCTTCATGCAATGACATGAATTCCATAAACATAATAATAAGTCAAAGAAGCCAAACACACAATGTATATACTCTATAATTCCATCTATAGGAAGTTCAGAAAATGAGCAAAACTAAATTATAGTGTTTAATAATACATGTTTAAGTGGTAAAAGTGTAAACAAAGGCTAGGAAATTATTACTATGACCTTTAAGTTAGTACTTACTCTAGAAAAAGACAAAGTACTAGTGATCAGGACAGAGCGTGATGGGGATTTCATGGGTGTTGAAACATTCTAGTTTTTGACCACTTGGCGATCACTTGGAGGTTAACTCTGAGAATTCATTGAGCTGTATATTTTTTTGTAAATGTCTGTAATTCATGTTTTAAAGGGCTAAAAGGGGGGCACCTGGGTGGCTTAGTTGGTTGAGCGTCCAACACTTGATTTCAGTTTAGGTCCTGATCTCAGGGTCCTGGGATGGAGCCCTGCATCTGGCTTCATGCTTAGCAGGGAGTCTGTTTCAGGATTCTCTCTCCCTCTGCCCCTCCCCACTGACTCTTGCATGTTTTCTCTCTCTCTCAAATAAATAAATAAACCTTTAAAGGAAAAAAATATTTAAGGGGTAAAAAACAGATGACTGCCTGGCAGCACTGAGGGTACAGTAGACAAACCACATTTTACTAAGTCTTCAATCTAATGACCTGTCTTGCAGTGTGTAGGAGCCTGGGAGTGCGAGATGTGGAGAAGGAGGATGGCAATGACCCAGGATGGGGACTGGTTTGTCAGGACTGGGGAAGCCTGGCAGGGAGGAGTAGGGAGAAGAAATCACACATCCTTGAAATTGCAGTCCCTGAAGCAGACATTCAGGCATACATAAACTCAATTAGTCAAATGCCCGAGGAGATTAGAAGGTGAAAAGACCAAAGATCACAGTGAGGGAGAAGAGTAAGTTCACAGATAGTGAACTTACTCACAGTGGAAGTCTGGAAGAAGCAAAGGTAGACACAGAAGCAGAGCTTCAGTGAATACTGCAGTAAAATGCAGTGTAATGATACCGCATACACTGAAACAAGGCTCTTTTAGCCTGCTATGCACGCATGCAGTCATTCATTCATTCATTCATTCATTCAAGTCTTTATTGAGTCTCAGGAACTATTCTAGGTATATAGAGAATATTAGACGTTACAAGGCAGTTCTCTTTAGTTTTAACTAAGATAAGACACACCCTCACGAGCATTGATGTTATAGTTCAAGATTTCACTGCTGGAGGGATAAAGCCCCAACTCACCCCCACACAAAGCATACAAGCTCCACCCCAGTTTGGCCCCTTGCCAGTGGCATCTCCCCATGGGTGTCTGCTGTTCCCCAGAGAAGTCATTTTCACTCATCCTGTGACCATATGTAGGCACAGTTCTATGCACTTTATTCATTCTCACAACTTTAAGAGGCTGGCACCATTATTATCCACACTGTCCAGGTGAGGTTACAAGCCCAGAGAGGTGAAGTAACTTCTTCGTGTTCACGAAAGCTTATAGGTACTGGGGCAAGGATTCCAGGTCTGGCTCCAAAGCATATGCTCTCCACAAGTACAACTGGGTCACAGTCATCTTTCTCTGGCCCCAGACATGTTCAAACCCTTTCATGTCTCTGCAGCTTTGGATTTTCTCCCTGTTGCCTTACCCACAAATGCAGCAAGAAGGCTGCCACCTCTGTGCCACCTTCCACAGCCACTTTCTTGGGTCATTCTCTACCTTCCTCCTCTATGGCCTCATCTTTCATGGGCCTCTCCTAACTTCTAACATGTCCCTATATGTCCTCAAGGGCAGGAACCTTGATTTGTTTGTCATTAGGTCTTCTCCAGAATCTGTCACACATGAGATCACAGGTGATGCTGAACTGGATCCAAAGAAAAATGTAAATCCTAAATAAGTGGAGTCCATACTGAGAGTCATCAATGTTAGAAGAAAGAGAGGGGCCTGTAGTCTGAGGTAGCCTGGGGAATTCTTCTGAAAGGAGTAGCCCCTGGCTAGACCGTAAGGGATGAGCAAAACCTGTACCACTGAGGCCAAGAGACTCCAGTGCACAGGGTGTGTGCAGATGTTGGTCTTTAAATCAAACTTGCTAGAGCACAGGCTGCAGGCAAAAATCAGGGATCAAGAGGCAAGAATATCAAACTGCCAATACAAACACCTACCCCAGGATCTTAAGTTCTTCCTAAGTAAATCCAGAAAAACCAGAACACTTCTGAGTACAAGAGACCTGGAGGGGGAAAAAAAAGATTAATCAGATTTAGATTTTTTTATACTTTCTACTGGATAATATGAATATGGTACATAATTAACTGCAAGGTCGGAACTGCTCTGACTCTGGCACTGTTTTAAACACATCAGTATCGGCATATAGAGATTTCACTGCATTTTCTTGGCAACCAGGCCATCTGAGTTGTTGTCATCAATCAGGGCCTGGCCTGAGATCTAAAATGTCCATGTGATGCCCATTGTGCCGACAGCGAGCTCCTCCCCAGGTTTCTCAAAGTTTTGGTACAAACAGTCCTGCCATATGCAGGCTCCTGCTAAGAAAGGACGGCACTGACCATACAAAAGGGGTATTTCTTGAGAGAGACATAGGGTGGATTTCTATGTCACCTTTTTTGGGAGGGGGTGGTTCTGGAAAGTATATGCCACTGGGTTTAGGTTACTGATGGAATGTCTTTGCAAACCAGACTGAATGGACTAGAAGGGTTGAGTTTTCTACTCCACAGGTTGTACCTCCTGTCCTGTCTAGCCTTTGCTCTTATTATCACCTTTCGTCTAGGTGAATGAGAAGAACATAAGGAATGTATAAATACTATTAGAACATAAGGAATGTATAAATATTATGTCCACAAAAGAAAAACTCTTCATTATTCTTCATAAGACCCCAGACCCACCAGAACATCCTTGAGGTGTGTGAGAGAGGCCCACCTGACTGCCTATCCCTAAAAGAGAATCAATTATAGGTAGAAAGGTTGTCATCAAGTGAGAAAATCTTTCCTTTTACTTCTACATATTTGCCTTAGATTCTTCACAAATAAAAATAACACAACATTTCATCAGCATTACTAAATCTACAAATTACCTTAATAACCTTGATCTCATTTAAACTCATTTTGCAAGTGGGCAAACATTGTTCCATGAGTTTAACTGATTGCTTACGATTGCAAAGTTTCTAATAGTGCCAGGCCCACGTCTAGGACTTCAGGGTCCAACTCTGTTCTACTTCATAACAAACACATTATAACATATTTTCGTACATATTTTCAGAACATATAAATTTTTGCTTTATAACTTTTATAATTCCAATTTGGAGTTTTGTTATAACTTATAAATGTTTTCTCGTGATTCAGACTTACATTTTATGTAATCGTATAGGGCTTGATTGAGTAGCAACTAACTCATTGATATCATGTTATCTTTTGCAGACCCTTAATTAAATATTTATTTCAATTTCAATGTTTTTTCCTCATGTTTAGGAGCCAATATGTTTTTTTTCCAGGTCTGAAATATTCTCGTGGAAGGTCATGGGACCCAAGCAACAATCCAAGAATGCTTCATGGCAGAAAGAGCCCTATTCTGGCTGCTGTACCACTCAGCCCCTAGCACAGGGATGTGATGTGAGCAAAAGCTTAGAAGCTGGAATATAGAAGGTAGGTAAAGTTGGCTGTCACAGATTCAGCTGGCTGGAGCAGAAAGGACAGGATCCAGTCCATCTCTGATCTTCTAGCTAGCTCCGTGGAACTTCTCTGGGATAATATTCTGCCTGCACTCTGAAACAGGCTGTGTCCTTATGTTAAACCATACTATTAATCCACAGAGTTAAGCAGCATCCAGAAAAACGTCAATGATCAAAGGAAGATTTTATCCTATATGTTAGTAGAGCTCTCTCTAAAACAAATCTCACAGGATTCAGGGATACTGGTCTTGACTGACCTCATCACCAAAAACCCCAACCCCAGGGAGAGCTGGGATTGGGGAGGAACTCAAGAGAGAGCAGAGGGAGCCCGCACTTCTGTTGCCATGGGGACATGCAGAATCCTTCCACAAACCAAGCCTGGGATTAAAGCCATTCCTACTGAAACTCCTGCTGGGTGGCCTTGCTTTGGAGGCAACATTTTCCCAATAATTCTGAGTAAGCTGTTTTTGTAAAATGCATTCTCAATGCATAGGCCAGGGAAAACAATTATTTAAAGGCATACTGCCCCAAATCCTTTTAGAAAAAAAGAAAGAAATCTTCAATACTGTAAGCAGTCACTCCCTAAATTCTCCTTTTGGGTGTCCATGTTTTTGTGTTCTGCAGAGTTTTATTAAATGAGAACACATTACCACAATACTTGCTAAAAACATATTGCATCAGTCCTTGGAATTTAAAGAAAAATGAATTATTCTTTGTGCCATGCCACCTTCTTCAGTAACTGAAACAAATTTGAAAATGTGGAGAAACCTGGGGATTTGGGAGAAGCTCTTCACTTGTCTATTCCCCTAGTTGCCATGGAGAACAACAGTTTTACAGGCATCTTTAAATAAAGTCAGCCCAGAGCCGAAACCTCACCTTTTGAGGGAGAAAGATTATTAAGGGTGTGGGAGACAATTCTCTTTGCTGTTCTAAACAGCAAGTAGTCTGAGGAAGACACAAGTGAACCCCATGTTTACTCTGAAGAGACATTCATGTGGGAGGTAGCAAGTGGTTCTGGAGCACTGCACCCCCCCAGAACTTTCCAGGGTCTACCCTTTATGCTCAAAGTCTCATTTCTGATACTCAGAGCTATGGGGTTTCTCTCTCCGTGTTCATCAGGCTTCATTTACCAAATATTCTGCTTCTTTGTACCCACTGATCCTGGAATTCCCAAGAACATGGTCTGCCCTTCCTCATTGACTATAAATAACTTCCTCTGACTCTTCTGTCCAACTTCTCCCTCTCCACCTTCAAATTTCTCCCTGAAACTCTCATCCCTTGGGAGCCTCCTTTGTTTCATTACCTTAAGGAAGGAGACTAGCCAATAATAATAATAATAATAATAATAATAATAATATAGACATTTATTATGCACCTATGAAACACTTAACATAGATCATCTCATTTTATCTTCTGGCAACCTTGAGATAGGTCCTATTTCTACCCCCATTTTATAGAAGAGGAAATAGTTTTAGGATACATAAGTGACTTGGTCACACAGTTGGTAAGTAAGAGAATAGGGGTTCAACCCAGAGTGTTCAACTCCAGAGTATCCACTCATATTGTCTCTCCATTTAATTATTTAGTCATTAACCCAACCAATATTTATTGAGCCCTCACTATGCCATGCACTGTTCAGGGTAGATAGCAATGATGAAGGCAAAGGAGGTTTCTACTCTCATCATGATTCTTTGATTTTAGTAAGGGTAGACAGGAAATAAATGAACAAATAAAACAGGTAATTTCTGAGATAGGGAGAAAATACTTCAAGGAATGGAGCAGTGGTCTTCAAACTTGAGTGTGCATGAGCTCACTTAGCAGGGCTTGTTGAATCACAAACTGCTGGGCCAAACTCTCAGAGTTCCTCATCCAGAAGGTCTGGAGTGGGGCCTGGGGAATCTGCATTCCTAACAGGCTCCCAGGTGAGGTTGCTTTTGCTGATCTGGGACTACACAGGGAGAACCACAGGGATAGGGAGTAACTGGGATTGGACTGGGGAGTGGGAAAGCCTCTCTCGGGATATGTGCCATTTGAGTTGAGACCTGAATGACAAAATGAGCAAGACACCAGAAGGTACAAAGAAGCCAAGGTACCAAAAGGGCAAAGTCCTCAAGGTAGAAATGAACTCTGGGTATTGGAAGGACAAAACAAAGATCTGCTGGGTGTTGAATGAGGGAAAGAAGAGAGACGGGCAAGGGCCAGCTTAGACTCAACACAGTTATTTATTTTCCTCTTGCTCCACTAGATGATGTTGTTTTAACATGAAAATTACAATGTTAATTTTAACCAACAAAATAGTGACAATCAGTTGACTTAAAAAATAAAGATCTAAGATTACTTTAAATGGCACCTCCTGTGACACATTTAAAATATGACTTCAGTTCCTCTTCACTCCAATGCCATTTTCAATTTTAATTTTTCAAGCAAAAATAATCCATTTTGTTATATGCAATGTACACTGGTGTTATATCTTATTTAATTATATATATTTTTATCTGGGCAATCTGTCAAGTCTGCAAGTTGTTGCAAAAATCAGAGACAGGATCCATGCCTTTTCTTTCCTCATTCTTTAGTGCTTTTCAAATACAAATATGCCTAGAACTGAACTCATAACAGGCTCTCTGGGAAAGGACATGTATTAAGAATGATCTAGGTGAACCTCTTGTTCTTGCCAGAGTCCTTTGTCCAGCTTGGTCCCTATGGTGCAAGAGTGCCAAGCAGAGACAGGATAAGATCTAGGCTTCTGTTGGATTCTCAGCCTCTTTCTCCGAGGAGAAATAGTTTGTAGCAAGATCTTTACTATTTTCCTTTGCTTTGGATCTGTTCTGATGAAGCAGTGAAGTTCTGCATAATTGATAAAGACAGACTATTCTTCTCATTTCTTAAAACACAATGGTGCAATCAAGCATTCTGAATTTCCTAAACATTGCACAGTTGATGCCTGGAGCATTCAGAAATTACTGTTGGTGACTGTTATGGGCTGAACTGTGTCCTTCAAAATTCATATGTTGAAGTCCTAACCCCTAGTATCTCAGAATATGACTGTATTTAGAGACAGGGTCTTAAAGAGAAAATTAAAGCTAAATAAGGTCAGTGGAGTGGGCCTTATTCCAATATAACTGGGGTCCTCATAAGAAGAGGAGGTTAGGAAACAGGCATCACAGAGGGACAACCATCTGTAAGCCAAGGAGACTGGCCACAGAAGAAACCAACACTGCTGATACCTTGCTATTAGAGTTCTGACCTTAAGAACTATGAGGAAATAAATTGTTGTTTAAGCCACCCAGTCTGTGATTCTTTGTTATGACAGCCCTAGCACGCTAATATAGTTGAGTGTTTGGATGGCAGCTGCCCCCATCTAAGTCACTAAGAATTTGGAGAATTGGCCCTTCTAAGAACCACTACTATGTGTTTATAGAGATTCTTATAGAAACTTTGTTATGCTTTTCATTCCATGCTTTAAAAAAGTTTCCCCTCTATAAAAATTAAGAAAACCAGGTCCCTTGGGGTGCCTGGATGGCTCAGTCGGTAGAACATGTGACTCCTGAGCTCAGGAATTCAAGTCCCATATTAGGTGTGGAGCCTACTGAAGAAGAAGAAGAAAGAAGAAAAAAGAAAGAAGAAAGAAGAAGAAGAAGTAGTAGTAGTAGTAGAATAGTAGTAGTAGTAGTAGAAGTGGTAGTAGTAGTAGTAGTAGTAGTAGTAGTAGAGGAGGAGGAGGAGGAGGAAGAAGAAGAAAACAATTAGGTCCCTCCTCTGAGCCCATCTTGAAGGTTTCAGTTCAGCAGGAAACCTGTGGGCCAAAGGTTAGAGGGAAGAAATAGTTATCCTAGTCCTCCCCTCCCTGAGACAGTGGGAGTCTCCTGTGTTCTGTTACAACTTTTGGTGCTTGTCTCTCTAAGACAGCACTATCCTTTTACATTTGTTTTACTGACTCTGGTCTGGTCAGCAGACAGGGCATTTCTGGGTTGTTGCTTCTGCTGCACATTTGGCTGAAATATACCCTGACCCAGATTAGCCCACTTAGATAGTTTGGAAGAAAGGTTTAGGAATTTCTGAGGAGTGCCTTTGCCTCTGAATTTCAAAGAGTGTGGAGAATGAATAGACCTTCTACTATGCCAATAATGACAAAGTATAGAGTATCCACAAAAGGGGAGCTAGGGTATATAGGGAATACTAAAGTTAGTTCTAGGAGTCCTGCTGTAAGAACTTCCTATCTGGATAAGATACTTTTGGGTTCAGTCTTCTTCAATTTCTTTCATGAGTGTTCTGTAGTTCCTCGAGTACAGATCCTTTACCTCTTTGGTTAGGTTTATTCCCAGGTATCTTATGGTTCTTGGTGCTATAGTAAATGGAATCGATTCTCTAATTTCCCTTTCTGTATTTTCATTGTTAGTGTATAAGAAAGCCACTGATTTCTGTACATTGACTTTGTATCCTGGAGCAAATAATCCAAAAATTTGTATGGAATCAGAAGAGACCCCGAATTGCTAAGGAAATGTTGAAAAACAAAGTAAAACTGGGGGCATCACATTACCTGATTTCAAGCTTTACTACAAAGCTGTGATCACCAAGACAGCATGGTACTGGCATAAAAAAAGACACATAGACCAGTGGAACAGAGTAGAGAGCCCAGATATGGACCCTCAACTCTATGGTCAAATAATCTTCGACAAAACGGGAAAAAATATACAGTGGAAAAAAGACAGTCTCTTCAATAAATGGTGCTGGGAAAACTGGGTAGCTATATGTAGAAGAATGAAACTCAACCATTCTCTTACACCGTACACAAAGATAAACTCAAAATGGATAAAAGACCTCAACGTGAGACAGGAATCCATCAGAATCCTAGAGGAGAATATAGGCAGTAACCTCTTCGATATCAGCCACAGCAACTTCTTTCAAGATATGTCTCCAAAGGCAAAGGAAACAAAAGCGAAAATGAACTTTTGGGACTTCATCAAAATCAAAAGCTTCTACACAGCAAAGGAAACAGTCAACAAAACAAAGAGGCAACCCATGGAATGGGAGAAGATATTTGCAAATGACAGTACAGACAAAAGGTTGATATCCAGGATCTATAAAGAACTCCTCAAACTCAACACACACAAAACAGACAATCATATTAAAAAATGGGCAGAAGATATGAACAGACACTTTTCCAATGAAGACATACAAATGGCTATCAGACACATGAAAAAATGTTCATCATCACTAGCCATCAGGGAGATTCAAATTAAAACCACATTGAGATACCACCTTACACCAGTTAGAATGGCCAAAATTAGCAAGACAGGAAACAACATGTGTTGGAGGGGATGTGAAGAAAGGGGAACCCTCTTACACTGTTAGTGGGAATGCACATTGGTGCAGCCACTTTGGAGAACAGTGTGGAGATTCCTTAAGAAATTAAAAATAGAGCTTCCCTATGACCCTGCAATTGCACTACTGGGTATTTACCCCAAAGATACAGATGTAGTGAAAAGAAGGGCCATCTGTACCCCAATGTTTATAGCAGCAATGGTCACAGTTGCCAAACTGTGGAAAGAACCAAGATGCCCTTCAACGGACGAATGGATAAGGAAGATGTGGTCCATATACACTATGGAGTATTCTGCCTCCATCAGAAAGGATGAATACCCAACTTTTGTAGCAACATGGACGGGACTGGAAGAGATTATGCTGAATGAAATAAGTCAAGCAGAGAGAGTCAATTATTATATGGTTTCACTTATTTGTGGAGCATAACAAATAGCATGGAGGACAAGGAGAGTTAGAGAGGAGAAGGGAGTTGAGGGAAATTGGAAGGGGAGGTGAACCATGAGAGACTATGGACTCTGAAAAACAATCTGAGGGTTTTGAAGGGGCGGGGGGGTGGGAGGTTGGGGGAACCAGGTGGTGGGTATTGGAGAGGGCACGGATTGCATGGAGCACTGGGTGTGGTGCAAAAACAATGAATACTGTTACGTTGAAAATAAATTAAAAAATTTTAAAAAAAGAAAGAAAATAAAAAATAAACAATAAATAAAAATCTTTCCTACTTGAAATTAAAAAAAAAAAAAATACTTTTGGGTTCAGGTGACCAAAAACCAACTCAAACTAGCTTATAACAGAATATGGGAGGGTGTAGATTTGGGTCTGTGTAACTGTGATATTCAAAACCTGATGGTTTCAGGTACAGCTTGATCCTGGGCTCAAATTCTGTCATCAGGAAGGTCTATCCCTCCTTAACTGGAGACTCTGCTTTCCTGTGTTTGGATCTATTCTTAGGCATGAAATCCTAGTGTGTTGGCAAAGATGGCTACACATTTATCAGTCATAGAGGCAGTGATGCCAAAGAAAAGAACATCACTCTTTTCCCAGAGTTATAGCAAAATTCTAGGCAAACCCCCTGAATGGTCCAGGTTGGGTCACCTTCTAATTTCTCAACCAATCACTGTAGCCAGGATGGCAGGGTACTCTGGGTCATGTGCCCACCTCTGGGACTGAGAAATGAGTGAGGGTGGATGGCCCCATCCGAGCCACTAAAAATTTAGAGTTGGTTCCTCAAAGAGGTACCAGGAAGAAAAAAAGTAAGCACATAAAACATTAACCTTGTATTACATTAGGCTGGCATATAAAAGATGCTCAAAACAGGCTGGCTTATATTATGTGATTAAGTGACAAATAAATAAAAAAGGGGAAAGTGCTGTGTCAAAAATTTAGAGGACTATGGAGAAGAGAATGGCATTGAAAGAGGATGAAGCTCAAAATTATACACAGAAGTTATAAAAGAGGCATATTTCAGCACAATGCAAGGAAAAACCCTACTAGAAGTGAGGACAACAAAAGAGGATGCTTCACAAAGTGGTGATCTTCCTATTTCTAGATGAGCTCTAGTGGGGATGAATGGGCATCCATCAGGGATGCAGAAAAAGGAGGTTCTATGTCAGATGGGTTGGGTTGACCCCCAAGACCTCCTCCAACCTCAAGCTCCAATGATTCCCAAACTTCTTATTTCCACATCAGGAAACCATGAGGATACAAAGAAAGTGCAGACCAGTAGGGAGCATAGCGGGCAGCACTGAGGTTTTTTTTTTTTTTTAAGTTAACAGTTACTGAGACCTTACTGTATACTGAGTACAGTCTAGGTGTTTGCATCCCTTGCACCCTTTAGTCTCCAGAGTAACCCTTGAAATAAGTTTTAGTGACCCCATTTAATGAATGAGGAAATTGGGGTGCAGAGAGGTTGAATAACTTGTCAAGATTGACACAGTAAATAGCAGAGCTGGGACCTGAATCCAGGCCACTTGTAATTTAAGGCAAAGCTCTTAACCCCTTTGCTCTTGGGGGACAGGCAGGCCTGCTTCTTTCTACACCTTCCTCTGCTCACCTACACCCTCCTGCCTGCTCAGGATCAAGGTCGATCAGGTCCAGATGGTAGCAGGTGCATCTAATGAGATGTGAGAGTATTACTCAGAAGAAGCCAAGAGTTGCTGGGAGAGAATCCCAGATTCACATCCCTGTGCTTGAGATGTCAAGAGCAAATGTTATGGCCATGCATTAGAAACAGACACAACAACAAAGCCAGCGTTATCCTTGAACCCTTTCCAACTCTAGTCTATCCAACTGCTTTGGTCAATGCATGAGTTAGGTAAGCCAGTCAGTTCCTGTAATGGCTCCTACCTTCCCTCTGGGTTTTTTTTTTTTTTTTTTTAATTTATTTGACAGAGAGAGATCACAAGTGGGCAGAGAGGCAGGCAGAGGCAGAGAGAGAGGAGGAAGCAGGCTCCCCGCAGAGCAGAGAGCCCGATGTGGGACTCGATCCCAGGACCCTGAGATCACGACCTGAGCCGAAGGCAGAGGCTTAAGCACTGAGCCACCCAGGCGGCCCCCCCGCTGGGTTTTTAAAACAAATAATTTAATTTTTTTATGTTTTCAAATTTTTTTATTGCTTTAAAAACTGATTTAATTGTATGCCTAAAAAGCTATCAGGAAGAAAGTAGAATTACTATTTTCATTTACCTATTTGGATATCGAGCAAATATTTATTTAGTACCTACTACATGCAAGATCTTGGGTCTTGCCCCAAAGATGAATATTTATTTTACTTAGGAGTTGAAAACGCATATATCCTGGAATAACTAATAAACGAATCCATAGTAAAAAGCCATACCCTTTACCTTAAGGATCCCTGGTGGACATAAGTAGCTGAACCACCAGAATTTATGTTAAAGCTGCAGTAGATGCTCTACCAGGTTTTGAAAGGGACTTCTCTAGGAATATTCAGCATGGGAACTTTACAGCTGGTTCCTCAAACTGCAGACAGATAATATGAGTCTTGGACCTGCCTTCAGGACTCATGATATTTAGGTTCCTATGGTTCTTTACCACACATATTCATATATGTTGCTAGCTTACCCTAGAGCAACACAGAGTAAGCAAGACAGCCTCCTGTCTTCAAAACTAAACCAGTCCCTGTCCAGCCTTTTTCTAGAGAGTGCAAGGAGGAGCCTCTCAGACAGAGAGAAGCAGCTGACCAGGACTGCTCAGATCTGCCCTGGGCCCCTCATTCTGTATTCTGTTCTCACTGCCTACTGTGCTCCAGCTCAGTCATGCCTCTAGCCCCACTGTCAATACAGTCCTTTCTCTTTGTGGCCCTGGGATAACTGACATAGCAAACTCTAAAAATACTACTTCAAACACTAACTAGTAAGAGATACTAAGAAGTAAATACAAGAAGATAGAGCAAATAAAAGAAGCATAAAAACATCCAAGTTTTGAGTGAACCATGTTCAGTCTTACTGCATAGCTACTCATGGACCAGGCTCATAAGCTCTATCACAATTGTTCTAAATCCTGAATGTGTACTGGAAGCACCTAGAGAGGTGTGTGTGTGTGTGTGTGTGTGTGTGTGTGTGTGTGTGTGTGTTTGGTATGTTTCCTGGGCCTCACTATCCAGTGGTTTTGGAACTTGGCTAGCTATCCTACAGATCGCCAAACCACATTCTCAAAGACTCTGATTTGTTTGTTCAGAGCTGTGACCTAGGCATAGGTATTTTTAAAAGCTTCTAGGTCATCTAGTGTCCTTCCAGGTAGGGAACCATTGTCCTAGATCACATGAAACAGAATGAACCTGTACACTATTTAATAAGCTTCCCAGCTATAGCTGACCATATTTCTAAAGATGGTACAACAGTACCTCCTAACCCTTGTGCTCTTCCACAATGTGTCCTTGACAATGTACTCCTTTAAAGATGGAGTCTATAACATCATACTCAATGGTGAAAAACTAAGAGTTTGCCCCCTGTTATTAGGAACAAGACAAGGATGCCCACTCTTACCACTTTTATTCAACATAGAACTAGAAGTCCTAGCAATCAGACAAGAAAAAGGAATAGAAGGAATCCACATTGGTAAAGAAGAAGCAAAATAGTCATTTTTGCAGACAACATGATACTCTATATAGAAACCCTACAGGGCACCTGGGTGGCTCTGTCAGTTAAGCATCTGCCTTTGACTCAGGTCATGATCCCAGGTCCTGTGATCAAGCCCCGCATTGGCGTACTTGCTTGGTGGGGAGTCTGTTTCTCCCTCTCCCTCTGTCTGATGTTCTCCCTGCTTGTGGACACTCTCTCTGTGTCAAATAAATAAATAAAATCTTTAGAAAAGAAAAGAGAAGAAAACCCTACAAACTCTACCCAAAACTACTAGAACTGATAAATTAATTCAGTAAAGTCACAGGATACAAAATCAAGGTATAGAAATATGCCGCATTTTTGTACACTAATAATGAAGCAACAGAAAGAGAAATTAAGAAAGCAATACTATTTACAATTGCACCAAATATAATAAAGTACCTAGGAATAAACTTAACCAAGGAGGTGAAAGACCTATATTCTGAAAACTATAAAACATTGATGAAAGAAATTAAAGATGACACAAATAGAAAGATATTCCATGCTCATGGATTAGAAGAAAAAATATTGTTAAAATGTCCATACTGCCCAAAGCAATTCATAAATTTAACGCAATCTTTATTTAAAAAAAACCAACAGCACTCTTCACAGAATTAGAACAAATAATCCTAAAACTTGTATGGAACCATAAAAGATCCCCAACAGCCAAAACAACAAAACAATCTTGAAAAAAAAAAATGGAGGTATCACAATTCCAGATTTCAAGTTATACTACAAAGCTGTAGTAATCACAACAGTATGGCACTGGGCACAAAAATAGACACATAGATCAACAGACACATAGAAACAAGCCCACGATTATATGGTCAATTAATCTTTGACAAAGTATGCAGGAATATGCAATGGGAAAAAGTGTCTACAACAAATAGTGTTGGGAAAACTGAACAACTACATATAGAAGAATGAAACTGGACCACTCGTCTTATGCCATACACAACAATAAATTCAAAATGGATTAAAGACCTAAATTGTGAGACCTGAAACCATAAAAGTCCTAGAAGAGAACACGGCAGTAATTTCTCTGACATCAGCCATGGCAACATTTTTCTAGATATGTCTCCTGTGGCAAGGGAAATAAAAGCAAAAATAAACTATTGGGATGGCATCAGAATAGAAAGCTTCTGTGCAGTGAAGGAAATAATCAACAAAACTAAAAGACAACCTACTGAATGGAAGAAGATTTTTGCAAATGACATATCTGATACAGGATTAATATCCAAAATATATAAAGAACTTATATAACTCAACAACCTCCCCCCAAATAATCGAGTTGCAAAATGAGCAGAAGATATCCAGATGGCCAACAGACACATGAAAAGACACTAAACATCACTCATCATCAGGGAAATGTAAATCAAAACTACAATGAGATATTGCCTTACACTTGTCAGAATGGCTAAAATAAAAAACACAAGAAACAACAAGTGTTGGTGAGGATGTAGAGAAAAAGGAACTATTGTGCACTGTTGGTAGGAATACGAACTGGTGCAGCCACCATGGAAAATGGTTTGAAGGTTCCTCAAAAAGTTAAAAATAGAACTACCCTATGATCTAGTAATCAGATTACTGGGTATGCACCCAAAGAATACAAAAACATTAATTGGAAAGAATATTTATACCCCTTTGTTTATAGCAGCATTATTTATAATAGCCAAACTATGGAAGCAGCCCAAGTGTCCATTGATAGAAGAATGTATAAAGAAGATGTTGTGTGTGTGTATTTGTGTGCATGTATGTTTGTCTGTGTGTATAATGAAATATTATTCAGCCATAAAAAAGAATGAAATCCTGCCATTTGCAAAAACATGAATGGAGCTAGAGAGTATATTGATAAGTGAAATAGTCAGAGAAAGACAAATACCATATGATTTCATTCCTATGTGGAATTTAAGAAACAAAACAAATAAGCAAAGGGAAAAAAGAGAGAAAGACAGAGAGATAAACCGAGAAATAGACTCTTAACTACAGAGGCCAAACTGATGGTCACCAGAGCAGAGGTAGGAGGAGATGGGTGAAATAGGGGATGGGGATTAAGGAATTCACTGGTCATGATGAGCAATGGGCGATGTACAGAATTGCTGAATCACTATATTATACACCTAAAACTAATATAACACTGCATGTTAACTATATTGGAATTAACTAAAAAAATAATAAAATAAAAAAAAATAAAAAACATAGAGTCTAATTTCCCTCCCCTTTTGTCTGGGTTGTGTGTATGCTTCAATTTATAAAGTGTGGCAAAGCTAAGGCTATGTGACTTCTAAGGCTAGATCATAAAGGCCATGCATTTCTCCCAGCCTTGGCCGGGATTCTGATGCAGTCCAGCAAGACTACTGTGCTAGGGAAGCTATGTGCAGGCACTCAGGTCAATAAGTCCAGTCATCCCCAGTACTAAGCAGCACGTAAAACCATCTTGGGCCTTCCAAACCAGCACAGCCACCACCTGAATATCACTGAGGAACTACCACAGGAGCCAAAGAACTACCAGCTAAGCTCTACACAGATTCTGATCCACAGACTTCATGAGTGTAACAAAATGGTGGTTGTTTTATATGACTAAGTTTGGATAGATTTATTATGCAGCATTATTAACCTGAATACCAGTTGACTCTAATGTGCAGCCAGGGTGAAGAACCAGCCTCCATTCTGTGGCCATTTGCCTCCATAATTATACCTGCCTTCCCCAAATTAGTGCATGAGCTCCTGCCTATATTTAGGACTCCAAACAGGGCATCTCTCTCTAGCCATTTGCTTCCTCATGGAACAGTCACAGAGGCCCTACTCTCACCCAGGTCCAGGTCCTGCTGTACGGATGGGCAGGCCTCACCTATAGCTCATGGACCACTTGTGGCAATCACCACCAGAATGACCTCTGAGTGTGGCATAGGTCCCATATGTCACATATGCCATCCCAGTGTCCACACAGCCAGTATTTCCCATGGGCCCTTGCTTCACAATAATCAACAGTGTATCTATTCCTAATAGAGTAATATAGGAAAACAGAAACCATATCTTCCAAGTCTGAGTTCAGTGATGCTGAGTCGCACTCAGACTCATTCTGAAGGGTATTACCCTTCCTTTCAGAGGCTTTCTGCATTCCTTTTCCCAAATACTTGCTGCTTCCTCTCAAACTGTTGGGAGATCTCTGGTAAGGCACTGAGACTTACTATGAATTTATGTTGCTTTTCCTAAGAAAATGCAAATCTTGAAAAAAAGATGTAGATGATATGGAGGCCTCCTGGAGTTTGGGCCCAAGTGTGCATTGTTTGTTAGAAAGGATTGAAAGGAGCTGAGCTATGTCGCTGGATGTAACCAGTCATGCCTAGGCAGCTGCTCTGTGCAGCTCAGTTGTTTGTTTTGCCCTCACTTCCCCGTTTCTCTTGCCTTCTAGACCTGATGCTGATAAACAGATTTCCAAGTTGGTCATGACTCCAGAAGATTTACTGAGGTATGTGGTGATCTAAGCTTGTAATCTTTGTTTCTTTCTTCATCAAAAAGCTCTGCAGTTAATGATGAACACTTTAGCAGCCACCATATCAAGTCCGTGCTTCTGGAAGACAGGCTGTAATTGACAGGAGAGTTTGCTTGACAAAGGCCAAGGATGTGGAGTCTTTGAGGTAAATGTGTTATGGCTTTGACAGTAGTACGTTTCAGGAGGTTAACATCACATCGAAGGAAGAGATGCAGCTTGTTTTAAAGACAGGTCTTAACTCAGGCCCATGAGCTTGGAGAAGTGGATTCAAAAAAGGCAAACTGAATTTGGCTCTTGCAAGAACCATTTGAAACTGCCCTCCTGTGAATGTGAGCTGTGTGCCAGCAGCCTTAGAGGATGTGTTCTGAAGAGAAAATGTCTCCTTACTGGGACTTTGAGCTGTGTTAGGAAAAATTATGCAGACACATTAGAATATATCAATTAAACATAATAAGATCAATACTAGATATAAAATGATGTTCAAATTCCTTGCTAGTAACAATTGCAGTGACTTATCCTGTATGTCTTGAATAAAAGTTATATTTCATAAAACTTTATTTTTTTAAAGGTTTATTTATGGGGCGCCTGGGTGGCTCAGCGGGTTAAGCCTCTGCCTTTGGCTCAGATCATGATCTCAGGGTCCTGGGATCAAGCCCCGCATCAGGCTCTCTGCTCAGCCGGGAGCCTGCTTCCCCTTCTCTCTCTGCCTGTCCTTCGGCCTACTTGTGATCTCTCTCCCTGTCAAATAAATAAATAAATCTTAAAAAAAATAAAATAAAGGTTTATTTATTATTTATTTGAGAGAGAGAGATCACACAAGTGAGGGGAGGAGCAGAGGGAGAGAATCTTCAAGCAGACTCCCTGCTGAGTGTGGAGCCCCATGTAGGGCTCGATCTCACAACCCTGAGGTCATGACCTGAGCCGAAACCAAGAGTCAGACACTCAACTGACTAAACCACCCAGAAGCCCCAAATTTTATTTTAAAACCACAAAATCAGGGGTTTGACTTTTCATCCAGTCACCTTAAAAGTATTACATTATCCAGGAATAATGAACTTGCATTTCAGAGACCGAACTTGATATTGTTAGTTGGTTAGGGGAGTGAAAGGGTTTTAATGATCTCTTCTGATTTGTTTTCTCTCAAAGCTGCTGCCAATAAGCTACTCCTTGAGGACCCAAAAGATCCTTTTCTGTTTTTAAAAGAACTAATGCATTTTATCAAGAATTATTATGAATATTTGAAGAAGATTTACTGTGGATCTCCATCTCATTTTTCCCAGCAAAACATGCATTTCTATAATTAAAATTCTAGTCACAAGAAAAAAGAACCTAAGATAGACCTTGTTGTGCCAGCAACTAGGCAAAAAGGTATGATGCTCTTTTGAGCTCCTAAGATTACTTCAATTAAAGAATAAAACTGTCGGGTAACATCCACAGGATAACTAAGGTGTGATTTCTTTTGTGAGTCTAACATTTTAAAAGTTAATGAAAAAAGTCCTACATGGCTGTTATTTTTCCAGGGATCACTCTGTCTCAGAAGAAATGTCTATGCATTGTCATAGGTTAAATATAGCTAAGAAACAGAGGCATCAGAATACACCTGGACAAAGCTAGCTCCCTCAGTTTGGCTTTAATTTTTTTTTTCATTGGAGATAATATCCGTACAGAAAAGTGCCCATATCACAGGTGTCCAGCTGAATGAATTTTCACCAACTGCACACACCTGTTTTACCAGTGCTCAGATTAAAACAAAAACAGAATACGAGCTGTCCCCAGAAGCCCCATTCTCTCACCCTAGGGGTAACCAGGTTCCTAATACCAACACCATTGATGAGTTTTGCCTGTTTTTGTACTTTCTATAAAGGGAATCATACAGTATGTTCTCTTTTGTGTCGGCTTCTTTCATGCCGTGTCATGTCTGTGAGGTTCATCCATATTGCGGCTTGTAGTTATAGATGGTTCATTCTCTTTGCTGGCGGGTATTCCATTGTGTGAATACACCACAATTTATTTATCCATTCTACAGTTGATGGACGTTTGGGCAGCTTCCAGTCTGCGGCTATTATAAAGAGCCAGCTGCATGAGTTTTTACACAGTGCCCAGGATGCCTGCTCATTTGAGTGAATGCTTCATGGAGGTTTTTGGAATAGCACCGGCCCCTGAACTCCTCACAGCGTTGTCCGTCTCGTCCTTCGGCTGGCAGATGTAGACCTCAAAAGAGAAAGGCCACAGCTCCCCACCTGTGAAAACGGACTCTTGTTTTCATGGGGGAAAAAAAAAAGTTTTTAAAAAAGACCAGTAACAGAACAGAAGTAAGTATTGTTTGCATTATCACAGAGAGTTGAGCAGCTGGTCACAGGGAATTGGGATCGGAGAGAATAAGGTAACTTATCTTATTGAAACAGAATACAGGCTAACAATTCTTGAGCAAGGAATAGGGCATGCCCAGGGAAGCAGGAGATGGTAGAAGCTGAAAGGGGAAACGCTGTCAAGAAAGCATAACTGAACCATCTCATCTCAATGGGGTATGAGTTTAAAACAAGGGCAAAAAGCCAAGATCCTTCATAAACAAAAATCACTAATTTAACTCTTTCCTGAGAAAGCAGGGTTTGCATCTTCACTCTGAGTTGCCCTGACTCTGAGTTGGGATGCTGCCCAAGTTCTCCACACAGTTCTGCTTCTCCTCTGTAAGGAGGGGGTGATTGCTACACCCTTGCCAGGCTGCGAGGCTGAAGGAGACTCAGTGGGTGAAAGTCCTGGCAACACTGAGCAGATGCTGATCTGATGCTGTGTTCCCTCTTGGCCCTCAAGTGCCATGGTTTAGACAAAAGATCTAGAATGCATTGCTGAGAGCTCATTTGTTTAAATGGGCTAGAATGTGAACTGAAGGAAAGTCAGAAGATGACTGCTTGTTCTTTTTTTTTTAAATGCAGAAGAAAACAAGTGTTAGAAGACTGTATCGTTGTCAGTGCAGAGCAGAAGAGTGAGCGGAGGAGGTCAGGGTGCTTTCAAGGGGGGAATGAGAGCTGAGAGGCAGGATCGAGGGCAGGAGGGGGCTGTGCCTGGAGCAGTTTACCCTTTTATTCTGCTTGGCCTCACTCTGTGCATATCCAACCTTGGTTACTAAGAGAAAAGCTTCTATAGTTGTTTGTATCTTAAAATATTCTCGCCTGTCCAGACAAACCCATCATCTCGGGCACTTGACGACTTGGCTAGGTTGTCAGATTAAGGCCTGAGGTCTCAACATTTAGGGTAGCTTCAGGCCACCCCTACCCAGAACTCTGTGCAGGCCCCAGGCTGGTGGCTCCAAGACAGTTTCATTTCTACTACAAGTAGTGATGACAAATTTGGATTTCAGGGTAAAATACAAGGTAATCTTTGGAAATAAATGGCAGGCAACACAATGATGCTTTGAGGTCCCAGTGCCTGAGGCATCAAGACCGTAGTCCAGCTGTGCGCAGGCAGGTTCCCCCCATGCCTGGAAACACCTCACTGACCTGTACCAGCAGGGCAACAGCCTCAGCCCTGTAAGAGGCTGCAGGAGAGAAAGAACAAGTGCTCTGGAGTCAAGCAGGAAAACCACTGCAGCTCAGCTGCTGTCCCACCGGAGCGTGGGCCTGAATGAAGCTCCTGTTGGAATCCCAGCCTCAGTCATGACAACACTTCACACCGAATCATCAATGTGATGTTTTCTGGTTCTCAGAGCTACTTATTTTTTTACCAACAGGAAAGAGACAAAGTGAGTATCATTATACCCGTTTTACAAATAAGCTCAAGCAAACCCAGAAATAATAGATGATTGGCCAGTGTACGAAGAGCCATAAGCCATAGGTCCAGGTTTCCTGCACATGCTCACCAAACCATACCTTCCAGGACAAACATCCATCGCTGATACAGGCAGATGTGGCCAGCTTTCAGGTTCTGAACAACTAGACCCTGGATTGAGGGGTCACAGATAGTGGTGTTGCTGAAGCCAGGATGGGAAGGGGGGCTTGGCTTCTTCCTTCCTATCTAAGAAGGTGAGGTAAGCAGATTTTTGAGAGATGCTTAGGTGGTAGAGGCAACAGGAGTTGGTGACAAGCTGCTGGGGAAGGGGAAAGTGAAGATGCTCCCAGGTTCCTGGTCTGTGGATCTGCACGTGTGGTGGCTCAATCACTGTCAATCGGCCCTGGAGGTCACCCTTGCTTACAGAGAATGACAAACTGGATTTCAGGAGTCATCAACTATTTCGTGAATATAGAGTGCTATATGTGCCTGCACTCTTTCAGATGCAGAATCAGGCGAGGCTGGAGCAATTGGTAGGAGTAACAAACTGCCCCCAAGTGCTGATGCTTCTGCTTAAAAGTCATCCATGACTTCCCACTGGCATTTGAATTTCTGCTCACGGTCTCCAAAACCACATAGGAGCTGGCCTCTGCAGACCTCCCCTTCTTATCTCCCCATTCTCCCTTTTACCTCCAGCTTGTGTTCACCTCCAGCTCTTGATTCTTTCAAGCTGGTCCTTATCTCAGGACCTGTGTATCCGAGGCAGGCCTGGAATCCTCATCCTCAAGATCTTCAAATATCAATTCCTCAGAAAGGCCCTCCTCAACTGACCTCTTGGGTCACTCTCTAGCCAATTTCCTTGGTAGGCTTTTCTTCTCAGCACTTAACATTGTAAGAAACTACTGAATTTGGGGCACCTGGATGGCTCAGTGGGTTAAGCCTCTGCCTTCGGCTCAGGTCATGATCTCAGGGTCCTGGGATTGAGCCCCACATTGGGCTCTCTGCTCAGCGGGGAGCCTGTTTCCCTCTCTCTCTCTGCCTGTCTCTCTGCCTACTGTAATCTCTGTCTGTCAAATAAATAAACAAAATCTTAAAAAAAAAATAGAATAGAAGAGGGTGACTGGAGGGGGCCTTGGGGTGAACTTGAAAAGGAACCAGGGTGGGTGAAAAAGGAAAACCAGATCACAGTGGCTGCAGATGGAAGAGTATGTTGAGGTAGCCTTCCTTGGCTCCCAACTTGGACTCCTTGGAGGGTCACCTCCAGGGCCATCAGCCAGCGCCTGTCACATAGATGTGTGTTGAACTGGATATCCAGGGTTTCTAAGTACTCTACTGCACAGCCTTTATAAGTGCTGACTCACTTAGGCCTCAAAAGGACCCTATCCATTACTCTCCCCCATTCTTTAGAGAAGAAACCAAGGTACACAGAGGGTAAATGACCTGCCCAAGTCACACAGCCAGTGAGTCTCAGGATTCAAACCCAGAGTCCGTGGTCTTTATCAGCACATAAACTAAGACCCTCCCTCACTTTTTCTAGGCTCCTCTTTTGATAGCACCAATACAATATCAGATAATATGCAATAGCCAAAATTAAGCTTTAGTAACAAAAACATTAGTTCCGAATGCAAACATAAGGTATGGGCCAGTATCCTCTTAAGCATTTGGTTAAGATAATGATGCAATCTTGACTCCTCCCTCTCCCCCACCTGGTTCCCGTCTCCCCAAAGCATTGCTTTGTCACCTATAGAGGAAGTTCACAAACTCTATGAGGACTCAAAGAAGCTTCTGAGATCAGGATCCATATACACTGGACACTGGACCATTGAGGCCTTCCCCTCGGAACACGGGAGGTAGAGTACACTGGAGCTGTTCATGGTGAAATCAGCTTGGCTAGCCTGTGCTCCCACAGACATTAGAGCAGGGTGCCTTCCTACATCAGCTGAACTTCTTGACCAGGGTCTAATTTGGGCCTGTTTCAGTTATGACCTGAGTAAGAGGATGGTCTAAGTAGAGACCATCTCAATCTCATACAAAATCTCAATGATTTTGTATGACCTTGAGAGTTCCTCTTCTTAACAAGCTGTCCCTCATCATCATTCAAATCATGCTGCCTTCCCTGTAATGTTGATAACCAACATTTCTTTGTTGCCATTGCCCTCACAATTTCAAAGAGTCTCTTTAAAAGTTTGAAAACCTGCATTTTAAATGAAAAAAAAAAAAAAAGCAACCCCTCCTGTCTTTCACAAGACTAAACAGTAGTCTCTCTTTGGCTTCATAGGATCCCAGACCAGCCAACCTGAGGATATACATTAGTCACTTTTTATCCAACCTGAGGATATACACATTAGTCACTTTGTATATAGTCACTATATATTTGTTATATAAATAACATTGCACAATTTGGTGAAAAGTAAACATGTGTTTATTGTCATGAAATATAATGTGTCAAGAACATCAACTTGCTGTTGTGCAGGCTCTTCTAATAGTCTATCAGAACCTCCTTCACTTCAGATATGACACACTTTTGGGTAGAACTTCCTGTTTTAAAAAACCACATAAACTCTCCCACCCATTCCCCTTCCAGCCTTTAGCAATCTGATTATGTAGTACTTTAATTTTCCTGCAGCTATTGCCACTTTAACATCAAATATTACCAAGCTCTGAGAAATGCATAGGAATATTCACTTCTGTTATTTTTCCTTGCCTTTTAAATTCATACATACAGTATCTTCCCCAATGTGGCTCATTGCAATCATGATCTATCTGAAAGATATAGAATTGCCCCATCACCAGAACTCAGAGACAAACATGTTTGCCTTTGTGTTGATGTGATTATTAAGTGGATTTTGTAGTTTAAAAAGAAAACAACTAGATTCTGCAATGGCATTCTTTTTTTTTTTTTTTTTTTTTTTTTGACAGAGATCACAAGTAGGCAGAGAGGCAGGCAGAGAGAGAGGAGGAAGCAGGCTCCCCGCTGAGCAGAGAGCCCAATGCGGGGCTCGATCCCAGGACCCTGGGATCGTGACCTGAGCCGAAGGCAGAGGCTTTAACCCACTGAGCCACCCAGGTGCCCCTCTGCAATGGCATTCTTAATAGAAATCGACCTTTGGTGGGGCTGACTAATGTCATCAACCAATTAATCTCACACCGATTACTCTGCTCATTCATTCTTAGCAAATTGTAAGCAAAACTTCCAAGAGGAATGACTGACTCTCTCACCTATTCTTTCTTTTTTTAAAATTAATTAATTTATTTATTTGGATTTATGATCTTGATGATGATTGTCAACTACAAGTTTGATTTGATCACCCTTGTTCTCATAGTATCAGTCTGAAGGGCTGTGGAAGCAGAGGACCTGGGCTCACAGTCTTGCTCTATAGTCAGCCATCCAAACTAGACACTTTTGTGGAAGGGCTTCCTTGACTTCTCCCTCCCCTCCATCTGTATCCCCACCTCATCCTTGCGGCCCCAGCCAATCCATCACCAAGTCCTGTCAGTTCTGCCTCTTAAATATTACTCAACTCCATCTGCTTCTCTCTATTCCCCACTGTCATGCCCTGGCTCAGCCTCCATCACCCCTAGCCTCATAATAGTCTCTGAAGTGGTCTTCCTGCCTCCAAATATGGGGTTAATCCATATAAGGGCTCTTCTAAAAATGCAGATTTGACTACAGCCCCCTACCTCCTTATTACCCTGAAGCCCTGCAAGGGCCCTGTCTCTGCTGCCTTCCCCAGCTTGCCTCCGCCTTTCCCACTGTCTCAGACAGCCATCTCACACAGCATGAGACCAGTACATATACTGTGTGTATATGTATATATGTATATATATATTCATATGTATATATGTATATGTATATATCACTTCCTCATATGATGCCTCTTGACATTGCTTCAGAGGGCCCTCTCTATGTACTCTCTATGCCCAATTCCTGATTATCCCCAGTGCAGAGTGTATGGCTTCTAGAAACCTGCTCTACATCTGTGACCTGGATCCCATCTTATATACTTCCCCAGGTCCAACAAGTGCCATCTCTTGAGCTCCCTGAACATTCTACACTTGGAGTTTCTCTAAGCCTAAATCCTCTGCCAGCCTGATGTCCTTGTGGGTAAGGACAATGTGTTTTTTTTTTTTTTTTTTCTGTATCTTCTGCTCAGTGCAGAATCTGTCATAAAGTAAGCATTCAGTAAATATTTGTTGGCTGGTGATGGGGTTAGGGTTCAAGGCAGTTCTTAGGGTACTGGACTTCCATCTATAACCCACAGAAAGCTCCATTTATGTTTCCCCAAATATTTAATTCAAATTTTAGTTTTAAAAGAGTGTTAAATTATTTTTCATACTTCAGCATAGTAGATTCACATATGTTATTTACAAACACATGACACACTGCTGATCAACAGGCTAAGTGTGTTGCAAAGATAAATCACTTTTGTAAAGACTCTGAACAAATCTTCTGTTATTTGCTGGTCCCTTAAATTCCAAGGTTATAAGGCTGATTATTTTTAAAACTGTTAAGTTTATAGCCATTTATCTGTGTGAATTGGGAATTTCTTATTACAATGTGACCAAAGCAAATGGCAGAAATAAACTAAAGTCTGAGGCTGGTATTAGATTACAATGTTCCCCATAACCACTATCTATCTATCTATTTATTTATTTAGGTAAGATCTCATTTTTAACTAATCTTTAGACCCAATGTGGGGCTCAAACTTTCAACCCCAAGATCTAGAATTGCATCTCACACCAACTGAGCCAGCCAGGCACCCCTATAACTACAATTTCTATTTTTTCCATTTATTAAAACAACCTGTAATTCTCATCAGCCGACTTGACACTGTATGAGTACAATAAGTTTGAAGTTATAACTCACAGGGACCATGAGATGTATACTGATGAAAAGTACCATTAGCCCCCTGATATTTTAGGGATTTCTCTAAGATGTTAGAGAAAGAAATGTTAACCATTTCTTTAAAGTTTGAAAACTACTGGCCAAGAGGAAGCTGGGTCCTGAGGCTGAGGCTGCCCAGAGATTTAGCCCTCGGTTCCCAAGAAAACAAGGCAACTGCTGGGGATTGGGCCCGGGGTGGGGGGCATCAACAGAAGAGCTAGAGAGCTGGGAGGAACATTTCTGAGTTTTGTAAGGAAGAGGGAAGAGCAGAAAGCAGCTCTGTGTCCCCTCTGCACATTGAGGATCCCAAAGGTCTACAGGTCAGTCCCACTGCCTACTTCATAATAGGGCCCTCTCTGCTCTGCTGGTGGGAAAGTCCTAGAGGAACAGATTCTCATGTGCCTGTGTACTAGGCTCTGGACAGTCCCTGTCCCTGCAAATCTGCAAGGGGAATTCTAAAGGGACAGAAGTGAAGGGAAATAGGCCTCAGGCTTTTTACAGGAACCTGGTAGAGCTAAACAGGGAGGCACAATTCAGGGGCTGCCAGTATTAGGGATGGCACAGAGGTCCCTTCCTTCTTCCTCTAGATAGCATGTCAAGCCAGTGGTATGGGCTAGTTGTCTGACCAGGCTTTGTGTGCCCTTCCCCTGGTCCCTGTGAGTTTCCTTCTAAGTTATTTAACAGATGTAAATTGGGTACAACATGCTATGCTGGGTCCTCCTTTCTGGGGCTTCTATAACCTTGCTTGCCTGCCCAGGCCTTCCTAAATCCCACCCTGAATAAATCCTTTCCTTGATTCTGTTTTCCTCTCAACCTATTGTCCTATCTCATCCCGTCTTTCATGCTGAAACTTCTTGAAAACAAGGATTCTCTGCCTGTAGACTGTCAGGTCGAACTCCCCCAACATGACTGTACCTGGATTTCCCCTGCTGCATGAATGGTATCATTACCTTAAAGGTCATTATAGTGACTTCCTTATGCTAAAATCCAGCACCTTCCTGTAAGGCCTGCATCCTCATTGACAACCGGGAACCAGTCCTCATCCTTGAGATACCCTTTGCTTTTTTGACTGTTTCCTGCTTTCCCTCCACCTCCTTGCACCTCTAGCTTGTTTCCAAGGACCTCAGTACCTCTTCTTGTTCTTCTCAAGGAAGCTGGTTAGGTTTGCCAGGACTGCTGTAACAGGGTACTACAGACTAGGGGGCTGAAACAACCAAAATTTATTTTCTCACAGCCTCGGACAATGGGGTCTGAGAACGAGATGTTGGCAGTGATGGTTCTCCCCAGGCCTCCTTCTTTCCTTGGCCTGGACATGGTCGTCTTTTCCCCATGTCCTAACATGTTCCCTCCTCTGTGTTTTTCTGGCTCTTAATCTCTTCTTAGGAGGACCGGTGTTGGGGCACCAGGGTGGTTCAGTTGGTTAAGCAGGTGCCTTCAGCTAAGGTCATAATCCCAGGGTCCTGGGATTGTGCCCCACATTGGGATCCCTGCTTAGCAGACCCTCTCCCTCTGCCTGCCGCTTCACCTACTTGTGCTCTCTCTTTCTGTGTGTGTGTGTGTGAGAGAGAGAGAGAGAGAGAGAAATAAATAAAAACCTTAAAAAAAAGAGAGAGAGAGGATGAGTGTTACTGGATTAAGTCCCACCCTGATGACCTCATTTTAACTCAGTTGCCTCTGTAAAGACTCTGACTCCAAATACAGCCACAGTCTGAGGTACTGGAGATCAGGACCTCAACACACAAATGCTGGAGAGGAACACAATTTAGACCATAGCAAAAGTCTTCCACATAAGTTTTTTGACTATTCTAAATGCTTCTTTCCTACACCCATTTCTTTTTTTTTTTTTAAGATTTTATTTATTTGACAGAGAGAGATCACAAGCGGGCAGAGAGGCAAGCAGAGAGAGAGAGAGAGAGAGGAGGAAGCAGGCTCCCTGCAGAGCAGAGAGCCCGATGCGGGACTCGACCCCAGGACCCTGAGATCATGACCTGAGCCGAAGGCAGAGGCTTAACCACTGAGTCACCCAGGTGCCCCCCTACACCCATTTCTAAAGCTTCATATATTATTATTATTCAGTGAATGCTTTTATCAATTTCATTTTTAATTAAAAAATGTATCTCATTAAAACAAAGTGGAACAATCCTCTAGTGTTTGAAGAAAAGGTTAATACGAGGATATGATTTTCAAATAAATACCTATATCTCCAAGTTGTTTGCTGAGCTCTGAGACCAAATTCTCACCAGGTTTTCGGACACTCCCCTTGATGACTGGTATGTCACACAAGTTGTTCTCTCTGCAAATGCCATTCTCACTCCTTATCCATCATCTGTTGGCCAAAATTCCCCTAAACTCTTTCAGTGACTTCTCTCCTCTGCTTCAGAAGAAACCCAAATATTTTGTCCATCCTATATGCCCCTCCCTCAAGACTGGCTATGTAGTGTTTGAGACCCAGTTCAAAATTTGTAGGGCTCTTTGTTCAAAATCTAACCAGAGTTTCAAGACAGTCAAAGCAGAGCATTAAACCAAGCACAGGGCCCTCAAAGCATGGTCCTATGTGACTGTGAAGGCCACATGTCCTTGAAGCTGGCCCTGCCCCTCCGTTATCCCTTCCACATCACCCTGCACTCCACCCCCATTGATGCCCTGGATTTCCACACTGGCCTACTGTGACCTCACATCCATCTCACCTGCCCCATCCCACCCCATCTACCCGATAACTTTTACTCTACATCATCTGCACCGGGTATCCTCTGCTCAAAGCCTTTGGTATTTCCTCATTTCCTACCAAACTGGGCACAGCCTCTTCAGGCCAGCATGTTAGGCCCTGACTTCCTGACTTGATGCCTACTCACGCCTGCCTGCCACAAAACTTGAGGCAAATGTTCTAGTCACTCTCCTCAGATTATTCTCCATATAGCTCAATCTCCAAGCCATGTGTTTCTGAATCCTACACTTTCCATCTGTGCCATTAGAACCACCCCAAAGATTAGACCTACCTCTTTCAAGAAGTGTTTCCTGGGTCTGGTTTCTTCTTTCTGGTTAACCTCACATATTTAGGTGTTGTGGTAAACATTTACTGCACACTGCTCCTTGCCAAGGGCTTGTGTGCTTTTATCCTTTAAATCTCCCTTACCCCCAGAAGCAGGTTCTATCACTATGTCCTGGAGGGGGTTAGAGGGGCTGGCTGTGTTGTGTAAGCTCACTTGCATGGTGGTGGACCAGGGTTCAAACCCAACAATCTGGCTCAGAGTCTGTACCTGTCTTGTGCCTTGTGTGGCTGGTATTTGTGCCTTTCTTCTATATCCACACAAGACAATGAGCCCTTTGAAGAAAATAGATCTTTTTCATCTTCGTTTTCCTTGAGGCACTTCCTTTATCTCCATGTTCAGCCCATATTGTTTATGTGAAGGAGCAGGAAGTTTTGAAACACTGGGTTAGTCCAGGAAGATGCAATGACCAAATATATTACCTTACATTTCTGAATACTCAGCCAACTAAGGATTCTTTGGAGTGACAACGACCTTTTTCAAAAGCAGTGTACTTTGGGGACCATTCAGGAAATATATATTTGTCAATCATACTTGACTTATGAATTGGTGGATTCAACTCTGCTTTGGCTTGCGTTCCTTCCTTCCAACTAAGAGTCATCTGAAGGGATCTTTGATTGGATGGAGGCAGTCCAGCTCCTCCACATTTGCCCTATTGTTTGGCTTTGTATTGACCTGTCTCTACCTCAAATCCCCCTACCCCAGGCTAGGCTATCAGAGGGTAAGAGAGAAAGCCAGATTTCTTAGTCTCCCACTATTTCTTTTCTTCTCACTGGCACTGAGGGAGCCAGCTTCTTTCAGAACTTCTGTAGGGTCCAAATGCAAATGGCTCTTTTCTCTCCCTTTCCTGCCCAAGAACCAGTGATGCAGAGTGAAAACTGAGGGAAGTTTTGGAGAGAGGGACACATGGTCCACAAAAAAAAGAATAGGGGAAAAAACACATTACAAAGCAGTATGTGTAATATGATCCCATTCTTATATTTTTATATTTAAAGGTGGTTTTTTTTAAAGATTTTATTTATTTGACAGAGAGAAAGAGAGAGAGAGCACAAGCAGGGGGAGTGGGAGAGGGAGAAGTAGGCTTCCCACTGAGTAGGGAGCTTGATGCAGGGCTTGATCCCAGGATGCTGGGATCATGACCTGAGCCAAAGGCAGACGCTTAACAACTGAGCCATCCAGGTGCCCTTATATTTTTATACTTAAATAAATACATGTGTTGTATTTTACCATAGACATTTGAGAAAATATGTCTTGTAAAAAGGAAGACATACCTGGGTGGCTCAGTCGCCTGAGTATCCAACTCTTGATTTTGGCTCAGGTTGCGATCTCAGGATCTTGAAACTGAGTCCCATGTAGGGATCTGTGCTCAGTGTGAAGCCTGCTCATTCCTCTCCCTCTGCTCCTCCCCCCACGTGCTCTCTCTCTCAAATAAATAAATAAAAATTTTAAAAAATAGATAAATAAATAAATAAGGAAGACATACTTTCCAAAAATATTCACCAAAATGTTTTCAGTGGTTGTATCAGAGTAGTGAGTCTTGGATGCAACTATCTTAGTTTTTAAAAATGTATTTTAGGGGCACCTGGCTGGTTCAGTCAGTACAGCATGTGACTCTTAATCTCACGTCTGAGTTCAAGCACCAAACTGGGAATGGAGCCAACTTAAAAAATAAATAAATAAAAACTGTATTTAAAATTTTTTCTACAGTTAAGTGTTACTTGGGATGTATGTGTTTTTTATTGAGTTGGAACTCTAGAAGCATGTGACATGCAGTCTTTGTTCTTGGGGCATCTCCTCATCTCATACAATTCCAACTCTGGATACTGTTGGGAGAAACAAGAGGAACTAGGTATCACCCAGGATCCTTTGCTTGTGGTCTACAGGCATGTGAGTGCCTTCTCTGGGTAGAAACTTGTTCAGAAGCACACCACTTCCCCTTTGAGTGGGAATTGCAGGGCTAAGGTGGTGATGTGATTTGACCCAAGAGGGTGTAACAAACCCGGAGGAAAAGGGAATTGAGCAGAGCTCTTCTGATTCACCGTCTTGTGTGTTTACCACAGTGCTCTACTTCCTGGGATTGCTCTTTGCAATCTGGGGTGTCAGCCCAGAGCTCACTGGTGGTTCCCTTCTTGGGACCATGTGAGGTAAGAGACAGGGAATGATGACTCAGAGAGGGTCCTTCCACCGTGCTAGCTAATACCCCTTCTCTGTCCCTCTTGCTCCTCTACTTCAAAAGTGCCTTGCTCCTAACCTCTTCTCAACCTACTGCAACCTGCCTACCACAAGCTAGCATGATGTTGGCATTCTAAAAATGCTGGTTGAGTGATCAGATTTTCACATGCTCTGTACTCTACCCTGATTCCATGTTGCCCCTCATACCTCTGCATAGACAGAGATCTTTTAGAAACTCTAGCTTTCTCTCACCCCTTTGCTGGAAATCCAGCCTAAGGGAACAGAAAGAATATCACTTCAAACAATACCTTATTGATCTACTTCAACATTCCCCAGCTTCAGATAAAAGGAATAGGGGAGAAAATGCATGCAGACAATGAAACCAAGCCAAGAATGTCTGAAAATTTGGACACTGTGTCCTATATGTCCCTGTCAACACCATCAGAACTGAAACCTGCTTGGGTCCTGCTCTTGCCACTCATCTGGCCTGGACTCCCTTCCCTCCCACTGGCTCTGTCCCACCGTTCTCCATAAAACCTTCTCAGCCCATGTGAGTCCAAAAAAGTTACTTGTGACAGTGCTTATATTATGAATTCACTGTTCATCTGTTTATATCTTATCTCCTCCCAGATACAAAGCTCTTTGAGTACTGAAATCGTATTTCTGGACACAGCAAAGTGCCCTGGTCTTGGGACTGAGATCTGGACAAAACACCTGGCACAACCACGTGGTGATTATAAGACCACAGGTAAGTTGCTCGAGCTGCTTCAAGGCTTGGTTATCTCATCTGTCAGTTAGGCAACAATAATCTCTACCTCAGACTGGTGAAAAGATGAAATGAGACAATACATCTAAAGGTTCTGGCAATTTAGTTATTTTCCCAACATTTAACATCTTGCCATCTTTCCCAATATCTAGTGCAAAGGTCTATCATGTAAATGTTCAATAAACATTTTATTGATCAACAGATGGTGAATTATACTCTATTCCTTCCTGAATCTCCTCTGTATCTCAGAGGGTTGGCCCATAGGAATATACTGTGAAAGGGTTTAGATGCATGCTTTGATAGCCACAAGAAATTAGAGATAAATATTACTGATTTTTATTTAATAATCCATCTATAAAATAGTCTAAGTAACTTTTTGTTCCGTAACTTTCCTAGAGAATTTTTCCAGAGAAAAATAACATGAAAATAACATGTTTCAGAAAAAGTCCATGCCAACCAGTCCTAACAGAGCAGGACTTGTACGAGCAACTAGTATTGTCTTCCACAAAAGGGCTTTAAGAAAATGTGATCTATTCATTAGAAAGCAGGTGTAAGGGTCAGGGATTTGGCATACTTAAAAGGGGTAACTAAAAAGAGTTTGTTACATTTGTTTTGTTTTAATTTATTTACAAAGGGTTGTGAGAGACCAAAAAGGAATGGTGAAATAGTTCATGTTACAATAATGGGGGATCTTTAGTTCTGCTAGACCTAAAGGGGCAAACGGCAAAAAGTAACTGGTAACTAGAAAGAGCTACCTAACAAGGTATGTACCTAATAGTTTCTCTGACAGAGAAGGCCACCTGACATATGCTGAGGTCTCCACTAGAGGAACACAGATCTCCACTAGAGGAACGCAGAAAGGGAGCTGGTGGAACCAGTACCACAACTTTCCTTTCTGCCTGTCCTCCAATATCCCACTGGGCCTTCAGCCCAAGCAAAAGCCAAACAAGGGGCTATGCTGGTAGCCCATTGATGTTAGCCCCCTGAGCACAAAGTTGGATGCACAGTGGATCTCGAAGGCAAATTGAGAATAGGAAAGGAGAAAGAGAAGTGAAGGGAAATTACAGTAAATAAAAATAACAATAAAAACGGATGCTAGAAATAAATCCATATAAATAATTTTAGTAATCACAATAAATATAAACTGATGAAAGAGATTCTTAGATTGACAAAACAAAAAGACAGCCAATGACAATTTCCATTTAAAGGAGATATCTCAAGCAAAAGATACTGACAGTAGAAAACAGAAAAAGATATATCATGTAAATACTAATGAAAGGAGGGTTTCCCTAGTAATACTAATATCAAACACAAGAGAATTTAAGACGAAAATTTTTAATGTAAGCGAAGAAACCTAAACACCAAGAAGATGCAAAAATCATGAAATCATTACCATTTAATAATATAATCTTAAAACAAAGTTAAAATTGATGGATTTACATGAGGAAACTGACAAATCTACAATCACAGCAGGAGATTTTAAAGCCTACCTCTCAGAACCTGACAGAAAAAGCAGACTAACAGTTATAAAAAAATTAAGACTCCCTGAATTTGAACAAAACATTTAAAAATGGCTAACTCTAGTAGATAACATATAGGCTCCTATACTTGTCAAGCAAACAACACACATTTTTTTTTTCAAGCACAAATAGAACATTTTCACAACTGATCACAGTAGGCCACAAAAAAAGTCTCAATTAATTTCAGTAAATCAATATAATGACCATGAAAGCAATACAATATTACTGATTATTAGAAATCAATAAAAAGATATACAAACCAATTCTCCCACGTATTTTTTTTTCATTTTTATTTATCTCCCATATATTTTAAAACTAAATAGCAAACTTCTCACACTTCTAAATAGTTCACAATTTAAAGATGAGATTCAAGGGAAATTATAAAACATTTAAAACTAATAGTTATGAAAACCCAACATATCAACTCTTTCGGAATGCAGGTAAAGAAGTACTTACAGGGAAAATCAAAGCCTTAAGTTTATCTATTAGGAAACAAAAAGACTGTAAACTATGAGCTGGGAGTTAAACTCATGAAGAACAGTGAATTTAGTATCTATCTTAAATATAATGACATATATTTTCATCTAAAGTGTAGTAAATTTATAACCTCTCTTTTGGTGCTCTAGCTGTTTTGCTTCCTCAGTGCTGGGCACATACTAGGAGCTCAATAAATGCCTGGCGAATGAATGGGTGAGTGAATGCCCAAGAAATTTCCTATTTTCTAGTAGTCACATTAAAAAAATGTAAAAATATGGGATACATAGGTGGCTCAGTCAGTTAAGTGTCTGCCTTCAACTCAGGTCATGATCTCCAGGTCCTGAGATCAAGCTCCATGTCCGGCTCCCAGCTCAGCTGGGAGTCTTCTTCTCCCTCTGCCTCTCCCCCTGCTTGTCCTCCCTCTGACTTGCTCTGTCTCTCAAATGAATAAATTAACTTTAAAAAAATGCAAAAATATAAAACAGGTAAAACAAATTTCAATATTACATTTTGTTGAATTCATTGTATCCAACATATTGTCACTTCAACAATAATCAATATAAAAAATTACTGAGATGTTTTACATTTTTTAATACTCAGTTAATGTGTATTTTGTACTTAGAGATTATCTCAATTCAGATGTTAAATTTTCATCTGAAATATTTGATTGGTTTTTAGATTTCACAAAATTTAACAAATTTAAGAAGTATTTTCAAATACAAAAGTTGTTTGATACTTACTTAAAAGATTTCCAACAACTGAATTGTCAGCTTTTAAATTTAAATATTAAAATTAAATTTTAAAATTCAGTTCTTCAGTCATACTGGGCACATTTTGAACACCCAAAAGCCTCATGTGGCTAGCTAGAGGCTATAGTACTAGAGCATGTAGTCCTTGTCCATGAAGATATTCATGGAGCAAAGAACTGCCTTTTCCAAAGGATTCCTCCATGTCTGTTGGCCTATGTTAAGCTATGGAACTTTCCATTCTGACCTCAATATAAAGCAACTTTCCTGCCCAAGCTACTATGTAAGAAGTAAAAGTAACTCTATACTATCAAAGCAGCACCTCTTCCCATAGTCCATGAAAATTTCTATTTAACAACAGCACTAATCACATAATATTCTTTGTCAAGGATCAGTAAACTACACTTTAAAAAATATTAAAACCTTATGTGATGGAAGCAGTAGTAGGGTAGTTTGCAAGTGAATTCATAGCACTAGATTTCAGAGGACCTCAGCAAGAAAGTGGTGAGAATTCCCTGGTCCATTCTCTCCCCAGTCTCTAAACTGAGTGCCTCTGGAAACAAAGTGGAAGGAGAGCTCCTGGCAACACTGCCCACCACACAGCCTTCAGGGCTTTATGACAAGTCCAACACCAATACACCGAGCCACCTGTCTCCTTCTCCTGCTTGGCTTGGTCAGAAAGGAAGGCTTATTTCAGCTAAAGAAACTGAACACCACTATCAGGTCATTCTTTCCACTTTGGCATAAATTCAAGACATGCAGAACCCTTGGGAGGCTCTTCACCACATGACCATGCCCTCTTTGTCTCTCAAGCCTGTCCTTCCAGCATGTGGAAAGTGGAAACTCAGAAAAACAGTTTAAGGGCTCTGCTTCTGGCACTGCTACTAACTCACAGTGAAACCTGGAGCAAGTCTTTTTGGCTGAGATTCTAAAACAGGAATAAAGTCTTCCCTACTTTTATCCTAGACTATCATGAAGGTCAAAGGAGAATACATATTCTATGAAAAATACCTAGAAAAGTATAGAGTACTTTATAGACCTAAAGTATCATTTTAAAATCATGTTGGCTGCAAGTTTCCCAACATATAGCCAAGAGAGACTTAAAAGGTAGGTAAGCCCAACAGGCCTTCTCATTTCCTGCCATGCATATAAATTAGAATAAATTTTTGGAGGGAAATGTGACAGTATCCATCAAAATGTTAAGGGTTCATACCCTTGGAATCATAAATCCCATGTCTAAGAGTAACCAGAAAAATACTCACATGTGTTGAAGAAGATGCATGTGCAAGGATTTCACTAAAGCATAGTTTGCAGTAGCAAAAACTGGAACTTGCCTGAAGTTCCGACCATAAGGAGTAATAAAGAGAATTACATGTCTGCTACAGAATGAGGGAGACCTATGTGTATCTATGCAAATGAGGCCATAACATTTTGATAGTTTATAAAAGTAGATTACAGATGGAATATATTAAATAGTATAAATATATTATTCATATTGTATTAAAACTGTGGAAAACATCAGTAAATGACATTTTAGGAGACGGTGATAGAGCTTTCATTTTTTACTTTTGTTTCTATATGGTTTAAACTTTACATTGAGCATGTGCCACTTTTTGATAAGCAAAAACGGTAAAGATGTTTCCATCTTTTAAAAAAAATGTTGAAAGAGAAAAACTTATGCCAAAAATGTGCTTGGCAGTAGGGATTTTAAATGATTTAAAGATATGGTCCATTTCCTTGAGGGATTTGCAAATTAGCCGGTCATATTTAAAGAAAAGAGCAGCTCGTCCTTCTTTTCCCTCCAAATAATTATCTCAGTTTTCCAGAAAACTTTGTAAATTTCATTTTTACATGGTTATATAAGTCCTTCCTTTTAACTATTTTTAAACCTTTTTTAGCTTTCAAAGTCCCAAGATACACTTAACTGCACTTTTTTCTTTGTTCATTCAAGAAGTATTTATAATGTACCCCACAGTCAAGGCACTATACCATGTGCTATGGTGGAATGGAGGAATTCCTTATTGTGACCTCAGGGAGTTTGCAGTCTGATGGGAAACACAAGGAATGTGTATAAAGAAGAGTAATGCAAGGAGAATGACAAGTGCCCAAAGGGATAAATTAAATAAAGGATTCTGGGGCCTCAGAGCTCATGCCCTGGGGAGTGACAACAGGCAAGAGGATGGCAAGAGATTTGTGAATGAGGGTGCTGACCTGAGCTGTGAAGTGGTGGGATTTGGAAAAGTAAATATCACCTTCAAAATGTAGAAATGAATCAGAAATGTATAGGAGTTAAAGCAAGTACCAAAGTTTACTGCTGTTTTTCTTTCCAATGACCAAACTAGCTCTCTTGCCACACACCACTCCTTTGTTGTTGTTGAACCAAGAGGAAAGAAAATGAACTTGGTGGCCACTGGTGGTCTACCACTCTACATCCCAACAGGAGCATGACCCCAGGGTGGGCCTTTGGAGCTCTGGCTGAGTTTTGGCAGTGCTGGTTTAGAGTTACCATCCCTCGCACCCTAAAAGGAGCTGTTGGATAGATAGATTTTTCTGGTAACTGGAAATCTCTGAACAAACCTGATCTCGGAACTGAGTCAAAAGTCATGTCTGAATGCAACCCATGCTCCACCTTCTATACATGGGGAAGCAGCTCATATTCACAGTGGCCTGACACATCCAGTGGGACAGTGTGTGCAGCCAATCAGGGCTACTTTGCTCAAGCAAAACGCTCCTCTGTGAAATAGCATTTCTAACCATTTCCTCCTAAATCCTTATTTCAACATTCTAGAATGTCCCTCAACAAAGATGCTTGTTTTCTTCTTTGTTCTCACGATAGTTTTAAGAAAGCTTACAGGAAGATCACCCCTTCCTCTGGTAGCAGGACTGAATCCTAATAACCAAGAGGGGGCCAGCATGTGACTGGTGGCTTTGATTGAGTAAATCATCTTTCTAGCACACATTTTGGGAACCACTGAAAGTGTGGACAACAGATGTTCAGAGATGCAGTTAGTCAGGATGGTTCCCTTCCAATCTGTACTATAGATTTTTATTAAGCAGTTAATATGTCCCAGGCACAAGGGCTACAAAGATGAATGATCTGGTCCTTAACCTCTAGGTATCTGCCATTTGGGGGAAGAGATGTGGCAAATCGTATTAATAGCTACCATAATTTGAGTCCTCTTCTGGCTCAGATACTATGCCAATATAGTTTCAATCATACTCTACAATCCTGCAAGATATGTTTTGTTAGCTTCTTTCCACAGATAAAGAAGCAGAGGCCTCAGGGAGCACAGAAGAGATACAGAGAGCATAGGAGAGCCCAAGTGGAGGTTGGAATGGGATCTGTTCCACCAATGAACCGGAAGTGTACACAGGGCCCACAGTGAGAAGCAAATGAGTGCACAGAAGTTGGGAGTTACGATAAAACAGAGAGGACTGTAAGAGGCAGGTGAGAAGATAGGCAAGCAGCCCTGAGACATGAGAGGTCTAGAGGGAGAGTCCCAAATCCATGAAGCTGGACAGACAGAGACAGCAGCACTTGTGACCAGGAAAGAAGCAGGAGTTATGCTTCCAGGGCAGAGAGGGTATGAGCGTGGTCTTCTTTTATTCAGCTGTACTTCTGTCAGCCATCTTGAAGCTTCAGGAGGACAAACACAAGAAAGATGTAGAAGGAGCATGCTAACCTACTTTCCTGGAACGGTGATACTCCACTGGGCGTGACTTGGCAGAATCACTTCATGTCAAGCAGAGCACATTGTATGTCTGCCACAGACCAAATATTCCCAGGGAGGGAGTGGGTCAATGGGCTGGTCACATTTACACTGGTCCAAGAGGTTTATTTACCTTTTCCCCTATTTCCCAAAAGCCTTGCTGGTAGTGGTTGAACATGATCTGTGGCATAGGGCAAGACACACGTCCTGCAGGTACTTACTGACTCATCTGTATAATGTGCAGGGTTGGACGTGCTGATTTCCAAGGTCCCTCCCTGTCACAAACTTAAGTCTTCATTTTGAGAAGCAAGACAAATTCTTACACCACGTCACCCCTATTTGATGAGCTATTTTTATTGTAATAGTCAAACTTTACATGTGGAAAAAAGTATCCTAAGCCCTAAGTGTATTGACAGAATATAGAAATATGACTGTTGAAGATCTTAAAAGTGGCTAGTGTCAGAATGCAAGTTTTAATCTATGTTCTATCACCTATTGGTTACTGAGTTTTAGACCCACTCTTCCCAAACCCTCGTTTCTATGTCTGCCAATTATAGGAAAGGATCTTACTGTGAGAGTTGTTACAAGGATCTAATAAGATGATAAATAAAAGAGTTTTTGGAAAGACAAAAAGCTAGACAAGTGTATGTTAGGAATAGAATTTACAGTATTAAATGATGGTCCAGGATTGACTGGTAGACAAAAGACAAGAGAAAATGTATTATGGGTGAACAAGGCCAATTATGGATCAGGGCCTAGGAAAGTGGGGGGAAGAGCTTGCTGACAAAATAAGAATCAGAAAGAAGAGTGATTTGATTTCATTTGAGAAAGGAGAGAGCAATTGGGAGCAGTAAGAGCACTTCAGAGAAAAGACAGAACCCCATTAAGCAGGTTCTTCTTTATGTAAACGTATCTTCTCCTTTGGGAAACCAAGCACCGGTGTCATGAGTGTTGGGAGTTCATATTGCTTCTCAGATTGCTCACCTTGGGATCATCTGGCTGCCCAACCATGGCATTTAAGGATGAGGAGACAGACCAGGGAAGAGGAGATGACTTACCTGAGGTCACAGGAATGGGAGCAAACTCAAAGGGCCTAAAGTGAGGGGAACTCCATCAGAGAATGAAAGGTGCAATCATTGCCTGAGCTGGAGTCTGAGGCTGTGCAGAAGGAAGATCTCACCTAATTCTAAAGGGTTGTACAGGGTCCTTCCAGGAAAGGATTTTAACCTTCAAGAGAAGAGTTAAGAGACTCTCGCATGAGAAGCAGGCCAGAAACAACAGGGTACAGATGTATATCTTATAGTGTATAAGCTAGGTTCAAGGATAACATTGTATATTACCTACCTCTATACAGTACCATACAGTACTACATGGTAGTTTCCTCACGTTATGGTAAAGTAATTTTGTACTCTATACAGACTCCCTGGGCATAGGATGTGCAAATGAGCCACTAACAACTGGCTTGTTGTTGTCATCCCCATTAAAATGGTGGAAATTACTATTTTGTTATTTTTATGTCTGTGTTATAATTATGTCTATTATGTACTCAGGGCCTTCCATGTGTTCTGTACTTTGTTAGTATGTGTATAACCTCCAATCTGCACAACAACCCATTTACATAGGTATTTGCAGATGAGTAAACTGATGTTGAGAAAAGTTAGGTAATTTGCCTGAGGTCACACAGCTGGTAAGTGGCAGAGCCAAGGTTTAAACCCAGTTATGCCTGCCTGGTTCCAGAGGCCAGCCAATGTTATTTATAACTATTAGTGCTTGGTGCTATAGAACACAGTGATGGCAGAGAAGCAAAAAAGCAACTGCAAGAGCCAAAACTCTGAACAGTCTCTGTAGCAAAATCATTAAATCGATCAAAAGTCAGCCATCAAAACCATTATTCTTGCATTGCACCTAACTATTGTTGCATTTAGTTCAAGACAGCACTTCCTCAGTTTGGCAAAGAAAGCAGGTCTGCCAAGGTAGCAGGAAGTCCCATTAACATGGGATCTCAAAGCAGATGAGGATCCATGTCTGTGGGGTGTTGAACACACCACAGGAAAATATTTATTCTCAGGTAGCATTAGCTGAGTCAATTCAGCAGGCACTTTTTGAGCATCAACACTTACTAAATCTTGTGTATACTACCTGGGAAGGGGTGTGCCATGTGACCTGGAGGTGACATGTAAGAAGACAACATCATTATATTTGAGTAATGCTTATTAAATGTCTTGGGACTCTTTTTAAAGATAATCTTTATTAGCTGACTCAGCAATTTCATCCATCTGGGCCATATTACAGAAATGACTTAAAGAAGTCTTATTTTTATCACATGACTTAAAGATCCAGAAGAGAAAGAAGGAAATTCAAGTGATAAGCTCGGAGACATGAATCATTACCTTAGGCAAGATGAAGGAGGAGTGGAGTGGCCCAAGGCAGAGCAGTAGTGTCTCCAAATTGCTATTATGGGGATGTCCAGAGGTACAGGCTACAGCTGGGAGTTACCTGCATTGCTTGGTGTCTCCAAGGCACTCTCCTTATCCTCTCACAAATGTCAGGAACCCTGGAAATGAGGTGCCAGGAAAGCCAAGCTGGAAACATTCTAAGTATTGACATTAACATTCTAAGTAGTATTAAGTCTTAAGGGTTATTGACCCTATTTCAGGAACCTATCCCTTTAAAGTTATTTGTTAATAAAAAGAATAATAGCTACTAAGAGCCAAGCACTGTGGCAATATCTACAGGTACCATTTCTCTCTCTCTCTTTTACCAACTACCTTGTGAACTATCTTTTAATATCAGATTTTTAGACATGAAAAAACCCAGAAACTCAGTAAGGTTAACTTGGCTGAACTTATATATCCAGGATTTTCACCCTTGCTTTTCTAATTCTAGGCCCCAAGCACTCCTCTTCCTCTCATATAAGTGTTGTGTCTTTAAGCCAACCAACATTACTGAATCTTCATTCTGAACAGTCAGAAACTGGTGTGGAGGAATTCAAGAAAGCAAAACATGTACTTCTGGACGGGAGAGATCTTAAAATCTAGAACAGACAGACAGACTCACACAAGAAGAAAAATAACACCACTACAAGGCACTAAAAAGATAATTAAATGCACGAAAAGAGGGCCTGGTGGCTTATACTTAGAGAGTGTTACCCTAGGCAGAAAGGGAGTGACACAGTTCATCCCTGAATTGGTCTTGGAGGAGTGAACAAAAATTAGCTGGAAACAGGAGGGGTTACATATGTTCTAGCAGAAGACTTTCCACAGTATACTTCCTTGTTTCAGAGAAAGGACTAAATCTTGGTACTTGTAAAGTCTGGGGAGAAGCAGCACGAGCATTCTGGAAACATTCTGAAAGACTAGATGCTTCATTTTAGTTTAAAAAAAAGTACTGAGGCAAAATTTACATACAGTGAAGTGCAAATAGATCTTAAGTAGAAATTCAGTGATTTTGATAACTATATATACATGTGTAATCATTCTAATCCAAGTATAGGCCATGTGTGTTACCCCAGAAACTTCCTTCATGTCCCTTCTCAATCTCCACTCCCTTCCCCCATAGGCAACCATTGTTTTGATCCTATATCCACAGATTAGAACTTCATATGAAAAGAATTGTATCCCGTGTGTTATTTTGTGTCTAACTTCTTTTGTGCTGCATAATGCTTTTGAGGTTACTTATACTGTTGCCTGTATTAATTGTTCATTTAGTTTTAGTTCTGAGTAGTATTCCATTATATGGATGTTTTGTTTATTCAGTTTCTTTTGTGGTGGATATCTAGGTTGTTTCCAGTTTGGAGGTACTATGAATGAAATTACTATGAACATGGTTGTTATCTCCATATCATTTACAAATCCATTCTGTAGTCTCTTCTCTCCTTTATTTTGTGAGACTTCAGATGGCATCCTGCTTTAGATGCCAAAAGACCTGGTGCTCAAGCCGCTTCCCCATTAGAATAATCACACACCTGAAAGCCTTCATGTTCAGATCTACCCATATCAAATAAGGAAGTCAATTTATGTACTTTATTTTGTTTATAAAGAGGTTTTTTAAAAAAAATTTTCTTAACTTGTTTATTTGACAGGGAGAGAGAGAGAGAGAGAACACATGTGTGAGCAGGGAGAGGGGTGAGGTGAGGGACAAAGGGAAAGGGAGAGAGAGAATCCCAAGCAGACTCTGTGCTGAATGTGAAGCCTGACACGGGACTCAATCCCACAACCCTAAGATCATGACTTGAGCCAAAATCAAAAAGTTGGATGCTCAGCCAACTGCACCACCTAGGAGTCCCTGTTTAAAAAGAGTTCTGATAAACTTGGATAAAATTATTTGTAAGAAATTATGGGAATACAGTTTAACAGTTACAACTCATGGAAGTTTTTAGCTGCCCCATATTTTAACTACTCTGTGTCTTCCTAAGCAATGTTGTAGTAACAATTTCCCCAATACATACACAAAGATGTCCCACCCACCATCTGTTAAATCATGCCATTAAGAATAAAAGAAGTAAAAAGAAAATGGAAGAAATATTTCTTTCTGTCCTCCATTTGCAACAAATTTAAAGTCAATGAGGTTAATAAACTAGTTAGTAAGAAGAACAAATTTGACCTAGAATCAGAATTTTTTCCATACACCACTTTGGCGTTCTCTGCAAACCCCCAACTCAACCCCAGTTGGCACCCTACAGATTAGGAGCGCTGAAGACTGACCACCTTGTGATGTGACCGTCATATCACTCTTCATTCACTCACATCCAAGGTGGCTTTTCCTATCATTCAACATCCATATTTGAAGACTTTTCTCATTACCAAATTCCTGATTCATTTAGAAAGTCCTCTAGAAGAGTATCTAGTTAAGTATGGTAGACTGAGTCATGTATTTGCCTCTACTATCTCTAAAATATTCCATAAAATAACAGACAGAGTGTGGAAGAAAGAAAGGAAGGAAGGAAGAAAGACCTACAAGGACACAGAACAAGAGAAGAAATGAAAATAACAGAATTATGGAGCCTGGAAATCATATGGGCTTTTGCTGACACACTTTGTACCATTGAGAAAGCTAAAATCTAAACTAGCAGAAGAAGAAATTCAGAGGTAGACTGACTTCCAGCAGAAAGCTAGAAAGACTCCACTGGTACCTTTCAAAGTGGGTATCCAAGAGAGGCTAAAAACAAGTATATGCAGTCCAAAGTCACTTTTAGAACCAGTTACACTTGAATTTCCCCTCTATCTCAAGCAACCAGGCAACTGTCTCAACCCAAGCTGGGATAATGTTTACTCTCTGTGGAGGAGGAGCTAGAGAGGCTCTGGCCCTAAGGACAACAGGAATGATGGAGAACGGTGTTACCATACTGAAAAGGGGGATTAAGTGAAGGTCACCTCTTGGGAGAATGAGATCTGTTATCCCTTCTCCAATGTGAATCCAAGGACACAGACAGCCAGGCTTGTGTCTCCTAGGAAGAGAAGGACTTCCTCCTACTCTTTACATTTAGATATTTCCCAATAAAACATCTCTGTCAGATCACCCAACAATGAAGTCTGCCAATCAATAAGCATCACATTCCCCCCCACAGAATTTCCACTCTTAATTGTAAATGGGTCACCAGAATTTGGAGAAAGGCTTTTGATATGAACTACAAGGATCAAAACAAAAGGACCTGGGGGCAGGAGGGAGAAATCAGCAAAGAATAGAAAAAAACATATATAATTAATATCCTTACAGATATAAGCAAAGATATTGCATGCAAGAGATAAGAACAAGAGATGATAAGGGAAATTTTTAAGAAGAGCATCCTCAGGAATTAAAGATATGTAGAATTCAATAAAAGGGTTAGAAGATAATGTTAGGTAATATCACAGTCACAGAACGTAGAGAAAATAAGTTGGAAAAAAATTTTAAATATTAGTGAATAAAATCAAGATGGTCTGATATCTGGAAGGGAATCTGAGAATGAACAAACAGAGAAAGCAAGGAAAGGAAATAAACCAGTCACATGAAACAGTTTCCTGGAACTGTGCATATATATGGATGGGGAGGGTTCACCAAGTACCCAAAGCAATGGAGGAGCAGCAATGCACAGGCCACATGAAATTTCAGAATAGCAAGGACAACAAAATATCTTAAAGGTGTCCAGTGATTAAAAAAAAAAAAAAAAAAGAAAGAAAGAAAGAAAGAAACAGGCAAAACCTTAGGAATAGATTAGGAATCAGAGAAGCTCAGACTCCTCCTAAGTGACAATGATAATACACTTTTAAAATTCTATGGGAAATTATTTCAAAATCAAAATTCTACCAAACATCAGTGGAGGGTGAAGGTAAAATAAAATTTGTAAAACTTAGTCTTGCTCTTCACCTCCCATAGTTTTTTGTTGTTGTTATTCTTGTTTGTTCGTTCATGAAGGAATGCTGTGCTCTACCAAAATGAGGGAGTGATCCAAACAGAGGCAAAGATGGGATCCGGGAATAGGTACTTGAATTGAGAGAGATGGGTGTCTGTCCCCACACTGATGGGGATATTCTGTTGTGACTTCAGAGAAGCAGGCTTGGAGTGCTACCTGTTCAAGTTGGAACAGGAGGATAAAGGGTTACAGGAGGGAGGGGGCTAGGAGAAACAATGAAATTGATAAATTACCTATCATATTTAAACATATTGAGAGGTAATTTACATTCTGGGAAATTAGTTAGTGATTGGCACATGAAAATCTAAATAGAAAAATTAAGGTTGTTCTTCTCTTAAGAAAGCAAAGAAAATAAAGAAGACTGAACAAGAAAGAAAATAATTATAGTACATAACATGGCTAAGCTTTCAGTAATATTTCCCAAATCAAAGTAATAGAAATACTAGATACTGATTTGTACCATATACAAACGCAGAATATATTTATATGGGGAGGGAAAGTATAATGTAAATGAGCTAATTCTTCCCTTCCACAGAAGAGAGACAAAAGATAAAATGAAAGTAGAAAAATAAAGAAATAGTAGCACATGCAAGTTATTTTTTAAAATATGGAGGCAAAAATAAAAAATAAACAGCTAAACTGATTGGAACTGGGAACATCTTAAAGTGGTAATCAAGGGTGGGGAGGTTGGCACTGGGGCTCCTGCTTTTGTTACAAGCTATAAAATGACTTTACTCTTCATTTTAAAAAATTATTTTACTTCTTAATGTATGCATATAACCTTAAAAATGAGAATTTTCTAAAAAAAAAGAAAAAAGGTATAGGCTTCTGGAAATCTTTGTGTCCAGAGACATGAGCACATTGAATAATCCAGGATGTGACGCATATAAAAACCTCTGATTCCACCGGACACAGCCACCCACAGGTCCCCAGGGTGGCATCTCAGCTTATTCAAGGACTTCCACCTATCTCTGGTTCCTCCTTCAAAGTTTCTCTGGGTCACTAAAGGCAGATTGATTTCTCTTTGGCAGTTTATATCCAGCGACCAGAATGCATGCTATAGCTACAGTACTATCTTTTTTAGCGTGTGAAAGAAATGCATAGGTTGCCAGGCGAATGAACTACATGTTATATTTAGCTGGGAAGATAACATATCCCTAATGTTTGGATTTATCAAAACAAATTCCAGATGGCAGGCAAGCCATAGAGAGAGGGGCCATCTGGCAACTTAAAGCAGGGATCATTTTTTTTTTAAAGGTGAAAGGTAGTAAATGTCAAAACTTCCTATGGTGAAAATACATCTATCTGTTTCTTATGACTGGAGGAGCAATCCTGAGCCGCATGCCTTATATGTGCTAATTTAAATATCTGTGACATTATGCTCTTTCAAATACCTGAGTGATTTTTTTAATGATTTAGAAAACACTTATGGAATATAGTAAGATTTCATTGTATACCTGCTAAATGTATTTTGCATGATGGCAGCTGGAGGCATTAATAAAACCATTTAACAGAGTCTACAATTACACAAATTCTTTAAAAGTATAAACCAATAAAAACTGAAACAATTTTTTTTCCAAAATGATTTAAGACATTGCTGCCATTTTTGATTTAGCTCAGCAGTGGTATTTTTAGTGCATTTTTCTGTTTGACAGAATGTTTCTTGCACATATTTTCTTCTCTTTCCATTCCCACTGCTCCCTCTGAAACTAATCATTACATGCCTGTATTTATTTGCCAATTTCCCACCCCCTCCCCCTGGCCCCACTTGCATACAACTTCCAGCTTAATCTTCTTTAAACATTGCTCTGTTTATATAACTTCCTGGCTCAAAAAACAGTCAATACTTCTCCAATGTCCAGAAGATAATGTGCAGGCTTCCACTCACTGACACCCCCATCCTCCCATCTCCCCAGGCTGTAGCCAGGCTGTCACCCCCCTTCCCAAGAACAGGAGCTCTGTCCCTAACTCAATGCCTCTGGTGAGGGACCTGAGTCTCTCTGCTGGCCCTACTAGCCTTCTCCCCTATGAGCTGAAGCCAAGATACCTGGCCAGTAGGAAGGTGAAAAGTGCTCTAATACAGAGAGGCTCCTGTGGACGAGGTCACCTCCAGGAGAGGTTCCAGGGGGTGATGTCATAGCCTAGATCTTATGTGATGGAAAATGCTGGCGACCACCCGTGGTGGCCCCCAAAAGATGTCCTTATCCTCATTCCTGGAACCTATGAATATGTGACCTCACATGGCAAAAGAGACTTTGCAGATGTGATCAAATTAAGGAATCTTAGATGGGGATTTTATTCTGAATTAAGTCAATGGACCCAATGTAATCACAAGAGTCCTTATAAGAGGGAGGCAGGGAGGTCAGAGTCAAAGAAGATGATGTAATGACAGAAGCACAGGTCAGAAAGAGAAATTTTGAAGGTGCTAAACTGTTAGCTTTGATGATGGAGGGAAGGGACCATGAACCTAAGAATAGAGGCAGCCTTTAGAAGCTGGAAAAGGCAAGGAATGGATTCTCCCCTAGATTCTCCAGAAGGATCTGGTCCTGCCTATACCATAACTTTAGCCTAATAAGGCTGATTTGGACCTTTGACCTCCAGAACTGTAAGATAATAAATTTGTCTTGTTTTAAGCTACTGAATTTGTGGTAATTAGTTCTGGGAGCTAATGCAGCCTCTCCTGGTTCCAGCCCCGATAATCCTGGCCTATGCACGTCTCTCTCTTGGCCCATAGTGAAGTCCCAGCAAGCTGAGGCTGAAATTGATGAAGGTTAAAACCTACACTAACCACTAGTCACATGTGGTTATTTATATTTCAACTTAACTAAAATAAAATAAAACATTCATTTGCTCTGTAATACTAGCTGCATTTCAAGTGTTTACCAGCCACATGTGGCTAATGGCTATGGAAATAGTGAAGATACAGAATAATTTCTTCATCACAGAATGTCCTTCTAGATGGCACTTGCTATAATAACGTGCTATGTACCACTAATTTTTATAAGCTACTGAACTCTTGATTCAGTCTGGTTTTACCTTTCCCCCAGAGGTCTGGGATAAATGGTGTATGTCCCTTGGGTTTCCAGGCTGTGGAAACAGGGCTTAGAAGTGACCGAAGTGAGCATATTTGGATGAGTGTGCATCCTGGAACGCTCCCACTGGCCGGGTAGGGGCGGAGCCTCCAACAAAGCCAGGGAGGTCCCTCCGGGACAACCCCCAGTGCTAAGTCTTGGCCCTGCCAGGGGCTACCGCCTGACCTCAGGGAGCACATCTGGTCTTTTGAATTGCTTAGGAAGTCTGTCCTTGTAGTTAGATGATACAAACATTCTTCATTATTTTCTTCTTCTTCTTCTTCTTTTTTTTTTTCTTAAATTTATTTGACAGATAGAGATCACAAGTAGGCAGAGAGGCAGGCAGAGAGAGAGGAGGAAGCAGGCTCTGCACTGAGCAGAGAGCCCGACACGGGGCTCGATCCCAGGATCCTGGGATCATGACCTGAGCCGAAGACAGAGGCTTTTAACACACTGAGCCACCCAGGCGCCCCCATTATTTTCTTCTAATAAACTCACAGTTCTTACTTTAAAAAAATTTTTTTAACTCATCTGAAATTTATTTTTGTGTATGATGTGAGGCAGTGATCTAAGTTTATTTTCCCCAATGGATAGCAAATGTCTTTATCATTCTCCCTCCCCACAATTTTGAAATGCCACTTTGGTCCTACAATAAATTCCCAAGTACAAACAGATGTTTTTCTATTTAGCCCTACATGACTGTCATCCTGCCTTAAGTGTTATAGTTTTGCAGTCTATTTTGCCATCAAACAGGGAAATTCCACTTTCATTGTCCCGATTTTTCAATATTTTGTTTGTTCTTGCTGTTTCCTCTTCCTGATGTACTTCAGAATCAGTTTGCCAAGTTTCACCTAAATATCCAGCTTGAATTTTTTTTTTTGGAATTATTTTTAATGTAGATAAATGAGAACATGGACATCTTAAAAATACTGAGTCTCTTGATTTAAAAATAAGATTTGCTGTACCATTTATTTAGGTGTTTATCTTTTACTTTTTAAAAAGTGTTATGCTTGTTTTCATTTCATTGTTAGTCAATTCTAAGGCTTTTGCTGTTGCTAATGTGAGTTTCCTTCCCATGGCTTTCTAAAAAATTATTTTTATTAACATATAATGCTTCCCATGGATGTTTAAATTGCTTAACATTTGTATACAGGAAACTCTGTATTTTTATGTATTGCTCTCTTACTGAACCCTTTTTCTATTTTAATAGTTTTTCTGCTGATTTTCTGAGATTTTCTAGATACACTCACATACCACCTACAAACCAGGACAGTTTTTCCTCTTTTGTTCTCGGTATCTTTAACCCTTCCTTCTTTTCCTGCCTTCATTTATTGGAATATCCACCATGATGTTGAATACTAGTGGTAACAACTAGTATCCCTGTATCTTCCTGGCTTTTTAAAGGGAATACTATTAACTCACCATTATGAATAATGTTTACTGAGGAAATTTCTTTCTTTAATTTGCTCAAAAAAGTGATGTTGAAACTAAAACCAAATATTGTTTTAAATTTGAAACAATTATACCGGTTTTTTCTTCAAATTGTAAATGTTGAATTATAATAATAGATTTCTTAATATTGAACTAGTCTTATATTTCTGGAATAAGCCCTTCTTAGCCAATACTTTAGAATTAACCTTTAAATACACTGGTAAATTTCATTTGTTAGTATTTTTGTGTGTGTGTGCTCCTGGCTCAGGATTTTTGCATCTATATTTTGAAATGATGTTGCTTTATAGTTTGTTTATTATTCATTATTTGAGTTTTGTCCAGTCAGGTTTCGATTAGCTTTTTATCTTTTTCTAGCCTCTAAAACTTTAAATGTCCTAAAAGTCTGGGAGAACTTGACTGTAACTGAGACAAATTGCTTTTTAAAGACAGATCTTTCACTAACTTTAATTTCTTCTATAGTTACTAGTTTATTCTGTCTTGTATCTCTTTAAAAGTCACTTTGGCTCCCATGTTCATTGCAACATTCATAATAGCCAAAATGTGGAAACAATCCAAGTGTTCACCAACAGATAAATGAATTTTAAAAATGTGGTATTTACATTCAATGAGATACTCACCCATTCAAAAAAAAGGTTGTGATACATGCTATAACATGGATGAACCTTGAAAATATGCTAAATGAAATAAGTCAGTTACAAAGAAACAAATAGTGTCTGATTCTACCTTTTTTTTGTTTGTTTGTTTAAAGATTCCATTAATTTATTTGAGAGAGAGAGAGAGAGAGAGAGAGAATGAGAAAGCACCCATTCAAGCTGGGGGACAAGTAGAGGGAAAGAATTTCCAGCAGACTCCATCCTCAGAGTGGAGCATGATGCTAGCTTGAAGCAGGGCTTTATCTCAGGACCCTAACATCGTGACCTCAGCTGAAATCAAGAGGGGGTCACTCAACCAACTGAGCCACCCAAACATCCCTGATACTTTTATGAACTACCTAGAGTAAGCAAATTCAGAGACAGAAGGCAGATCAGAGGTTACCAGGGGCTAGGAGAGAAGGGGAATAGGGTGTTATTTCTCAGTGGTTATGGAGTTTCTCTTTGGGGTGATGGAAAGATTTGGAAACAGTGGTGAGGGTTGCACAACAGTATGAATGTCATTAATGTATCTGAATTTTACACGTACAATGGTTAAAATGATGCATTTTATGTTATCTACATTTTATCACAATAAAGTTTTTTTTTTAACCCACATGAAGTGCTTTTTATTTTAAAAAGGGTCATTTGAGGTAATTTATATTTTCCTAGATTATCTTCTTTTTCTCTAGATCATTTCATTTGTTGGCATGGATTTTTAGTTTTGTCTTTTCCTTAATTTTATGTCTTTCCTTTTCTATTGTTCAAGCTTGCTGAAAGCTTATTTATTTTTTCTCCTCTCATTGTCCCAAAAAATAGCTTTTGGTTTTATTGATGAAATAGGTTTTTTCCTTTTCAATTAATTCTTCCTATTATCTTTATAAGTTTCTTTTTTAATAATTATTTCATTGTTCTTTTTAGCTTATGTTTTTGTTGTATAGTCCCTCCACTGTCCTTTATTTCAAAATAACTTAAAATTTTAGTGAAAATTTAATTTTTTATCCTAGGGATTAAATATTTTATTTTTTTATTTTTTTTAAAAGATTTTTATTTGTTTATTTGATGGAGATCACAAGTAGGCAGAGAGGCAGGCAGAGAGAGAGAGGAAGGGAAGCAGGCTCCCCGCCGAGCAGAGAGTCTGATGTGGGGCTCGATCCCAGGACCCTGGGATCATGACATGCACCAAAGGCAGAGGCCTTAACCCACTGAGCCACCCAGACACCCCGGGATTAAATATTTTAAACAATTTATAACAAATTGACTTTTTTTGGCCACCCTTTTGTTGTTGCTTTTTTTTTTTTAAGATTTTATTTATTTATTTGAGAGACAGAGAGAGAGCACAAGCAGGGGGAACAGTGAGGAATAGGGAGAAGCAGGCTCCCGGAGAAGCAGGCTCCCCACTGGGCACAGAACCTGATGCAGGACCATGACCCGGGCTAAAGGCAGACACTCAACCGACTGAGCCACCCAGGTGCCCCTATAATTGCTTATTTCAAATTTTACTGCCTTACAGCCAGAGCATGAATCCTGTACATATGACTTGAACATTTTAAACTGTATTGAGATTTTTCTATGTAGCCTGATTCACAGTGGTGTTCTGAGGTCAACAGAAAAGAAAACATATGAATATATATACATATATATATGTAAATATATGTGTCTGTTATTCAACAGTTAATTCTATTATTCAAATCTCCCACATGCATACAGAAATAATCTTGTCTGTTTAATATTTCAATTTCTGAGAAAAGTATTTTAAAATGTCCTAAGATTTTTGAATTTCAATGTTTTTGCGTATTTGCATGTATATTAAAGTTGTGTTATTAAAAGGGTAAAGATTTATGACAATTTGTTTTCTTGGAAGATAGTACCTTTTACCATTATGAAATGCCTTTCCTCATTCTAATACTTTAGCCTTAAATCCAATTTTGTCTGGTACTAATATTGCCATACTTTTAATTATTTTTTAATTGCTATGGTTTTTAATTTAAATGAGTATATGGTTTTTAAGATAATTTTACAAGAATTATAATAAAATGAACTCCTTGACTCACCTCTCCCACACTGATTTTTCTCTTCTTAGAGACAACCGCTTATTACTCTTTTCATTATTTCTTCTGATAATTTCTTCTAAGTAATAACTTTTCTCACTGCTATTTCTTGATTTTTCAGTTTGGGTTTTATCTGTTTCCTGCTGTGGAACATTATTATTTAGCTCCCTTACATTACTCCATCACATTGCCACTTCCATTCCCCACATCTTCCCAATGTAGTTATAATTTTTGGTTAGATCAATATTCAATATTCATTATGATAGCTATGAAAGTTACATGGTGTATTATGATTATATGCTCTTTTAGGTATAACTTCCCATTTTCCTTGGAGTTAATAAATTTTCCCCTTTGTTTGGCTAAGCACATATCACTAATTCATTCCCAACTTTTCACCAGGAGTGTACATCTCCCATCCATATCACAGTCTTCTCTCTGCCCTTTCATGCCATTGGTTAATCTCAAGACCTCTGCATCATTGTCCTCCTTGGATTTCTCTGTGCCCTCATCCTGAGCATTCCCTTGATCATTCACTTGTGTGTTTATTCTCTAGGAAATCCTAGCTTCCTTTTCTTTGTTTTTTACTCCTTTGTTTTGGTGGACCATATCCAAGCTTCTTAGGACATGATACATAAGGGTAGTTTGTCAGAAATGTCTTTATTCTGGGGCGCCTGGATGGCTCAGTGGGTTAAAGCCTCTGCCTTCGGCTCAGGTCATGATCCCACGGTCCTGGGATCCAGCCCCGCATCGGGCTCTCTGCTTGGCCAGGAGCCTGCTTCCTCCTCTCTCTCTGCCTGCCTCTGCCTACTTGTGATCTCTGTCAAATAAATAAATAAATTAATTAATTAAAAAAAAAGAAATGTCTTTATTCTACTCGTACATAGATTGATAGTTTGGGGGTATATATAGAATCCTAGGTTGAAAATCATTTTCCCTCAGGATTTTGAAGGCATTGCTAGTTTCTAGGCTTGCTGTCGAGACATGTGATGCCAGTGTGATTCCCATTCCTTTGTTTTTGGCCTATTTTGTTTCCTGGAATCTTTAAGATCTTTCTTTTGTCCTTAGTGTTCTAAAATTTCACAAAGAGTTGCCTTGGCATGGTTCTCTTTTCATCTACTATGCTGGGTGTTTGTTAGTGCTTTCCATTTAGAAACTCGTGTCATTTATTTCAGGGAGATCTCTTTTGAGTTGATAACTTGATTATTTCTTCTCCTTCACTTTCTCTTGGGAGCTCCAATTCCTCAGGATAATGAGACTGCTAAACTGATGCATTGATCCCCTATCATTTCTAGTCCATTTTCATCCTCTTTCTTACTCATACTTACTAGTCCTTCTACTTCCTGGGAGACTTGCTCTGATTTATTTTCCTATCCTTTCATTGAGTTTTTTCATATATGCTATTATTTTTAACTTTCAAGACAACTTTTGACTGTTCCTTTGCTCTTAGTCTATTGCTCTCTTTTTTCATAGATACAATTACCTTTTTTTACTTGTCTGGAAACACAGCTTTATTTTGCTTCTGAAGTTTCTTGTACTTATACATTGTTTCTCCCCCAAATTTCATGTTTTGCTTTTGTTGATTTTTGTTTTGTTCTCTGCTTGTATGTGGAAGCTTTCTTTGAATATCTGGCAATCCTTACATGATCTTTCATAGTCAGGACTGAGTTGCTTAACAGCTTATTGGAAGCTCTCTATGAATGGGTGTGGCTTGTGTCCTAGTGGGTATACTATAAGGAGATCTGGCTGGGCAGTATAGTTGGAAGACCCCACCATTGATATTTAAAGGTCTTTCTCTTAGGCTAGTCAGATTCCTGACAGATTGTCTCTAATGCCTGTAGTAATAGTGCAGACTAACATCATTCTTGGAGACAGAAGGAAGAAGGAGACCAGGGGCTTATACTTTATAGTAGCATTTCCCTTAAGCTTACTGAGTCCAGGCTTACTCTAGTTCATTCTCTCTCTAGCCTTTTGTGGAGGTGGGAAGGATAGTTGGAGATCTAACTACATCACAGACAAACTTCAATCAATAATCCGATTTTTAGCCTCATATACACCCACCCTCCGTACTCAGACCGGTGCCTCCAACTCTTGAATCTTTCTGAGGTTGCTTACTTCTTTCGCAGTTGCTTACTTCTGGGTTTCTCCCCCACTGACAAACAGGTATGAGCCTTTAAAAAAAAAATCATTTACCAATTAGATGCCTAACTGCTTTCCTTTTCTCAAGATGCTGTTTCATGTCTTTATCCTTAAGTAGCTATGTCTATATATTTAAAAAAATTTTCCTTTACTATATCTTCAGTGGGTTTTTGGGTGGGAGTGGCAGCATCTTCAATCCAATAAATAGCTCTCTATTTATTTTCACTAGTATGTACTTGCCCTTTCTTAGACTATTCCTGTATTTTCCAACTATTTTGTTTCAGGTGTCTCTTATAATAATAATAAGAGCTAACATTTTTTGAGTATGCTATTTGTTAGGTATTTTACATATATTATACATGGATTGAGGTACAGAGACCACACATGCATTATCTCATTTAATACTCATAACGACACTATGAAGTAGCTAGTACACATTACTCTTATGCTCACTTCACATATACCTAATAAATAGTGTACCTGAGATGGAAATCCAGAGTCTATACTACTGTACTAACAGCTGTAGTACTAGTAACGGCATCTACTTTTCTTTAATCCATTAGTGTCTTTGTCCTTTAATAGGGAAATTTCAACCCATCACATTCATTGGGATAACTAATATGGATGAAATATAGTCTTACTATCTGTGGTAAATTAAAACAGAAATAATAATGATAGTATTACAAAATTAATATTATATTATTGCAAAAATAATTATATCATTACAAAGATAATAATTATATTATTTGCAAAAATTCACTCTGTTTTTCATCTCTGATACATGTCCTTTGTTTCAGCCAATTGAATATAGGTGGTCTCTCTCTCCTTCTTCTCCTTTTCCCTCTGTCATGAACAAAGATATGTCTCAGATAAGGCTGCTCCTTCATTCCAGGTCCTACAATGGGAAAAACATAAAACTTTTCTTTTGCTGAACTACATTCTTCAGTATTCTTTCTAAAAGGTCTTTTTTTTAAAAAAAGATTTTATTTATTTATTTGACAGAAAGAGAGAGATCACAAGTAGGCAGAGCAGCAGGCAGAGAGAGAGGGGGAAGCAGGCTCCCTGCCAAGCAGAGAGCCCAATGTGGGTCGTGATCCCAGGACCCTGAGATCATGACCTGAGCTGAAGGCAGAGGCTTAACCCTCTGAGCCACTCAGGTGCCCCACTAAGAGGTCTTTGGAACATAAACTTTCTTAATCTTTGAATTCCTGAAAATGTCTTTATTTTGACTTCCCACTTGAACATTAGTTTGGCTGGGTATAAAATTTAAAATTTGAAGTAATTTTCATTCAGAATCTTGAAATTAGTTTTTAGTTTTTTAGTTTTTGTCCCACTTTCCCCACTCCCCCCAACTCAGGTTGGCATTGTTTCTAATTGTTTCTAATGCCAACCTGAGTTTCATTCCTTTTTAGGTAGCCTGCTTTAATTTCTAGAAATTTTAGGCATTTCTCTTTATTCTTGAAGCTTTATAATTTTAAGATGACTTTCTAGATTATTTTTGCTTTTTTCCTGGCTCAATACAAAGTGGACTCTTAAATCTATAAATTCATATTTTTCCTTTAGTTCTGGGAAACTTTCTTCAGTAATTTATTTGAATATTTCTTCCTTTCTTTTGTCTGTGTTACCTTTAGAACTCCTGTAGGAAAAATGTGCAATTCTCTTCCATGTCTTGTGCTTTCTGTCTCATGATTGATAATTATCATTACTTTATCCTTTAGAACTATATTGAAGGAAAATTTCTTGGTTGACCTTATACTTTCAGCTGAACTCATTCTTCTACTTAACCCAATTATTTAAGTTTTCCTTTCATAAATTATTACTAGGTGTTAAAGTCAGGATCCAGAGACTGTGCTGTTAAGTACTATATTACAAGTAAATGATATTTTTTCTTTAACCTAATTGGAGTCTTTGCTCTATAATAAAATTACATTTACTATTGGGATAATTGATATGTACAAATGTACTCTTATCATCTTGACTTAAGGACATGAAAATCTTTAAAATTTCTCTGAGGATATATTTATAAAGTATTTTTCTCCTTTTCTATGTTAAGGCTATTTACTCAGGGCTTTTTTTTTTTTTCCCCAATGTGATCTTAATACCTTTCTCAGTGTTGTTTTTCCACAAATAACTAGGTTAATCTTGGCTATTTGCATTCATATTTAAGATTCTTCCTTCATGTGTCATTGAGTATTTTGCTCTTTTTTTTTTTTAAGATTTTATTTATTTATTTGAGAGAGAGAGATACAGAGACAGAGCATGAGCAGGGGGGAGGAGGCAGAGGGAGAGAAGGAAGCAGACTCCCCGCTGAAGAGGGAGCTGGACTCAGGGCTTGATCCCAGGACCCTGAGATCATGACCTGAGCTGAAGGCAGATGCTTAACTGACTGAGCCACCCAGGCACTCCTGTCATTGAATGTTTTGATTAGAATAGTTTGCCTCCTTCTGATTGTGAAGAAGGATCAGCATTTGGAATTAGATTGGCATGAAAAGTTTGTCTTCTGGACCTCTCACCCTCCTTCTATGAGTTCATCTGTTCCCTGGAGCCCTAGCCCCATTACCTAGTCTGTGGTTCTCCCATGCCAAATTTCCCACTCAGCGGAAACGTTCTTGCACTTTGGAAGCAAACGTGGAGTCAGCTCTTTCCACCTTCCAATGTTCATATGAAGGTCTGGGGCCCTTCAGAGTCCACCTGTATCCTTCTTTAACCCCAACATAATCAATATTTCTCTTTTGAAAGCAGTTCTATTAACCTTCGGACATATGCTGTTGTTACCATTGGATATACACAGTGAAAGAAGGGGAAGGGAAAAGACTGCTCCAAATATAGTTATTTAACTTATGGCCCTCACAATTATTTGAAAGTCCAGGCCTGTTCTTTGTAATCTTTTATGCTGACTGTTGAGAAATTTTAAAATTGCTCTTGCTGCCCTGAATTTTAAACAGGATTTTCCTTTTCTTGTTTTGCCACCAATGCAGTCCTATTCACCCTTTGTCTTCTAGGAATTCCTACAATTTCTGGAGTATGAAAATTTCTTTCTTGTGTTTTTTTTTGTGTGTGTGTGTTGCTAGTGTTCTGTTAAAGTTATTTCTTTAACGGAGGAAGGGATAAATCATATCTTCAGTTCTTCAGTTAATCAATGTGATTCAGCACTTCATTTGAAAAATACATATTTTAGTTTCTTAAAGTAAGAAAAGTGAAAGAGGATACATTTGTGTGTAAATTGCTTCCTCACAGCCAAGTACTTCCAATAGTCTTAAGTGAGGGACCTTTATCATCAGTCTCATAGTCCACAGTGACTGGAAACTATGATGCCTGGTCAAACCAGTTAACTACTTTCTGATTTTCTTGGTATACTCTCCCTTTTAGTTTGATGTTTTTACTTGCTCTTCTCCCTCAACCCACCTATCACCTAATTTGAATAGTCAGAGTTGTTAAGTAGTCTATTTTCTCCTATATAGGAAATCGTCTAAGGCATTAGTTTGCATTAAAATGTGAGGAATTTAATATAGTTTCCCTACCAGTAACATGTATATTTTGAAAATGATGAACAAAAGAAAGCAATGCTAGCAGTGCTCACCCTAAGGGGTTGGTATTGGCTGAAAGTCCCCTCTAACATTCACATGTTAAAATCCTAATGCCCAATGTGATGTTATTAGGAGGTGGGGCCTTTGGAAGGCAATTAAGTCATGAGAGTGAAGCCCTCATGAATAGGGTTAGTGCCTTTACAAAAAGACATGAGAGAGTTTGCTTCTGCTCTTTGTGCTTTCTGCCTTGAGAATACCATGAGAAATCAGCTCTCTGCAACCAAGATGAGGTCCTCATCAGAACCTGACCATGCTGGTGCCCTTATCTGACTTCCAGACTCCAGAACTGTGAGAAATAAGTTTCTGTGGTTTATAAGCTATGCAGTCTATGGTATATAGCCCTGCCTTCTACAAATGGGATCCTTCAGCAGCTCTGTTCAAGTGTGTAATGTGAACTGTTGACAGTCATTTATTTTCTTTTCTCAGTCCTTTATAGTAAAGATAGTAATAATGTTTATTATTACCATTTTGAACAAAAGTCATTCAAGTCCCCTGGATAATTGTTGGGGGTAGCTGTTTGGGTAGTTATAAATGGGCACCTCTGGAAAAATGGAGGGTATGATGGATGAGTGTGCAAGGGAGGGATCTCATTTTTATTTCAATGTCTTCTGACTTTTCTACTGAAATGGTATAAAAGCAACAAGAACTTCTGAAAGCCCTCCTCCCTGCTTTGTGATCTCTCTTCTAAGGAAGTCTCCCAGAAGGAAATAACTCCATTGTGCACACCTGTGGCTGGCAGGATTAATCCACACTGAAGTGGCCAGTCTGTAGTGCAGCATCAAGTCACTGGGGTATGCACATGAAACAGGATATTTCTCACAACAGTCCCCCAAAATTGGATCCCCCTGATATTGGGTGGCAAGGACCTTAATGTCTTGTCCAGATTCCATGTCTTTCCTGCCATTTTGGGGTTTTTAACAACTCCCTTGATTTTTCATTTAATTGCTTTGGTTTGGTAAGCTTGGACTAGAGTACTCTGATCTATCCTTCCTAATTTGAGGTTCTTTCTACTTCACCATTTTGATTCCTGTCAAACATTGCAGTGTTTGTTTTAAATAGAGTTATAACACACCCTAATCTTAAAGTGTATACTATGATGATTTTTTTTTTTAAAGATTTTACTTATTTATTTGACAGAAAGAGATACAGTGAGAGAAGGAACACAAGCAGGGTAAGTGGGAGAAGGAGAAGCAGGCTTCCTGCTGAGCCTGGAGCCTGATGCAGGGCTTGATCCCAGGACCCCAGGATCATGAGCTGAACTGAAGGCAGGTGCTTAATGACTGAGCCATCCAGACACCCCACTGTGATGAATTTTTACATCTGTACACAACTGAACAGCCAGATCAAATTATGGAATGCTAGCCATTACCAGCCAACCTAATGATACATGTAATGATACATGTCTGGTTACACATTCTTGACAACTATTTAGAGCTATTTAAACTATTTAAACTTACTATGATTAAGTTTAGAATGAGTGAATATACCACTATAGTGTCCATGATACGAAATGAAAGAAAGTTGCACGGGACACCCGGGTGGCTCAGTTGGTTAAGCTGCTGCCTTCGGCTCAGGTCATGATCCCAGCGTCCTGGGATCAAGTCCCACATCGGGCTCCTTGCTCAGCGGGAGCCTGCTTCTCCCTCTGCCTCTGCCTGCCACTCTGTCTGCCTGTGCTCACTCTGACAAATAAATAAATAAAATCTTTAAAAAAAAAAAAGAAAGAAAGTTGCACAATCCCGTCACAGTTTACAATTAGAAAAGTCAGGATGACAGATTTACTATAATATTGCTATCTCTGCATGTTTTTTCTAGAGCCATCTATGTAGAAACACCATGAAAAAAGTATTTTTAATGTTAAACATGTTTTAATATGCAAATTAAAACAAAATATTAAAGCCTCTGTGTTAGCCACACTTTATCACTCATCTCCCCCCATCAGAGTCAGTTTCAGGGTTCAACATGCTATTCTCTAAATTCTCCTGGGTGTCCATCATGGTTATTTTATTTTATTTTAAGATTTTATTTTTTTTTTTAAGATTTTATTTATTTATTTGACAGAGAGAGATCACAAGCAGGCAGAGAGGCAGGCAGAGAGAGAGGAGGAAGCAGGCTCCCTGCCGAGCAGAGAGCCCGATGCGGGGCTCGATCCCAGGACCCTGAGATCATGACCCGAGCCGAAGGCAGCGGCTCAACCCACTGAGCCACCCAGGCGCCCCTATTTTAAGATTTTATTTATTCATTTGACAGACAAAGAGGCAGGCAGAGAGAGAGGAAGGGAAGCAGGCTCCCCACTGAGCAGAGAGCCCGATGAGGTGCTCAATTCCAGGACCCTGGGATCATGACCTGGGTAGAAGGCAGAGGCTTTAACCCACTGAGCCACCCAGGCACCCCAACCAAGGTTATTTTAGATCCACAGAGTCACCTAAACCCACATAGTAGCCAAGTCCCTGAAGAGCTACAGCTACAACTTATTTCTTTTACAAACTGTCTCATGCTTCCTATTCCTGCCCCAGTTTATACTGTTAAAGAGAGGTATTTGGTAAAGTTTATATCGTTGTGTGTGTGTAACATTAAAAACATCTGAAATTATAGGCAAACCCGGGACTACTCTCTAGGTTTTGCTTTTCTTCATTTTTAGTGAATTTAAGTATACATCACACATGATCATCCCTGGCTTTCTGGTTTTGACATTCCAAAATGGAGCACAGGCTCACATTTGGGGTTGAGGCTCTTCTTCGCCTTTGTTCAAACCAACAAACTGGGCTTTGTCTTTGCACAGTTATTCAGAGCTCTAAATAGTTGTCAAGAATGTGTAACCAGACATGTAATTGCCCAAAGTGCCCTTTTTCAGACCCCATGTTAACTAAGAGCATTCCCCTCATTTCTCACATTTGCCAGGCTTATTAGTTTCTCAAGCTTGCTAGCCCCAAAGCTCAGTACTATCTGTATTTAGGACAGCATCTATGTGGCTGGAATTCAGCAAATGTAGAAAAATAAAGATAATTACTTGTAGAGCAAGTTCAAGAGTTCCTTAATATAATATCAAGTATTTCCACTTGTCAAGTGACAGAATCTTTCACATAGAGGCAACCTAACACAGAGAGTAGAACAAGATAGACATCATCTAGGCTTCTCTGCATAAAGTGGTGTGACCTTGAGTAAGTCAGTACCTTCACCTAAATCTGACATTCTCTGCAAAATGCCAATGGTTGTAAAGCTATATCATTCCAAGGCTGTGATGAGGATCAGAGGAAAGAGTGAGCAGGAACACAGTTTGTTAACTAGTAAATGTCCTGCAATCTTTGCAACTGCTTTACTTACTGAGAAGCAGTAGTTTCATGCTTCTCAGGGACCAGTGAACTCACAGCCTTGAACAGGCAGTGTACGTCCTCTGTTCCAGCCCTTCTCTGGTAGTCTGAGGGTCCTTCTTGGACTGGGAGACATCAGGAGGTTACCCATAAGGTAAGTCTTGAGCAAATGATAACAAATGATGTCTTGAGAAGTGATAGATGATCTACATTTCTCCATGATGTCTCCTGTACTAGAGCCTGTTACTGGAACTTGAAATACCCACCTTCAAACCTTCCCATCTCATAATTTGGCAAAGCCTTTTTGGAGAGAGTTTGACAAAATATACCAAGAACTTTACAAATGTTCAGTCTTTGATTTTGCAATTCTACTCCTAGGAATTTATCTTAAGGAAATATTAGCATGTGTGATATTTAAAACAGTGACTGATTAGAAATAATTTAACTACCCACCACCACAAGATTAAATAAATTATATTACAGTCAATACAGCTACTAAAAATTAGATTGTAAGAGAATATTTAATGATGTTCAAATGTGCATAACATATGAAGTGAAAAGAAGCAGGTCACCAAACTGCACTATTCTGATTGTATTAAACACACCTGCCCACACACCTGCACATCTGGTTTTTAATCCTGGATTTGTTACTTTCTAAAGCTGCAGTCATGATCAAATTACTTAATGTTTTTGCATTTTAGTTTTCTCATCGATGACATGGGGACAACAAAAGTACTTGCTACACAGGGTCCCATGAGGCCGAAATAATACAGATAAAGTGCTGCGTACGGTGCCTGGCACATGGCGAACACCCAATAAGTAGTGGCCAGTAGCAGTAGCAGCGGGAGAGCCCTGCATTCTGCCGCACTCTTCCCCTGTGACATCAGCACAGGCAGTGGGTCAGTCTGATTTGTGGCTGTCTTCTTGCAAAGTACAGAAGGGAAGTTGGGAGGGGGAAGTTGAGGACCCAGGGGCCAGAGCTGGAGGGTACCCTCTTCCCATCTGGCTGGATCAGCCCTGCCAAGAGTCCTGTGCCCTGAGTGGGGAGAAGCGATATTCTTTTGTATCCTGATAAAATCCTCATGAGAAAAAAAGGTCCCCCCCTTTAAGTTTCTGACATATGATGTTCAGAGTAGCCCCATGCCAGCTGCTGGAGGAACAACATATTCTAATTTCCTGACTTGTACATAGTAAAGTTGCATTGTATTGACAGAGCCTTGCATTTAATTTCCTTAGCTTTTTAGACACAAACAAAGCATTCCTAACCAGAGATTGGAAATAAATGGGAATAACTGCACAATGGAATACGCATGCTGATTTGAATATGTCATTGCATCTCGTAAATACTCATTAAAATAAATGCATGTAACAAGGGAAATATTTTTGCTTCCAAAGACATGCAGCAGCAATATAATCATATTTAGAAAATATAAAGAAAGTCATCCTTTTTTTTTTTTTAAGATTTTATTTATTTACTTGACAGACAGAGATCACAAGTAGGCAGAGAGGGAGGCAGAGAGAGAGGGGGAAGCAGGCTCCCTGCTGAGCAGAAAGCCCGATGCAGGACCCCGGGATCATGACCTGAGCCGAAGGCAGAGGCTTTAACCCACTGAGCCGCCCAGGTGCCCCGAGAAAGTCATCCTTTTTTTAATCCATGCCACACTATATTTCCCTTATTTATATTATTATGTCAAGGAATTCTGTCAAACTTAGCAAAAGACATCATCCTTTCAAAAAATTAAACAAACATGCTTAACTTTCAATTTAAAAAAAAAAAAAGAAGCTATTTCTAGCAACACAGTGGGGGAAAGTCACAAAGAATAGTTCAAAGCCAGTAAGACACTACTTAAAAACATTTAGCTTATTTACAAATATCCCAACCAAACTGGGGATTACTCTATCCTGAAAAATATTCCTTCTGGCTTTCCAACAAGCAAAATTCATTTCTATTTGGACAGTTTCCTCTTTAGTTTTTTCCTGTCTTTTTTCACCTATCATCTGTTATATATTTGTAAAGAGGTCTAAGAAATTTGCTTACAGTCTAACTTAAGGATAATTCTTTATGGTGATTTGCAAATTGAAGTCATTCATTATAGAGTCAGTCTATCTGAAAAATTACAGTGCAAATAAAAGCAACTTGTAGCTAATGGTTAGAAGAAAGTTTTGTGTGATTTTTAAATTTTATGGGTTTTACACAGTGCTACGAAATCAGCGTGTGCTTAATAAATACATGTTAGATAAGGAATGGGATGGCAAGAGAGAAGGTGAAGAAGTCATAGCAAAAATGATCAAACCACCACTTTTCTAAGCTATTCATGTGCTAAAATGGAAACCACTACATTAGGGTCAGAAAGAATAATGGTCTTTAACTTCTATAAGAAGCACTGAATGGTTAAATTACTGTTACAGGTTGAATTGTGCCCTCCCAAAGATATGCTGAATCCCTAAACCCCAGTACCTCAGAATGTGTCCTTATTTGGAAGCAGGGTTGTTGAAGATATAATTAGTTAAGATACAGTTATATTGGAGTAGGATGGACCCTTAATCCAGTATGACTGGAGTCCTTACAAGAAGATGGTCATGTAAAGACACAGACAAAAAAAAATGCTATCTGATTAGAGCCATGCAGCTGTGAGCCAAGGAACACAAAAATTGCCAGCAGAATGCCAGAAGTCAGGAAGAGGCAAGGAAGGACTGACTCTCCTACAGGTTTCAGAAGGAGCATTGCCTATCAACACCCTGACTTAAGACTTCTGGCCCCCAGATTGTGAGAAAATACATTTCTGTTGTTTTAAGCCACCCAGTTTGTGGTACTCTGTTAGGGCAGCCCTAGAAAACTAATCCAATCACTTTATTTCATTTTCTTTTACAAGGTCAGTTTATATTTTTTAATTCATAAAATCAGGCATGTTTGTAGAAGGAATTTGTAGAACCACATGTCTTCGAAGAAGGAAAAAATATCATTCAGTTTTGCCGGCCAAAAAGTATCAAAATCTGATGCATTTCTCCCCAATTTTATCTCTGAATAGTTTTTAGCTTTCGTGCAGCTATGACTATAATCTCATACCAACTTATAGTGATATTTTCAATTAGCCCAATAACATACATTTCTATATTATTACAAACTTTTGGTAAACATCTTTGAAGTTTGTCAATATAAACAGTGTTGCCCAGATTATTTTTGGGCAACTTTATTTTATTATTCTACTATTTTCATTTTTTTTTCATTCTTTTGGATCTGACTCTAAAAATTAAAAATGACCATCTCATCAATTCTCTCTATATTCTGCTGTGAGAGAAATAGGAGGTAGATTATTTAGGATTATTTAGTAAAAAAACAGGCCATCAAACAGACCCTAATAGACCGTGGCCATAATTAAGACAGGAATTCTCAGATCTATGTATAAGAGGTAGTATGAGAATGAAGCATTTGATAATTAGTGAACCGCTTAGTGACTACTTAGTCTTATGACACCAGGCTGTGACAGTATAGACTCTGGTAGAAGCAGAATCTTATTTCCTGATTCCCACTCCTGCATTATTTTCACTTAGTTCATGGCCATGATTTAAAAACGCCTTAAGAGCTGCTTCGTTTTGAGCTCAGAAAAATCTAACAGGTATCTGTATCATGTGATCATAGAACTCTTGGTTCTAAGTATACTTTAGCTTATGATTTGCAAACTTTTTGGAAATCTTATCTTCATAAACTGTTGCTCATATTCCCCATTCAAAAAACAAAGAAAAGCAGAACCTGTGGGATGGCAGGGAGGGCCAGGCAACAAGGTCAGCAAGTCCTATTACCAACTCCCTAGTCCTCCCTTAGGATCCAGGCAGCCCCCTGAACTGCCTCCAGGGAACCCTAGAGCTCACGGGATTACCTTTTCTAAAAGAGAACACATCACCTAGTTTTTCATCCACTCTGTGTGTAAAATGGCTAGGGAGAAAGGGAGTTTCTTAAGGTCTGTTGTGTGTAAAGAATTAAGTTATGGAAAACAGCTTTTCAATTTTTCCTAGGCCTAGTTCTCTCTTCTGAATGACTGTTTTGTTCCAAGTTCCTGGAAATTTCAAAATGGCTGTTGACATTTACAAGTTGGCTTATGATGGGGCCGTATCCAGAGTATTCTCTCTTCAATTTCTCTTGCCATCTTTGGTGCTCCACTTCCTCTGTATTTTCTCCTCTCTATATAACTGAAAAGCTAAATTATGAATTCTAAAGATCATTTTTATGTAGCACTTCTCCACAAGTACTATTATAAATCTGAATACATGAAGGCAGCTAAATAATGGTAAGTTCAAATGCAATAAAAGATGTATTTCTGTGAGAATAAGTGGTCTTTCCTTTTTGTGACTCTGAGTTGCATTTCTAGGAGTGATAAAAACTTTTTGCTGATCCAGACACATTTACACTTTCTTGATCAGCTCTCCGTCTTCCCAACACCAGGGTCCCCACTCCCAACTGACCTCATGGAGCTGCCCATAGCCAAGAATTAGGACAATTCCAGGTGATCCATGTTAGTCATGGCTGGCCTCTTGATCTGGTCCTGATGATATTTTCTACATTAGTTCACCACTAAATATAGAATATACATAGACAAGAAGATAAAGATGACAATTACATTTAGTCAAAAGAATAGAAAAGTCCTCAAATTATGAAATTCATAAATATGACATTTATAGTTCATAGTTTATCATTGGTAAGGCACCACTTAATCTTTTATTATAGAGCATATTTTAGAAGATTTTGAGAGTGGAATCATTATAATCAACTGAGAACTGCAAATCAATAGGACTGGCCAACTTGCATATCACCAATGGAGACTTGTGGTTCATTCATTTTTAAAAGGGATAAGTTTGATTATGATTGAACTCCTCTTCAGTGGAGGTTCTGATGCATATTGGCCAGCATCTGATATATCATATTCAAACTCATGATACTATTTCAGTTGTAAGATACTAAATGGCTGAACATAAGAGAGGTCCATTGGTCTAGTCACTTCCTGAGATTTCACTGTACAGACTTATGTAATCAAATATAAATAAAAGTCTGTTATCTCCTCAGCTAGCAGGCCTACCTTGGCCTTCCATTGGTAGAGCCTGATTTTGCTCAACCAACCATCTTTCAAAACCAGACATGTTCGACAACTATTTAACGTCCCTGTCTGGCTTCTCCCAACTACTTCATATGCCTCACATCTTGATTTCTAAAGCTAGGGCTATCTCTGACCTCATTTTGAGGACCCCTGAGGATTTTGTAGGTAAAGGACTTTTCACAGTGGAGCTTGATTGAAGCAATGCTTACACGCAAAATACAAACTTACAAAAAGGATAAGTTAAGAGAACAGTAATCCCCTTCATAAAACATTTCAAATATGTTTCTATAAAGATCAAGTTCCTCTGTGTTTAAAATACTGTTCTGTTTTTTAAAAATACGTTTACTGAAAACTTTTCCATAAACACATAAAGAGGAATCTACATTTTCTTTTTCTAGCGGAGCTAGGTACATCTAGCCCAGTTACCCAGAGTGAAAACCTGCTCATTAACAAACTTCTCATTGGCTCATCTCCATGTTTCACTTTTCCTTCTCTTTCACTTGGGCTTCCTGCAATCATCTCTTAAATAAATTATCTGCACCAAATCTTTGTGTCAGGATCTCCTTTTGGGAAGTTTGAGCTAAGATAACTTCCTCCTCACAGAAGTGACAACATCGACAGCAGTGATAGCTAGGGTAGGATATCTGTCTTGCCTCTGGTCTGCTTCTTCTTTTGTTCCCCGTTTGATCTTCTTCTGCAACCCATGCCTTCCAGCCTATTGTACACTAGAGTACTTGCTTCCTTTCAATTCAACTGATCAAAAGAAATTCTTATTCTCTGTACCAGTGCTCAGAGATGGCTTTTAAAGGGCCGAGCTTTGCTGACAAATCTATAGCATCCACATGTTCATGAACTTCCATTGCTCACAACAACCCCTTTACACTCTGGCTAAGAGGTATGAGCAGTTGTAGGACTGAGGCCTGGGTTATATAAATGAGAGACTCTAAGGTCCTAAGAGGATCTTTCAATCATTTCCATCCAACTCTCTAACCTCACATGCTAGAAAACTGAGGAGCAGAGAGGATAAGTGTTCGCTTAATGCCTTGTCCATCAGAGAAGAGGAACTCAGATCTCTGACTCCTAAACCAGACTTCTCCCTTTCTGAGATTTTCCTAAACACATTCCACCATTGCTTCCTTTGCTTGAGTCAATTCCCACTGTTTACCACTACTTCCATCATTTATTTCCAGGTCCTCACTGACCCTGAGCCCTTAAGTTATATTCATGCAGTCCAGTTTCACAGATTTGCTACCCTCCTTGCCTTGCCTCATACTGAGGTTAAAAAATCCTCACCAGTATTTTTACAACAAAGAAAAGACTAGGAAATAAGTAAAGCGATGTACAGGGGGTTGTCGTTGATGACTTCTTGCATAATTGAGCTTCCCTTGGGATTTCTGTCATATGGGTGAGATAACTGGTGACTGGTGCACTGTACCCTGGGAAGATGCACACATATCCCATAGCCTGCTGAACACATAAGCATCTAACCTGCCATTGGAGCTCTTGAAAGCCAAGGCTAGGCTGTTCCTTCCTTGATCTGATAGATAATCTGGCTTCTGTTTTTAACTCCACATTACCCATGCCTCAGCTTAGTCTCCTGGTCCCACCAACCTGTCTAGATTTATCTCTCAGGGTTCTCTGAGTTATCTGACCCAGTGGGACAGTTTCCTCATTTCCAACTTCACTGTTGTCTAAGCAAGCTATCTTTTCCTCCAGGCTAAAATGCCAAATTAGCATTTATTTTCCAGATTATTATCTTGATTACCTTTTGGAGTGGGTTTGTGTTCTCAAATAGATTCTTAAGGTCAAGGGCCATGACTTAAGTCTACTTCCTGATATGTATTGCACATGACTTGTTATGAACTGAATGTTTGTGTTCCCCATGTATTGAAACCCTAAGCCTCAGTGTGGCTGAATTTGGAGATGGGGCCTCTAAGGAAATAATTAAGGCTAAAATTCAAAAGGTCATAAAGGTGGGGCCCTGAAAGAATAGGGTAGGTGTCCTTAGAAGATGAGATACCAGATGGCTTTTTTCCCTCCTCTCTCTATAGTGGCACTGAGGAAAACCCATGTGAGGACAATAGTGAGAAGGTGGCCACCTGCAAGCCAGGGAGACAGCTTTCACCAGAAACCAGATCAGCTGGAACATTGATCTTGGATTTCTAGCCTCCAGAACTACAAGAAAATAAATCTCTGTTATTTAAGCCACATAGTTTATGGGATTTTATTATGGCAGTCTGAGCTAACATAGAGCTTTTGATTGAGAAAATGGTCCTTACCCTTGGATCTCAAGCAGAGTTACAAACTGGACAGGTGTCACTGGTTCTGCGTGAAAAGTTAACTAACTTCCTAGAGAGTCCAAAACAAAACCCTCCTTTGTCACCACCACTCAAGAACTCATATCCTTTCCTCTGTGCCTGACAGTATCCTCCCAAGTATGAACAAAGCTCTGGGCCACAAGCAAATCTTTTACCCCCTTGTCTACATTGACTCTGGCATCCCATCAGATGCTGAGTCTTAAGAGAGCCTACTGCCTGAAGACCTTGTATCTCCTTTCTCCAGGCCTCCAGGCCTGATTCCTCTGGCCTGTGCTCTTGAGATGGCCTCTTCAGGGCTCTTCTAACCTCTAATCTTCATCTCATAGACAGAAGAGGAAACAGAGGCTCAAAATTTAAACATGTTCAAGGGTGCACAACTGATAGTAGAATTAGGTTCAAATCTAGTTCAGTTTTGCCCCAAATCTAGCCTACTTTCCACTGCGCCTATAACTTCTATACAGCCGGAATTTAAAATGTTCTGCCTTTAACTATAGATACTTTTGAGACGGTCTTAAACGCATTATCAAATTGTAATTTCTTTGAGAGTAGGTGGCTTCATCTTCCTTATATCTAGGGCAATGACTAAGTCAGTGCCTTGTGCTGGGTAAGGCACTTCAAGAAAATGTCCTAAATTGAAAATGAGAACTGTCACAATGGTGACATGGGCAATAGCAGTTTAGGAGAGATTCAGAGAAAGCTTGTAGGAGAAAGAAGAGTTGGTTTCTGAGTTGAGCTTGAGGTAATAGAGAATCTGGCCAGGCAGAGAAGGGGGTGGTGTGAGTTGGGCCTCAATATCATGAGTGAACCTGTGGTGGAAGAGTGGCTTGGTGGGAGAAGTAGGGACTGCATTTCTGCATTGGGTTCAGTTGTGCACACCAAGCAAGTCAATTAACTTCTTTAAACACTGGTTTCTTAATGTGTAAAGTGTGAAAAATAAGAGTACCTATCATTTGGGGTTAATGTGAAGAATAATGAGATAGGGGCGCCTGGGCGGCTCAGTTGGTTAAGCCTCTGCCTTTGGCTCAGGTCCTTATTCTGGGGTCCTGAGATCGAGCCCCACCTCGGACTCTCTGCTCAGCGGAGAAACTGCTTCTCACTCTCTCTCTACCTGCCTATCTGCCTACTTGTGATCTCTCTCGAATAAATAAATAAAATCTTAAAAAAAAAGAATAATGAGATAATGTACATAAAGAACTTAGCACATTGTTTGGACCTAATATGTGTTATCTATTATTAATAATAAATACTATTAAAATACTATTAGTAGTAATATGGTCTGAAATTTCAAATGCTCAACAATCTAGCTCTTTGAGTAAATAATTTACACCACAGATAATGCCATTGCTGTAACTACATTAAAAAACAAAATCGTTTAAAAGTACTATTAAATTCATAGCAACATGTTGGTTACTATGATTTTCCTAATCAAAGGGTTCCAGGATTCCCTTACGAGGGATTCTCATAGTTGAAAATCTTGAAAACCAAACTGTTGAGAGGCAGGAGACTGCTAAACATATTCTGGGTAAAAGACTAACTTGGCTGAATCAGAGTCTTGGATTTTCGGAGTAGGCTGACCTAGTGAGAATCCCTGTTCTACTTCCAGGCTGTGCTTTTAAGGCATTTAGGCACATTCCTTATCTTCCAGTACTTTGGTTTCCTTATCCTTAAAATGTGGGAACTAATACACAAGGGCCACAAGACAGGTTAAACTGGGTACTGTACATAAAGAAGAACTGGTAGATGATCATGACGGTGATGTTTGTGAAGCCTAATTGTGAAGAGCCTTAGATTTTCATCCTGTAAGGCTCTTGCTCTCCAAGTGTGATCCTTTTAACAGCAACCTTACCCATCATCTGACAACTTGTTAGAAATGCATATTCTCAGGCCTATCCCAGACCTGATGAACTCTGGAGGTGGGGTCAGCAATTAGTGCTTTTACCATCCCTCCTGGTGATTCTGATGCACTTCGATTTGAGAACCTGCTATGAAGTAATAGGGAGCCATTGAAAGTTTTTTTTTTTTTTTTTTTTTTTTAACAGTGGAGCGATGTGATAAAAATGACTATTGTGCACAGGCAATATATTCCCATTTAACAGGATCAAATCACCTAACTACCGTCAAGCTTCCAAAGTTGCTGGCAGAAGCCTGTTCGTTGATCCTTAATGATCTCTAGGCACAAAACGGAGGGGCTAGCGCTTAGGGCTCCAAACACAGTGCTCACCTACTGAGTGAGGTAAGAAAGGCAGCTCAAGGTAATTACAGGTGCTGGTTTGGGTACTGTTTCCAAGAAAGCCTTGGGACCCGGCGGCCAGGTGATGCTCAACAAATTCCTCACCTACAAGCCTGTCACAAACGTAGCCTGCAAGATGGAAAAAGAAAACCGTGTAGGGAAACCGGAAATGAGGGTCTTAGGGGTACAGAATCTGGTAGTGGAGGAAAGGAATGGGATACGCGGGGGTGAGGAGAAAGGGAGGCCCTTAGTCGCTGGGGGTGGCTACACCCCATCCGCGTCCCTTTAGAGCCCGGGCGCGGTCGGCAGGCTGGGCGGGACGCAGCCCCTCCCGGAGACAAGGGTCCCTCCGCCTCCGTGCGTTTGCGGCCAGGGTCCAGGTCACTTCTGATCCCTTTATTGTTAGTAAGAGATGGGGCGTTTCCTCACCCTCGGCACCTCACCGGGACGCCCCGGTCCGTCTCATCCCTGCTCTGGCCCTCCCGCGAGCGCCCCGTCGGCCGGCTGCCGCGTCCCGGCTGCGGTTTGCCGTGCCCGCCGGCCGGCCATTGTTCGGGCCCCACCCCTGCTGAATATTCACGCCGCACGGGCTGCTCGCCCCGCGCCCTCCCCAGCTGGGCTCGGTTTGGGAGTGCGTTTCCGCTCGTTTTTCCTGCCGGGGAAGGAGAGGGGGAGCTGTTTTCTCTCTCCTCAGAATATATTTTCGGTGTCCCGTTTCTCCTCCCTCGCCGCCGCCGCCGCCCCCTCCCTCCCCGCCTCCCTCTCCGCCTCCGCCCCCGCCTCCCGGGTTATCTTTGTCTTGCTGCCTCGCGCTCACTCGCTCAACTCTCGGCGGCGCCGCGGCCCCACGCTCCGGGCCCGTCCTCCAGGCGCGCGGCGCGGGGCGCGGGCGCCGGGGCCTGAGGCGGCGGGCGACGCCCGGGGGCCTGACGGCCGCCCCGCGCCATGGTGTGAGCGCCGCCGCCGCCGCTCCGCGCACGCTCCGTCCGCTCTCCGTGCGCGGCCCGGGCCGGCCGAGAGCAGCGACCAGCCCGCCGCCGCCGCCCCCGGCCTCGCGAGGCGGAGCCCCGGCCGCCCGCTCCCTTGTGAGGAGACGCCGTCGGCGGCCTGGCCTGTGAAGGAAATAAATAGAGAAACAGATATATTTATTGGTACTATTTTGTTTGGTGGCAAAAAGGGAAAATGGCGAACGACTCCCCTGCAAAAAGTCTGGTGGACATCGACCTCTCCTCCCTGCGGGTGAGTGGCCACGACGGGCCTCGCCGCGGGCGCGCCGGGAGCGGGGAGCCGGGACCGCGCCCTGGCCCGCCGGGCGCTCGGGCGCCGCCGCGGGCAGAGCCTCGGGCGCGGCGGCCCCTTTGTCTGCCTGCGTCGGCGTGTGCGGGGCGGCGGGGCGCGACCCTCCGCCGACTCCCCCACTCCGCCGCGCCCGCGCCCCCCGAGCCCCGAGCTCGGGGCGCGGCCTTCGGGCGCTGGGGGACCGCGCGAGACGAAGCCCGCCCAGTTTGCAGTCGCCTTTTCTCTCCAACTGCCCCGCTGTATTTATTCATTGTTGTGCTGCTTTTAAATTCTAACCCCTCCCCTCCTCTTCTCTAGGATCCTGCTGGGATTTTTGAGCTGGTGGAAGTGGTTGGAAATGGCACCTATGGACAAGTCTATAAGGTCGGTGTGAGCCGCCGTCTTTGTTTCCCGTGGCACGTTGAAACTTCTTGTTGGGGGACGAGGAGAAGGGTGATAAACACGCTGCTGACTGGAGGCCACGCCGCTTGGCCAAAGTTGAGAAAGGGGTTTCGCCTTGTAGTCCCTCTGTTTTTAAACAGGAGTTTATATGCAGGCTGGCCTTAGAAGACCTCACTCATTCCTGGCCTTGAGATAAGGCAATAAGCTACATTCTTTGGCGTGCACTTTCCTTAAGTAAAATGGGAAAACATTTTTTCATAAGGCAACCTTAATTCTTTCGTTTTCCCCAATTCTGGCCTTCTGAGTTTGTGTGTGTTAATTAAAATTCAGTATAGACAGGCCTGGCCTGTGATTATGCCAAACCACTGTCTTGGTCTTCTTGAAAATGGTCATCGTGTTGCTTCGTTTTAATGTTTGCCAGGTGCTCAAGGTGAGGAGTTCGGTGTTACCTGGGACTGCTTCCTAACTATCATACATGCTGCTGATAGATACGTACATATTTTGGGGAAGCAGGGAGGGGTGTGTGTTTGGGCAGCAGGAGCAGAAAGAATTACAGCATGAGGATTATAAAATCTGAATTCCAGGAATAACCTGTTTGACAGGTGTGTAATTGAAATAGAGATGAGGGAGAGCAAGGAGTCAAGAGGATGCCCAGATTTCACACCCACCCCAGGCCTGTCTCTTTTTTAACACCCCCCCCCCCCCCCCGGTAAATGAAACTAACAAATCTGGAGACTATGAGTCTGCTCTGAGTAGCTGACACCTGATGTGACTAACAGTGCTGTTCATTCTATTGAGAGCACATTCTAGAGCTTATTAAAGAGCTGTAGGTAATGGAGGCACAGGCCTCGAAGATTTGAAACAATGCTAAATTTCCCCTGTCCTGATTTATTTCTTATTGCTGAACGCTTTCTAAAAGTAATCTTCACTGGGGGTGTTTTCTGGCTGCTCGAATGGGTACAAGGAGCTAGAAAAAAAAAAATGTTATGAAGCAGGGCTTTGTGGTTCACCATGAAGAATTGTCATTGTCTCATTAAAAATGGAGGGAGGGGGTTGGAAACTGACCGTAGACATTTTCTTAGGCCAAATTAAGTGTGGATCCTATTGTCTCTTTTATGCTTAATGAATAGGGTTTATCTGTCCCTTGAACGCCTCTCCCCAGCCCCAACTTCCCCTTGCCTGGGCTGTGTACTGGGCTGTGTACCGGCCTGCGGTCGGAACTTGAGTCAGTATTCTTAGGTGATCTCAAGTGAATTAGCATGTGTTTTGTTGGTTAACTCTTGGGGCTGTGGCCAGATTTTTGAATTTGAAAGGAAGCCCTGTTAACTCAGTGTGCTGGGCTCGACAGAATTTGGAAGCCTTTGGAAAATTTTGGAAAAGATTGTGTTGCAACTCACTAAGTGGCCTGGTAACTGGCTCTAAGGTATTCTCCCCAGCCCCAATGTTTGTTTAAGCCCCAGTCGGTTTTTTTCTAACCCAGTTTTTCTGGCCAGATCTAAGTGGTGAGTGTACTCTCCAAGTGAGTTAGCCAAAGCTTGTTTTTGACCTGGTTACACAGTAGTTGGATTGTTTGTATCTTCCTCTGTCGGCATGGATGGATGGGAAGGGGAGTGAAGTGAACTAGAATCCAACAGTCCATTTTTAAACCGTAAGAAAAAGGAAAGAATGAAACCTGAATGAGCTTTAAGTGGCTTTAAGAGGTGGGAGTTCGTTATGGTAACAGTTTAGGCAGGATCGTTGTTAAATTTTTCCCCCTCTTCATTTCCTTTGGTTCCATCCTCTCCTTCCCCCAAGCTTTTGAAATAGATTTGCTGAGCGGTGCAGTTGGGAAGCATTTGGGATACTGGCAGTGACACAGCTCTCTGACTACAAAGTCTGTATAGTTGAGAAGAAATTCTCAAATTATGCAAACCTAACAAATTAAGAAATCTGTGCAAATGTGGCATACACACACAAAATAGTGCCTGAGATTTTGCTCACCAGCAGTTCTATTTTATTTGGAAAGATCAAGTATATACAAGGAGAGAGGGTAGATCTCCGAATTTAACAGTTAATCAGAACATGACTGATCTGGTTTCATCTATAGCCTTTCTCCATTAGTATTTTAAGGTTAAAGCCTAGATACAAGGTTACCCATAAATACTTCAGTTTGTATCATTTTTGTTTTTTAGATAATCACAGTGCCATTCTGACCCCTAAAAAGTTAATTCCATAGCATCAAATATTAAGTCTTAAGGTTTTCCTAATTTTTCATAGACGCGTTCTTACTATCAGCGATATTTATGAACTGATACTGGGAAGTTCAGTCTTGGTAGTTGGTAGAAATAGGAGAAGCAGTTAATATCTGCATTTGCATCTTCCTTTCAATATCTAATTTCTAAAATGATTTATATTATGCAGAGGAGTTTATTTGGGATTTGTTGGTGTGATTTGCTTGTGGTGGTTTTGGGATTAGATTATTAATACTAGTATTTGTTTATTACTAAACATCCACTAGTGTGAATAGCATCTGAGTTGGGAAAATATTTGTGATAACTTGTTTATAAAGAAGCTTTTTTCTTAATGTAAATTCAGGTAAAATACTTTCAAGCTGAATAACCTGTAGCCCTAATTTGATTCATTGCTCTATCTTTTATTTTCTGTGTTTTCCTATAAACTTTTTATTTTTTAGTGATTGTGGTGGCTTATTTTGAGAATGCTGTATTTCTCTGAGGCAAATGAGTAAAAAGAGGGAGTTTTCTGGGTTTTGTTATGTTTTATGAAAGTGGCTTTTTTGGGGGGTGGTTTATAATTTTCTCTGTGACAAAATTGGTAAATCATCTGGGTATAGTTGAACAGTATATAACTATCTGAAAAAATAGTTGAAGCACAGAGTATGTCCTATTTAGAGAAATTTATTTTTTGCATTAGGTTTCTGAGCGATCACTGGGGAGGATACTCATAAATCAAAACTTAAGAAAAATATTGTGAATTTCAGTTTACAGGGTTTCATGCAGAATACCATCTGTTTATAAAAAAGTATTTATAAGATGATCTTGTGCATGTTAAGTATATTTTAATTATTTTCATCAAAGGGGGACAGTGACTATTTAAAAAACAAAACCACAAAAAATAAGTTTTGTTTTTGTGTTATACTGAGTTTTATTATTTTTAATATTTACTTGACCGTTTTTGTTTTTCCTTGGAGTTACAGTTACCCTGTTATTTTGTATTTTGTGAGCATACAGTGACTGGTGTTCTAAATGTCTTGACTAGGAGAAGGAAAATCCTACATCTGGAAAGGTACTGCAGGTAGTGAGAGGGGAAGTTAGGGAGTTTAGAATCAGCAGGTGCAGTGTCTGGGATGAAGTCTTGCTCAGAGGAATGATGGCAGCCTTTTTGGAGGGTTGAGCATCTTGACCTTGTCTGATCTTGTCTCTGGAGGAAAGGTAGGCTGTAAACCTTGGAAGTTGAGGAGGAGAGTATTCTGGGCCCAAAGATGGTAAGCAGAAGCAACACTGAGAGTTTACTGCTGTTTAGCCATTTAGGGCATGGTGCTAAGGCTGTCCCCCTCATTTACTGAAGAAAGCGGGGAGGGGTGTGTGTGACAGAAAGGCTGAGGGTGACCTTTTTGGGAATGACAGAAGGTGTAAGGAGTAGTGGGCATCTTGGGAGAGATTATTTGCTCATGAGTTAAGGAGGGCTGTCATTCTATGAGCATTGAGAGGTCATTGAAAATTTTGTTGGGTTTGGAGACCCCTGGGAGTAAGAAACCTGATTAGATGATATTAGGGAAAGGAGCAGGTAAGATGGTTGGCCTAGGACAATGGTCCAGAAGAGAGGATGTAAAGGCTGGGACAGGGTAGTAGCAGTGGCAGTAGAGAGGAAGAGTGTTGGGCCGGATTCTTGGGCATTCTGCCTTGGCCTAGGTCAACCTGCTGAAATCAGTCATTCTCTGCAGGTTTTGGTGTGGCCCTTTAAATGGGTACACTGTTTGCCCATTGGATTAGGAGGAGCCTTGGGATCTGTGAAAGTGCTAAAATTACTTTCGATTGCTCAGCAATAAAGTGCTGTATAAATTGTGTGGCTTTTAAAAATCATTAGTCTAACATTTTGGATCAAACACTTAAAACTTTTGTGAGGGTCTTCTCTAAATGTTACCCCTTAAGTGTAGGATCTCTTTTTAACTGGAGGTAAAGACATCCAGTGGGGCAAAATGCATTTTGAGGAACTAAATGTTTTCATTAGAAGGAGGATTGAATTGCCACTGAGTGGCATGTACAGACTTGTTCTGAAACATAGGGCTTCTTCATGCTGGAAGAATTCTGGACTTGGGTAAGGTGGGAGGAAGCCAACCCCCTTGAACATGTATTGGTGTGTAGCTCTCCCAAAAGTTATCAGCCCCAAATTTCCAAAACTTTTCTATTAAATAAAATCACAAAATAAAAGCTTAACAGAAAATTCAGCCACCAGGTAAAATCCTACTCATGGTGGTTTTAGAATTTCTTATTGCCTGAAACTTTTTAATAAATGTTCATTTGCATATCTGCAAATTTGTAGTTTTGCCTTTTTTTCTTAACCAGTTTTGGATATATGTATATTTCTACATATTGAGATAATCCAAAAGTATTATCTGTGGGCACTTTTGGTGCAGTGTGTGTCTTTATAGATTTTGTGGGCTGAGACTAGCAGGGCAAAGACTTTGAAATAATGCATCCCTGAACAGGTGTTCTAATAAGCCAAGGAATAATCATCTAAGGAGTTTTATTCCCAGGGAACTAAAAATATAAACTGGAGATGGATGCTTTAACATTAATTTCATCCATGGTCTTTTATTTTGTTTCTTTATTAGTAAATACTTGGTCATCTGGTTTTGGTCATCTGGTTGTGAACAGCTGCTTAAGCCAAGAGATTACCTACTCTTTAGTGCATCAGATGTTTTCCATCTCTTGAGTTGTTTTAAGTTTATGATGCCTGTGTTTCTCATCATTAGTATTAGTGCTTTCATTTTTCTATATTTAATCATTTTAAAAAATTGTTAGCAATAGGATATTTATTTTTTACTTTATTTTTTTTAATTTTCCCCCCCACCGCTAACAATAGGATATTTAAATAACTGCACGAGTGTACTGCTTTCAGCCCCACTTTGTCCAGACACTGAAGGACAGATGTTGACCAGAGGGCAGCCCTAATATGTGATAACCTGCAAGGCTCACTCTCCGTCATATATATGGCTCTATTACAGACATTGTACCCAAGTGCAGACCCCATGACTGTTGACTGTATTCGAGGCAAGGGCTTATTCCACAGTAAGTTTTTAAAAATCAAACAGTTCTTATTAGAATTTCTGATAATTTGGGAGCACCTGGGTGGCTCAGTGGGTTAAAACCTCTGCCCTCTTGGCTCAGGTCATGATCCCAGAGTCCTGGGATCCAGCCCCGCATAGGCTCTCTGCTCAGCAGGGAGCCTGCTTCTCTTCCTCTCTTTCTGCCTGCCTCTCTGCCTACTTGTGATCTCTGTCTGTCAAATAAATAAACAAATAATTTAAAAAAAAAACTTTCACAGGTAGTGAGTGATCGCAGATCATCTGATTAACTACTTGCAAGTAATTGCTTTGAGTAGTTACTACAAACAGATTTTACATGAATTCAAGTTGGTTTCTTATAATACTGGCCTGAATTTCCAGTGTTAAAGTATTAAAATATGTTTAATATATAATTTGGGACCAATTTATGATCAAGGGTAGAGATTTCTGAGTGTCTATTTAGCTTTTGGAAGATTTCGTCGGCAGTTACTTGGCTTTCATAACATGATCACACCAGAGTTGAATCAAGATAAATATTTTGGACATATGGAGGGATGGCTAGGAGGAGAACAGAGAAGCCCAGGTGATGTATTGCCACTGACCAGTGTGGCATCCATATGGTCTTAGGTTTTATAGTGCTATATGACTGTTCACTGGACAGAATATGATACTCTGTTAGGAGGCTGGTTCAGTAATAAAAGTCCACTGGCATTATTCAGAAGAGAAGTGATGTGGGAGGCACTGAGTTGGGAGGCAGTTTTTTCTATAAGAATTTCAAAAGAAAGGACAGATTGATAAGTTTTAGGATTTTTGGAAACCCTGACATCTGTGTGGCATTATGAGGAACTTAGAACTAGGTTGGGGAGACAGGATGCAAAACGACTAACCATGCAGGGCTTGTTTCATGCCACTTCCAGTTCTCACTGTGCTCTTGTGTAAGCTGGGTCCTGGACACTGTTCAGCATGTTGGATATATGTACAGTGGTGAACGAAACAGGCAGTTTGCTTACCCTCAAGGAACTCAGGAAGGGCAGGGGGATGGACACAAAATGCTAAGCATGTAATATCCACTGTAAATCCAGTAGTCTCTGTCTCCCCAGTTCCTCCGCCCAGCATACTTGAATTCAGACACAGTATATGCACTTGCGCATGAACTGGCTCAGACTTCAAGTGCCCTATTTCAGCCTCAGAGGGCTTCTTTGTCCTGTAAAATACAGTACAAACAAATGACTAGAAAAGTGAAAGAAAGTAGACACACAGAATACCAGCTTCAGTCTTTTTATTATTAGATTGAAAAGCCATAATATTACATTGTTAAATTGCTATAAAAGTTTTTACAATTTTTCTCAGTTTCTGAAATTACCTCCTTGTGTACCGGTAGTCAGCAGACCACACTTTGAGGAGCACTGAACTGGCAGGATTGATTCTGCACTCGGGCTCTTTGTGAGCCATTGGGCTGATCTGTTGCATCAGTAAGCTGGAGAATTGGGGCCATTGTCCAAGCCTAGCAGGTGTTCTCCCACCCTGGAGAAGGAGGGAGCCCAGAGCACATGCTGGCCCACAGCTTGGTGCTTAATTTGCCTTTCAGCCCTGGGGCGTTGTAACTATCTCAGATAGGGCCTGATGCTGACAAATTATCCTATTCAATTTAAATAATGGAGAAAAACCCCACACTTTTACATTATGACTTAAAAAGTTTACTTTCATTTTATGATAAATAGGGCTTTAAGAACCTATCAAAGTTATGAATGCATGTGGTTGCAGCCGAATGATACTGAAGTTCTATCAGACCTTGGAGTTTTCCTGTTCCCAAGAGGACATCTATTTTCAGTTTTTAGTTGCCATCACTGAAGTTTACTTCTGTACTTTTAAATTATTTACTCATGTGGCTCTTTTGATTTATCAGTGTTAAGCGTTTTTGACTTCTTGTAATAGTAGTTAAAGTTGTTGAACTATGGATTTTGAACTTCTGAGTAGTTGAAGATAAGCTCTTAAACTCACCTCTTCCCTTAAATGAATACGTATATCATAATTTTGGGTTAAGATGATAATTGTTTATATTATTGTGACTATGTAAATACCATTTATTTCTGAGCCACACGGTCTAATATGGTTATATTTCCTTTTTAAAACATCCCTTCCCCTTTACATTGACACACTTTTTTCATTTGTTTAGTTTTTTGTATAACTGTGATTACTTTCTTCCCCAAATGCCCTAAGAGATACATCAAATGCCCAGCAAAGTTTAGCCTTTGTCAACAGTTTTTTCCAACACTTAAATATGTCAGATGACTTTTTGTTTCAGATAACCTATTGATTCCACTTTTTTTTTTTTCCTCCCAAGAGGTACACCAGAGCTGGCGAGGTATGGTTGCCCCTTAGACCTGGTGCATATCTGTTCCCTTGGATCATTTCTGTTTCCTGGATATGAGAGTCTTCTTTTTGGATTTGCTATCTTATTTTCTTGAAGCACATCCTCTAGTAGCTTAATAAGAAAGGGTGCATGGCCTGTAAAAGTTTGAAGTCCTTGGATGGCTGAAAATTCTTTATTTTTCTTTTGCATTGTCTTTTTATGTAATCTGGTAGAAAATATTCTAGGTTAAACACCCATTTTTCCCTTGGAATTTTAAGACATTCCTCTTTTGTTTGAGTGTGATCTGTTTTAAACTTCTTTAGAGAAGCTTTTAGGATTTTCTATTTATTCTTGGTGCTGTTAGATTTTATGAGTATCCTTCATTGTCATTCAGTATCCTGAATACTTAATGAATTCTTTATATCCGAAGATGTCCTTTTTTTCCCTTGGAAATATTTTTGTTCTCCCCTCCAACTTCTCTGTTTTCTCCTTCTGGAAGTTCTCTTAGTTACCTCTTCAATTTATTTTCTTATCTTCTCTAGTTTTTTTTTGGGGGGGGGTGGTTCTTTTTGTTCTATTGTTGTGAGATGTCTTTGACTTACACATTTCAATATTTCTCTTGGGCTTTTAACTTTATCATATTTTTAATTTATATGAGCAGCCCTCTTTCATACCTTTTTTTGGTTTTTAACTGGATATATGTCATCTATCAGAGGGTATTGAGTATAGGTTTTTTTGTTAGGTTGATTTTGTTGTTTTCTTGTGCTTCTCAATTTTTTTTCCAGATTTTATTTTTCCTGTTTATTTTGGTCTCTGTTTAATGCTAAAGATTTTCCTTAAGTGCCCGGAGATTCGTGACTGTTTATATTTAAGAGTAAGGCACTAGAAGTGAATTGGATACTCAGTGTGTATGGGCAGGTGGCTGTTGATTGGTAGTACATCAGTGTAGGGAGGGCAGGTGGGGATCAATATGTTCTCATGGATGGGGAACCCCACTTCTTCATACCAGTAGATCTTTTCTTTGGGGTCAGTTTCTTTAAGAAGAGCACTCAGAGGCCTGGCCTTGCCTAGGGTGGCCTATCCATTTGTTTATTGGAGTTCTGGGATTCAGGGTGTAGGAATGAGGCTGGAGCTTCTGCAGTCTGATATCTTAACTTTTCAAGCCTGTGTCCAGCACTATGTCTCACATCCTCTCATCTGGAGCATTTGTCCTTCAGTTTCTTCAGAGACTAAACCTCAGGTTTCTTACAGGTATGGTGTGATGTGAAATAGTCACCAGACTGTGAGATTGAGAAGGAGGTTCTGGGGCATTCAGTCACTAAATACCAGTGCTGTGGATTTTAGCCATATACTTTATACTTCGTGGTATCAGTTGCTTCCAAATGATCTTCTCAGGGCTCTATGGGGGCATATTGTCTCACTTGGTGTCCCGAAGCAGGCACTTCGGTTGTAATGTTTTCCTCTTTGCGAAGTGAATTACCTCTCCTTCCATTTTTAGCTGTCAAAGCCTGATAGAAATGATTTCTGCTGTCATCTCTTCCCCTTTTCTCTTTATTCTTCTGTTTACTTTATTGTCATTTTCATGGGAATTAACCCTTATGACTCATGTGGTCAGTCCACCAGGTTAGAAGTTAACTAGTCATTGTATCTTTGATTTTAAACTTATCTTTGATTTTATTTATTTATTTATGTATTATTTATTTGACAGAGACACAGTGAGAGAGGGAACACAAGCAGGGGGAGTGGGAGAGGGAGGAGCAGGCTTCCCGTGGAGCAGGGAGCCTGGTGCGGGGTTCTATCCCAGTACCCTGGGATCATGACCTGAGCCGAAGGTAGATGCCCAACAACTGAGCCACCCAGGTGCCCTACTTACTTTTGATTTTAAACCTACATTTTACTGAGGTGTTTGCTACTTTTCCTCCAGAAAAACAACAGCAGCAACAACAATATTGAAAACAGTGTCTTAGTGTATGACCTCTGGACTGATAACTTGATTTGGGAGATGCCAGCCCAGGGAGATGATGATGAGGGAAAGCGAGCAAGGTACAGAGCAGTGTATGGTTACATGTATCATGAGGCTTGCTGCTTGCTGCTGCTTGAATAAGCTTTGAAGAGAAATGAAAGTTTGTTCAGTGGGTTTGTTTGGGTTTTTTTTTTAGAGTTTTTTGAAATACATTTTAATGTGTCATGAAATTCACCCATTTCAAGCTTACATTTCAGTGGTTTTTAGTAAATTTGTGTGGTGGTGCAACTATCACCATAGGTCAGTGTTAGGATACTTTCATATCCCAGCAGGATTCCTCATACACATTTACAGTTAATCCCTATTGTAGCCCAGAGCCCCATCAACCATTTATCTGTTTTCTGCCTCTATAAATTTGCCTTTTTTGAACATTTCATATAAATGGAATCATACATTGTATAGTCTCTGAAGTCTGTTTACTTTTACTTTGCATAATGCTCTTGAGGTTCATCCATGCTGCTACATATGGTAATTTGTTCCTTTTTATTGCTGAATAGTTTTCCAGTATGTGGACAATGCTGTGTTTTGTCTATCTGTTCACCAGTTGATGGGTCTTGTTGGGGTTTCTAGTTTCTGGCTGTTGTGAGTATTGCATTCAGCTGGTGTTTTGGCCTGGCACTCTGGACTTGTTCAGAAGAGCTATGCAATGGGATTGCACCTTGGAGCTTTATGTAGAATGGGGTAGGGATTTACCTGCCTGGGTCTTCCCATTTCTCAGCAATATAGCCAAACACCTCCTATGACCCTGTGTGTCTGTCTGCTTCCCTGAAGCCTGTACCTTCCCCACTCTCATTATTAGTCATCCCTGGGTTTAAGTCATTTCTTTAAACATGAGTACAGTTTCTTATCTCTGTAAAGACAAGCTGTTCACTATCAGTGAGGTCATTGGTAACAAGAACCAGGCTAAACCAGTTTTTCCTTCTCACTGTTTTTTGGGGGGATTCCAGTGTGCAATAGCCAGCCCATTTGCCATGTGATATTAAAGACAGGAGTGTTCTTTTATCCTGGGCAGAAGCTATTGACTCACCATGATTTAAAAAACAAAACAAAACAGAATCTATTATATTTGGCCAGAGGATGTATACCAAGTTAAATATAAGTGATTTGTTATGGGAGAATATGAGTAATCATGTGATTTGTTTCAAGTGTATCTTTTAGAGTAGTTTTTTCATTTTTATTCTGAATACTTTTATGATATCTTCTATTAAAATTAAATTTAATAATGTATACTTTTTGGAAATTCTTGTGCTTAGGGCTTTCATTCTTATCTGATTATGATAGTAACAGAATACTGTTGACTATCAGACCCTTCCCCCCCTCTTTCCATCAGGTGTTCTGAGACTCTCTGTATGTAACGGCTATGTAGTTTTATGATTATTCTGTTTTGAGATCTCAGGTTAAAGACTGAATATTACCTGAGTCAGGGCTGTACATCCCAGGGACATATAGTTTATTATTAGGGATCCCAGGTTAGGCTCTCAGTATTACCTCAGGTTGAGGATGTGCATTCAAGTGACGCACAGTTCATTCATCTGCTAGGGCATGCCTTAATTCCAGGGTCTTTCCTCTTTGAACTTCGCATATTGGAGCATTTCTCTTCTCTCTATGTACATACAGTCTTTCATCCATTCTTGTTGCTCCTTCCCTTAATTCGCAGGGAATTAGGAATCCATTCCTGTTGCTCCTTCCCTTAATTACTTTTTACCCTTCAGTGATTTGAGGGCTCAGTATCTGTTTGTGTTTCATTGCGTATAGATAATTTTGAGCCTGCTCTGCTAGTCATGATTCCTTTCAGTCATTCATTACTGAAGTACTTAACGCATAGAGGGTATGTGCCAGGCACCATGTGGGGCTTGCTCACTGGTAACAGTGAGCAAGGAGAGCAGTTAGTCAGCTTATGTTCTTGTAGAGCGCATAGCAGGCAAGCAGTTTTAAGAGGATGATATTGCAGATAAGGGAAGAGCAGGGCCTATGGGAGTATATAGCTAAGCTGGATCTGATAAAGTAGATACGGTTATATATACAATGAAACTTTTGATTTAAATTCAGATTCTCTGGGTGAGGCATAGATGGGTGAGGAGCAAAGAACAGTGGGCTTGTTTTGCCATGGAGCTTATGATTCATCATCTTGGTTAATAAAACTTTGATTCAAGATAGGAAGGGGTGTGTTTCATTGATCATGGTAATTGCTGGCCCCTTTTAGTTTGCCTTGAGCCACCTGTCTCTTGGGAGGCCTTGTATTGTATATCTGTATATCTGCTGCTATTTTTGATTTTCATTATTGTTTTGCATCTCCTGTATCAGTTAGGGGTTATTAGCTTATCCGTTTAACACCCTCAACATCCCTGGAAGAGAGGTAGATGGAGAGGGAGCTCTCATCAGACCTCAGAGTGTCCTGTGAGCAGCATCTGGAATAATATCCAGAATATTTGGTGAACGGATGGCCCAGAGTAGGCCACATTGTGCCCTATACCATACACGTAGGAGAGACTACTTTATTCAGCTCCTGGTCCTCCCCTTGATCTTAGGGCTGGAAGCAACCTCTGTAAAATAGGAATGATGGTGTGCAGCTTTGTGATAATTCCCTTTTTGCTGCTTTCTTTTGGAATAATTGAGTGTTTTATGATTCCATTTTCTGGTTTATTAGCTATAACTTCTATTTGTATTGTTTTATAGGTTACTTTAAGGTTTGTAGTGCACACTTCTCAGCTGTCACAGTTTACCTTCAAGTGATAGGTACTTCATGTATAGTGTAGGAACATTATAGTAGTATCACTTTCATTCTCCTTTCTGGCCGCATAGTACTTTTATTACACATTTTACTTTTTTATATGTTACAAGTCTTAAAATATGTTTGTGTTATTTTTTTTAAATAGCTGTCTTTTAAAAATACATAAATAGTAAGGATAAAACCCTTATACTTGTACCCAGGTGGTTAGCATTTCTGGTACTCTTCATTCCTTGTGTAGATCCATATTTCTCTCGGTAACATTTTCTTCTGTCCGAAGGATGTTGTTTTTTTTTTTTTTTTTTTTTTTTTTTTGTATTACAGGTTTGTTGGTGATGAATTCTTTCAGGTTTGTTTGTCTGAAAACTTTTGGAAGATGTTTTTACTCTATATAGAATTCTAGGTTGCTCTTTTTTTTTTTCCCTCTTTCAGTATTTGAGAAATGTTACTCCATAGTTCACTCACTTTCATTGTTTCTATTGAAAAATCTGCTGTCCCTATTGTGTTCCTTTGTGAATATATTATACATGCCATTTTTTTTCTGGTTTTTAAGATTTTTCCCTTTACCCCTGGTTTTGAGCAGTTTGATGGTGATGTGTCTTGGTGTACTTCACATTTCTCGTGGCTGTGGTTTGTGAATTTCTTAGATCAGTGGGTTTGGAGGTTTCATCAAATTTGGAAAATCTTTGGCTAGTATTTCTTCAATTTTGTTTTGTTTTGTTTTCCACCTCCCTTCTCTCTTCTTAGGTTTGGGAACTCCCATTACATGTTTACTAGTCCACTTGAAAATTGTGTCACAGCTCACTGATGCATTTTCTTTTTTCCTTTTTGGGCTTCATTTTGGCTAGTTTTTTCTGCTGTGCTGTTAAGTTTTCTTCTTCAATGTTGATTCTGCCATTAATTTCATCCAGTGTATTTTTCATCTCAGACTTGGTATTTTTCATCTTGAGAAGATTTGGGTCTTTAAAAAATATTTTCTAGGTTGCTACTTAACTTTTCAAATATATGGAATACAGTTATAATACCTTTTTAAATATCCTTCTCTGTAATTCTAATATATGTCAGTATTGAATTAGTTTCAATAGATTTTTTTCTCATTTTCGTTATGTGTTTCTGTCTGATAACCTTCGAGTGGATGCCAGACATTATAAATTTTACCCTGTTGGGTGCTGGTATTTTTGTATTCCTATAAGGTATCCTTGAGCTCTTCCCTGGGAGTGCATTTAAATTACATGGAAATAATTTGGTCCTTTTGTGTCTTGCTTTTAGGATTTTTGTTAAGGAGTTCTGGAACAGTGGTTGGTCGAGTGCTAATTATGCTCCACTGCTTAGGCAAGACCTTTCTGATACTCTGCTTAATTCCCCATGATATATGAGTTTTTCAATTTATTAGTGGAAACAGGTACTTTTCCCATCACTGTGTGAGTACCTGCATTGTTCCTTCTGATCCTTTTGAAAAGTTTTTTTTCCCTCCCAGCCTTGGGTTGTTTTCTTAAGATCAGATTCAGTTGATTATAACTTGGCTGCATATGTAGGGATCCCTCTGTAGAGCTTGGGAGTTCTCTCTTTTTTTTTTTTTTTTTTTTTTTTTTTGTTTGGCTCTTTTTTTGGGGGCCCCCTTTTGGAGTTTGGGGTTTTTCTTTTTTTTTTTTTTTTTTTTTTTTTGTGCAGCTCTTTTCTCTTGTACCCTCACCTCCATGTTATATGCATTGGCACTTCATTTCTTTTTATTGCAGAGTAATATTCCATTGTATAAATATACTACATTTTATCTCTTAATCAGTTGATGGGCATGTGGATTGTTTTTACTTTTGGGCTTTTAGGAATAATGCTGCTATGAACATTTTTGTACAGATTTTTGTGTAGACTTTTTATTTCTCTTGGGTATATATCTGGGAGTAGAATTACTTGGTGCTATGAACTGTTTAAACTTTAGAGGACCTGCTACACTATTTTCCAAAGCAACTGTAATATTTTATATTCCCACCAGCAGTGTTTAAAGGTTTCAGTTTCTTCAATTCCTTTCCAATACTTGTAATTATCTGTGTTTTTGTTTGTAGCCATTGTAGTGATACCTCATTTTGGTGGTTTTATTTTTTTTATTTTTAATTTATTTTTATTTATTTCTTTTCAGCATAACAATTCATTGTTTATGCACCACACCCAGTGCTCCATGCAATACATGCCCTCCATAATACCCACCACCTGGCTCCCCCAACCTCCCACCCCCTGCCTCTTCAAAACCCTCAGATTGTTTTTCAGAGTCCATAGTTTCTCATGGTTCATCTCCCCTTCCAATTTCCCTCAACTCCCTTCTCCTCTCCATCTCCCCTTGTCCTCCATGGTGTTATGCTCCACAAGTAAGTGAAACCATATGATAATTGACTCTCTCTGCTTGACTTATTTCACTCAGCAAAATCTCTTCCAGTCCCATCCATGTTGATACAAAAGCTGGGTATTCATCCTTTCTGGTGGAGGCAGAATACTCCATAGTGTATATGGACCACATCTTTCTTATCCCTTCATTATTTTGGTGGTTTTAATGTGCATTTCTCTGATGAGTAAGGATATACAGGATCTTTTCATGTGCTTGTTCACCATGTGAATTTCTTTTTTGGAGAAATGGTTATTCAGATCCTTTGCACATTTTAAAATTGTGTTATTATTATTTTAATATTTAAGTTTTAAGAGTTTTTTAAATGTATTCTGGGTAAAAGTCCTTTGACAGATATATGGCTTGCAGAATTTTCCTCCCATTTTTTGGGTTGACTTTTTCCTTTCTTGATGTTCTCCTTTGAAGCACAATAGTTCTTAATTTTGAGTAAGTCCGATTTGTCTTTTTTTTTGCTTGTGCTTTTGGTGTCATATCTTAAGAAACCACTGCTTAAGCCAAGGTTATGAAGATATACTTTTGTGTTTTCTTTTAAGCTTTATAGTTTTAGCTTTTATATTTTCGTTCTTTGATCTGTTTTGAATTGAATTTTGTACATGTTGAGAAGCAGGGATACAATTTCATGCATTTGCATGAATGTACGGTTATGCCAGCACCATTTGTTGAAAGGACTGTTCTTTTCCCATTCGTTTTTTTGGAACACTTCTTGAAAACTGGTAGACTTTAATTGGAGGGTTTCTGAACTCTTTGAAATTTCTGGACTCTTATTTCTATTCTATTGATCTCTTTGTTTATCCTATACTAGTACCACACTGTCTTGATTACTGTAGCTTTGTAGTAAGTTTTGAAATTGGGAAGTGAATCCTCCAGCTTTGCTCTTCAAACATACCTATTGATTTTGCTAACTTTTTACTAATCATTGACCCGTAGCACATACTTGGAAGGAGGAGCCTTTTTTCATGATTGCCAGACATTTTGTGAATTGGAACTTACTCCTGTCATGATTAAAAACTTTAATGTTTTGCAGACTAAGATCTGTTCATACATATGTCTATTATCATACAGATAGTAGGATTCCATACTCCAAAACATATTTGTGAGAGAGCATATAGAGATGCTCCTGAATCGTCTTACTTCTGCAAATGCATTGAGGAATAATCTGATGATGGTTCTTCCAGAATCTTAATGACCCTATAAATTAAATACTGTATAGCACAAAAGAGGAAAAAATAAAAAATCTAAGGAACCAAGCCAAGATATCTAGATGTAAAATCTACCTAGATTATCTTACCATTTCTTACAAAAATTTCACTGTAAAAAGTTTATTCCAGAATATATGCAAATTATGTATCTAGGTAACATACCTAACATTTGTCAGGAAAGTATAGGGAAATAGTGTTTCTTAAGGAAGACTCTGATCCTGAACCACTAAGAAATAGTAGTTTGCCTTGAACTTCAGTGATTGATTAATCAGAAATTTCTGTGAAACCAAAATCTTTATTATGCTTAAAATATTTCACCTAAGAAGAAAAATATGTGTTGCTAACCAGATATTCCAATATGACAATGATAAATGGAAAAGTTCTTATCTCCCATCACCCTGTCCCACCAAAAGTAACAAATACTCAAGGAGCTTTCCATTTAAGTTGTAGTCCTGAAACTCAGCTGACCTTGTGGTAAGAGCAGGTTGTTTAATATCTTTAAGAACCTCCCTCATACAATACAGATAAGTGTCAGGTCCAAGCCAGAGCATTCCTTCACGCAACAGTGGTGACTTTAAGGCACTTTGGATATTTGATAGTGCTGTATAAATGCTGAATTATCAAGTTTTGTCAGGTATAATTTAACATTAATTGTTATTATACTCTCAAAACATGGTTTCCATTTAACTTTTTCAACTGCTTGTTTATAAATATTAGCAAAAGAGGAACTACCCACTACCCAGAACACAGATTTCATCCGGGCAACCTGTTCAGACTAAATAACAGGGAAGGAAGATTTTGCTAAAATACACTTCCTCTGCTTGTGTAGAAACCTTTGTTGAGAAATGATCTTTAACTCTGAGAAAATTATGCCATCTCTGTGCAACATATTTATAGTTAAGAAAGCAGCAAGAAAGCCCTTCTCCCCTAAAAAGTATAGGAAATGTGTTCTATAGCTATCTTATAACTAATCATAAGGGCTCATCTTTGCTTTCATCAGCAAACTATGGGAAAACTATCCTTCTGTGAAGTTCAACACTGGTATCAACCAAGCCCTAATAAAAATGGGAATTAAAACTCCTTTTTAGAACATTTGCGGAATTCATTTGAACATTCTGATAATTACTTCCAATGCGTGTTCATTGACTGTGAGGGCTGGAGGGAGGCTTGAAGTTATTTAGTCCAAACTTTGGTAAAAAAATGGATCTAAAAGGTACCTGGGGGTCTTAGTTGTTAAGTGTCTGCCTTCAGCTCAGGTCACGATCCCGGAGTTCTGGGATCTAGACTTGCATCAGACTCCCTGCTCTGTGGGAAGCCTGTTCTCCCTCTTCCACTCCCGCTGCTTGTATTCCCTCTCTTGCTGTGTCTTTCTCTGTCAAAAATAATAAATAAATAAATGAAATCCTTAAAAAAAAAAATGGATTTAAGATTTATTCTAAAGAGGCTGTAGAGGTCACAGATCCATTAGTCACAGAAATGGGATGGAAACCTAACTTCTTCTTGTTAAAAATAAATTCAGAAAATTGCTTGCCACATAACATTTCTTCCATGAATTCCTCAATAATTTTTCATTTTTCAGGGAATGTGGTAAAAATATGAGGCCATAAGAACTACAAGAACAGATGTATGTGAACACCATACGTGTATTTGCTTGAGCTGCCATAGCAAAATACCACAGATTGGGTGGCCTAAACAATAGAAATTTATTTTTTCACAGTTTTAGTGTCTAGAAGTCTATGATCAAGGTGTCCATAGGTTTGGTTTCTCCTGAGGCCTCTTGCCTAGGTTTGCAGATGGCTGCCATATTGCTGTGTTCTTATATGGTCTCTCCTCTGCATGTGTGCATTCCTGGTGTCACTTTGTGTCCAAATTTCCTTGTCTTGTAAGGCTACCAGTTGACTCTTAATAGCCCCATTTTAACCTCATCACCTCTTGAAAGGTTTGGTCTCTAAATACAGCCACATTCTGAGGCGTGATGGTGTTGGGGGGGAAGGGATTAGGGCTTCAACATACAAGTTTTGGGGGTGGGGTGGGGGGATGACACAATTCAGTTATAACAATACTATAATGTGTTTTTTTTTTCCACAGTAAAGACACAAAAAACAAATGATGTAAAGTAGTAATGTTTTATTAACTAGTAAATTAAGACTTTATTTTTATAAGCTAAAATTCCATGTGTTCTTCTCAGATATACATATAGTGTATTTATTAAACACAGAAATACTACAGAGACTCTATTCTAGATGGTGGAGGTACAGATTAGCAAAAAAGACAATCTGTGTTTTCATGGGTTTAAGAAGACAAAAAATATATCAGGTGGTGATAAATCAATGCCTTTTTCAGTTGGCCTTTGCTGGGTAACAAATCGTCCCCAAAACGTGGTGGCTTAAAACAACCATCATTTTATTTGCTTGTGATTCTGTGGGTCAGCGCTTTGGACTGGGGCCGGGCTCTGCATGGTATTCTTTGGCTGGTCTCCCCTAGGGCCCCTCAGGCACCTGCAGTCACCTGTCAGCTCACCTGGAGCTGCACAGTGAAGATGGGCTGGCAAACATTTTAAGCACCCTGTTGTTTTCTTTGATCACTGTTTTCTCTGTCATGTCTCACTTATGTCTCTTCTTCCATTCTTCAATAGGGAATATTAAAAAGGTTTTGGATATTGTGGAAGATTCCATTTTGGGGACTTGAGATGGAGATATAATGCTGACCTTTTAAAATATAATCATTTTTATTGTTTTTTAAAGATTTTAAGTAATCTCTACACCCATCGTGGAGCTCGAACTTACAACCTGAGATCCAGACTTGCATGCTCTATCTACTGAGCCAGCGAAGCACCCCTAAAATATCTTTAGCTTACAAAAAATGCCTCATCGCCTTTAATTGCAGTGTTACCACATGTCCTGTTTTACAGTAGGAGTTAGGATTTTTCATCCATTTACTTGGATAGGCTGACAATAGCAAAATGATAAGTCAAAGTTTGCTTTGGGTTTAGGGTTCAAATGCCTCAATTCCTGTATGGCAATGCTAGACCTGCTTTTCTTAGCTCAACAGGAAGTAGAGTAGGGCTTGGACCAGAGGAAGTCATGCATACCCAGCTTGCAGTTTGTGGGCTTCTCACTGTTGGTTAGGAGAGTAAGTGAAGTTTATTTCCTTCCCAAAAATCTTGATTATGAAGAGGAAATGAGATCTGTCTACAGGTAAACTGACCAGATTGTCTCTGCTGCTTATGTATTAGAAGATAGAATTTGAAGATGAGTTCCAGTTCTTAGGACAAATAAAGGAAACAGTGGGATTGAGGTTGAAGTGTCTGAATTATGTTAACTCTTAATTTTTGTGTGTGTGTGTAGAGAAAAGAACAAGCTCCTGGCATGAATTATTGGTTACTTCTAAAATTCATAGCTTTCTCTTACTAGAGGAAAAGTTGGCATAGGCTCCATAATGGGGCCATTTTTTAATTTCAGTCAGTTGGACATATGGGGAACAAATGTCTGGGGTATGCCATAGGCAGTGCACAGGCCTTTTGTTTGAGAGCTGAGGGTGTTTCCACAGTGATTTTGGTGGGTTTAGAAAAGAACCAAGATATGCTGAGCTCAGTGAGGACTCATTTAGCCTTTGGTAATGTTGTTATATAAATTCATGAAAATGGAGAGGCGAAGACTCAGAAAAAATGCTGACATGGGAGGTTGGACTGACCTGTGAGAGATTTGGAACCCACATGCTGTAATTGTGTAAGTGAAGAGAGGGGGACACCTTGACAAAGTGTTAAAAAAAAAATAGTTATCTTAAGTTCTGACAGATCTTTTAAATAAATTTCCTCATTTTTATCTTTATTTTATGTCTACATAGGGAGGTTAAGTAATTTGCCTATACTCACATAGGTAGTAAGCAGTGGAGAAACCAGATTTTAAGGCCTTTCAAGTCTTGACTTGTAAGTTTAGCACTGACCCATTTGCCAAACTGTTTCCCAGGATATTGACAAGTTGAGTTGATGGGCAGGATGTTTCCAGCTAGAGAGAAGGTAGGAGGGTTTGGAACCATGGGTGACTGTGGGAAGAGGGAGGGAGAGTAAGTTAGGGTGGAGTTAAGCCGCAAAGGAGGGCAGATGTTGCCAGCCCTGAACTTTTCCTTTTCTCCCCTTGTTTTTCTGTCCCTGGTTCAGTGCTTCTCAAACTTGAATGCTCACTTGAGTCTGCTGAGGAGTTTGTTAAAGTGCAGGTTGCGATTCACCAGGTCTGGGGTAGGGCCTGAGATTATACATTTCTAATTTACTCCCAGATGGTGCTAAAGTAATTTTACACTTTGAATGCTAAGGACTTAGGCAAAAAAATAAATAAATAAATAAATAAATAAATAAATAAATAAATAAATTAGAGCAGGAATTGTTGGTAGTTAGCAGCTGATTTAAGACATTTCATTGGAACACAGCTGTAAGAGTGGCTTATTTGGGCTAGGATTATGTCTTATCTGTGTGTTGTATTTGTCTTGTGTAGCTGTATGTTTAAAACTGGTGATTTTGTGAATGGGCCGTAACTTGAAGTTGGGATTGTAGGCTCTCTAGGAATCATGGGATGTTTATGTCGGGGAGGCATAGCGGTTTTGTAGCCTTACCCCTTAGGTTACAGATGAATAGTGAGGGAGTTTTGGTCTGGTCAGGACTTAGGTTCACAGAGGTCGGGGTGAGGGGGCTCCTCTGCCCTCACCCTCAAGTGCTTGCTTTCTGGGTGGCAGACAGTGCAGTGAAGTGCTACCCCTCCCACTCTGGTGATTTAGTGACATGACAAAAGTCAAAATAAGAAACTGGCTATGATTCTCATATTCCATTCAGTTTTTAGAGCATTTCCTGGCACAAAATGAGTGTCTCAGAGAGTGAATGAGTGAGTGAATAAAGGAATGAGCCAGGGTTTCTGGGTGAGGTGGTCGCAGAGTAGGTCAGAGGCGGAGGGTGGTATCTGAGCCGTGGCAGTAAGTTTCTAGTGAAAATAGTCATCTGACTCCTCTGTGGTATTGTGGGGAATATTGCAGACCCAGAGGCAGTTCTTTCAGACAACAGCTGTGTTTTGAGTCAAGAGAAGAAAAATGGGCAGGTGTAAATATAATCAGGTGGATAATTTGGGAAGACTTCTAGGCATGCTCTTTGGTTTGTGATTATATGCTCTCTCTTGTGTCTGAGAAAACAGGCAGTAGAAAGTGTCATTGTCACTTTCTCTGTCACATTGTCACTGTCATTCAGAAGACTGATCATGAAAATAAGGAAGTTCTAAAAGGGGGACTGGTGGATGGAAAGGAGGAAGAACTTGAAGATGTCAAGTACTGCTGAACGGCAAGAAAAAAATCTGAGCAGAGATGTGTATGTCACAGTGGTGCTTCAGTGTATGTCTTGGGTTGGGTGGGGAATAGTGGGTAAGGTCTGTGATTCTCCTGGGGAAGGCTTGGAATCAGACTGGTTCTGAAAAGAACTTCAGAGAGCCTCAAATTCAACCTCAAGGACCCAGAGAGGTGGAGGGAGCAAATGGCTCAAGATATTTATCAGCTGTATAGTAAACTGCCAAAGGGACTTCACATTTTTCCCTGAAATGACTTGATACTGTAGCTTTCTCTCATCTTATTTTTTAAAAATACGCTTTTATTACGTGCCTGTTATGTGCGGGCACTGTAATAAACATTTTTCTTTTTATCATTTTCCTTTGATTTTTAGCTTGTGCTTTCTGAAAATTCAGATATATTCAGGCTGATTAATTCAGTAATTTTTGCTGAATACTTTGTCTATCTTAGGCTTCAGTTTGGAAAGCAGACAAAGTTTTTTCTGAAACTGGTTTTGGCAGAATTGGTATTTTGCAGTTTGTTGTGTTGCATCAGGCTGTTTTTTGGAGAATATTTTTAATACTTGATTTTTCTATGTGTCACATTAATAAAAACCACATTTTATAATTTGTCCTTTAAAGGAAGTATACTTGAGCTGAGTTGCCATTAGCACTACTCATAGGAGCTTTACCAGCATGAATTCAGATCTCAGTCATTTAAAAAGTACAGAAGTAACATTCCCATTTTACAAATACATCTTTAAAATTTAAAGGTGTAAAATTAAAATTTAAAGGAAAAAAAATTTTCTGCTGTAGAGCATGTCAGTAGGCCCTGAGGTTAAAAAAAGAGTAAAACCTAGAAATTGTCAGTATTTCATGGGAGACATTGATAGAAAGGTAATCCCCTAAAATAGCCTGGAGAATCCTAAATCTACTTCTGAATGGCTTCGAAGAGGTGTATTGTTTTCCTCTAGACCAGGGTAAAAAGGCCATTTTGAGAGAGGAGGTGGCCCAGACTTTGTGAATTTAGGGGGTAGCTGATGGGTGGGGAAGGAAGGCCCCAAGAGATAATATCTATGGGAAATGTATTTGAGTAGTGTGTTAAGGATAGGAGTGGTATATTGCTTTTTGTTTTGTGGTAATTCCTACAGAATATGAGTTTTCCTAAAGCTGTAGTAATGCTTTCCTTCAGTTCCCTAGCAAATGCCTGACAGGCAGAGTTCCTCTCTCATCTTCTCCTCTTCCTTAACCAGTAAAAGTCAGCAAGACAGTAGGCTCACTTTTGGCTGACTGCAACTTCTCTGGCTAGTTTTATTTCCTAACTCCCACTGTACTGCCTCAACAGAGGTCCTTCTGAGCACCTTCTTGTGGTTTTGAAATCCTGACTCAGGTTTATAGCACAGAAACAGTAATAGTGGGAAATCTGAAGCCATAGGCAGGAGGTTCTCCACCCTGAATGTACCTTGGAATCAGTGGGGAGCTTGTAAGCCTCACCTAAACCAGTGAGTCCTAGCCTTGCATGCGTATCTCAGTCATTTAGGAAGCTGAAAAAAATAACTGCTGAAACACCAGAGTCTCAGAATTGATTGTATTAGGGTGTCACCTGCATGGTGGAATTTTAAAAAGCTCTATACCTTGTTCTAATGTGCATTCATACTTATAAACAGCTTGGTCAATACTTGTCTAGAATTGGTAGACTTCTGCCCTGTGGCTCTGCTAGGGATTGAATTTGAAAGTCCTTTGCCTCTTTTCTTCTTACTTTTGCTCCCTCTACCCTCTTTTTTTTTTTTTTTTTTTAAGATTTATTTATTTGAGAGAGAGAGAGAGTGTGAGCATGTGAGCAGGTGGAAGGGCAGCGGGAGAGGGTCTTAAAGCACATTCCCCACTGAGTGCAGAGGC
>NW_019154128.1:7280866-7545551 GCF_002288905.1 Enhydra lutris kenyoni | reverse complement strand
TTGATGGTGGAAATTTGCTCCTTAGCTAGTTTTGTATTTGAGAGAAAGAGGTAAATCAGCACCTGCTTGCTATGTTTTTTTTTTTTTTTTCTTTTCATCTCCTTCCCTGAATGAAAAGGTCATGAATTACTATTGATTTTCTGACTGACTTAAAGTTTTAACTAGGTATTATGTTAGAAGTTCTTCCTTTGGGAATTTGTTGTTAATTTTCATGGTTTGTAAAGATTTCTTTTCATAGATAAGGACTTCATTAGAGGACATTTTTCTAGGGGATTCCTATATTGTTTTTGGAGGAAGAGGCTCTTGAGGCTAAGTCTGAGAATCATGTTTCTTACCCTTGTTTTCTGTTACGCAGAATGATGCATAATTGAGTTGATTTTGCATATATCAAACGTTGATATTAGTAGAAGTATAGTATCTTATCTGAGCATCTTATCTGAGGATACCTCCCCTAATTTTTTTTTGCATATAATACAGACATCTTGTGTAAACTAGTACATTGGTAACATTTTTCTTGTAATTACTTGTAGTAAATATAGGATAGAGTTGCTGAAAATGTTTAGTTTTGTATAGTAAAGGTAAGAAAGATAGGCTTTGGATAAGCACTGAACTTGGATAAAGATTATAATTTGCTTTTAGCACAAGCTCTGGAAAACTCATTTTTTTTTAAGATTTTATTTATTTATTTGATAGAGATCACAAATAGGCAGAGAGGCAGGCAGAGTGAGAGGGAGAAGCAGGCTCCCTGACGAGCAGAGAGCCTGATGTGGGGCTTGATCCTAGGACCCTGAGATCATGACCCGAACTGAAGGCAGAGGCTTAACCCATCCAGGTGCCCCTGGAAAACTCTTATCTCACCATTTTTGTGCAGTTAGGCTGAAAGCCTCTGCCTTGTGTAGCCAAGACCCTGGGCCAGAAACCTGGTGAATAGAGGCTATAGGTTTCACATTAAGAAACTTAGATATGATCTTTTGAAGGTTCAAAACATTAACTACTTATTTTTAAATTCTTTGTTGCCAGCCTTGTTTTGTTCTCTCAACAGAGGGATCCAGAAGAAACCATAAACTGACCTAGCGAAATGAGGTCTTGATTAGGGAAATTGACAAGGAACTTCTAGGTTAACTAGCTTGTGCTTCCTTCTGCCCACATTCAAGAAGCCCCCCTACAACACAGCATATCTTGTCCAATTCTTTGTCCTGTCCATTGTGAACTCATAGGGACAGGAGCTCTTTGCCACCATTATTTGCATTGCAGTTAACAAATGTTGGCTGAACTTTTCTTCCCTGTAACTTTTCCCTAGTGAGGGATGAGTAGACAGATAATGGAGACCTCGCTCATGTCTCCTGAAGGCTTCTTAGCTTTAGAATGAGCACTTTGGTCCTCTCTGTGTTTTTATGTTTGATGATCTCTTCGTGTTTGGCATAATAACTGTGGATGTGTTCCGGTTTGATAATGACCTGTTTAGAGATGGTGGTGCTTATGAGTGGACCCAGTGTCTTTGCTATCCAGCCAGTGTGCAGGATAGTGTTATACTTGCTTGCCGGCTGTGGACCCTGGAATAGTCCTTTGGGACCAGGATAACCGGCAAAGCCACGAGGTCAGTGAGCAACAGAGCCTCAAGAGACCAGGAGGGAATCCTTCCGTGAATCAGTTATCTTGAGCTGGTCATTTCATTTCTTTCGGCCTTAGAGTTCTTATCTACAAAAGGAAGGGGTGGGCTAATGTGGGCCCATTTATCGCTAAAATTTTGAGTACTTTCAAAAGGCACCTCTTTTTGAAACCTCTAATAAAGGGATTCATTAGAAGGAGATTGATTTATATAGGGTACCTGGTTCCACTCACAGGCTATATCCCCAGTGTTTTAGGTCTAAATTGGTTTCTTGGTTTGATATTTTTGCCACATTTTCCACATTCAGAAGAGTCTCTCTTTTTTTTTTTCCCAAAGATTTTATTTATTTATTTGACAGACAGAGATCACAAGTAGGCAGAGAGGCAGACAGAGAGAGAGGTGGAAGCAGGCTCCCTGCAGAGCAGAGAGCCCGATGTGGGTCTCCATCCCAGGACACTGGGACCATGACCTGAGCCGAATCAGAAGCCTTAACCCACTGAGCCACCCAGGCGCCCCAGAAGAGTCTCTTTTTTGAGGGAGTGAAACAAAAATCAGCCTGGGGTCTAGAACTTAAGGAATAGTTCTGTTCCGGTTGTGCAAGATTTACCCTGAAGGGTTACAGAACTGATTCTAGTACCTTACCCACACCTACTGCTGAGGCCCAGAAGTTGACCTTTTTTTTTTTTTAAGGCTCTGCAAGTGACTCTACAGCCAGTTTGGGAAATACTAGTTTCCAAAGCATTTGCTTCTTATAAATAGTGAAGTGTTTGCAGATGAAATACATGCCTGGAATTTTACTTCGAAATAGCCTAGCACGAAGAGATGGTTAGGAGTAAAGATGAAACAAAATTGATCATGCACTGATAATTATTAAAGCTGGTGATGGATGGATGGGGGATTGTTTTTATTTCTGTGGTATGTTTCAAGTTTTGCAGACTAAAAAGGTAAGCAAAAAAAAGTTTTGCATTTTGAAACCATTTACTCTTGTGGGTTGCATTCATTCTGTAGTCACAAAAGGTAAATGGTGAGATGAGCATGACACACCTTATCTGAGACTTAACTTGAATTGGATCTCTTGGATAATCAAACCTTTTCCCCAACCTCTGTGTGAGCACACTAGAGCTGCTGGGTGTGTTACCTGATGAAATAATGGATAAAAAACCCCTGCTCATCACCATTTTGGCTTCAAGTCTACAAGATAACATGAAAAGAGACATTCTCTCATCATGTACTGTGCCAAAATCAGCATCTCAACACTGTTGGGTGTGAAAGGAAGACTCTGGTGGGTGGCATTTGTGGCCGATGATTGGCGAGGAGCCAGGACACCTGTTGTCATGTGGTATTCACATAAGGCTTTCAGAAATCTGTAGGACTTAGCAGGGTAGATTGTATCCTGGATTTCCTCTCTCTCTGTCTTCTTGTTCTTAAAAGCCGTTTTTTTGTGGCCACCTCATTTCTGTTGGTGGAATTTGGGTCAAAGCTAAGTGTCAGACCCGTCAAGGGAATTCTTGAGCTGTAGTTTTTTAGTTTCACAGCTTCCTCAGGTTTGGGTGTGGCTGTTGGAAGGAACTTGGACTCTGGCTGAGGATAATGCATTCACCCATGCCATCTCTTATATTGTGACTGAGGACAAACCAGATTGATTTATATGCTAGAGAGTTGCAACTTTAAGACTTTTGAAACTGGCTTTCTCACCTTTGAGTAAGGATTCAAAATTACAAAGGGTTTTGGGTCTTGCTTTCTTTTCTTTTGGTGGTGATTCAAGAACTTTGGAGGAATTGAGAAAACTACTTTTGAACTAGTGTAGCATTTACTGTCCCAGGTTATGTGGCCTCCTTTGGGTATGTAGATAGGTATGGATGCAATGCCACAGAAAACCAGTAGTTAGCTAATTTATGAGCCTTGCCTCTTTTGTATTTTAGTTTTGATTTTATTGTTGCCTAAACTTCATCATTTGTAGCTGAATACCAGCTAATGTTAGCTAATCATCTTGGAGTTAATTATGGGCGTTTAATGGTTGTTACTAAAAAGTATTTTTTTCAGTTTTCACTTTGCAGTTAGCCTGGCTGTTACTGTCACAGGCCATCATGAAGTCTTCGTATTTTACTTAGAACATAAAAAACTTTATTTTGGAGTGAAAGGGACTTAGTGGACAGGATTATAGAACATGTTCCTTAAACTACACAGGAAAGAGCAAATGTGATTTCTTTTGCCTGATTGTTTTACAAATGAGCTAGGACTTCAGTTCTACTCTTTTTTTTTTTTTTTAAAGATTTTATTTATTTATTTGTCAGAGAGAGAAAAAGTGAGTGAGCACAAGCAGGGAGAGCAGCAGGCAGAGGGAGAGGAGGCTCCATGCTGAGCTGGGAACCTGATGCAGGACTCGATCCCAGGACCCTGGGATCATGACCTGAGCTGAAGGCAGACACTTACCCGACTGAGCCACCCAGGCATCCCCAGTTCTACTCTTTTGTAACTTTGTAATGCTTTATGTTTGAATAATCTGCAGGTGATCAATAGAAACAGAACATTTAGGATTTTCTCATGCAGCTACCATTTTCAAAAAGAAAAGGATTTCTTTCTTTTTCTTTTTTTAAGTTTTATTTATTTATTTGACAGGCAGAGATCATAAGTAGGCAGAGGGAGAGAGGAGGAAGCAGGTTTCTGCTGAGCAGAGACCCTGATGTGGGACTCGATCCCAGGACCCTGGGATCATGACCTGAGCCGAAGGCAGAGGCTTAACCCACTGAGTCACCCAGGCGCCCCAGGATTTATTTCTTGTAAGCTCAGTAGAGTGTATTTCCAAGGTCTTGAGAGAGTTTACAAAATACTATTATCTCAAGAAACCCAGAGGTTATCAAAGAACTTTGTATAGTCAGTGAGGTGGCCTTTTGACCATAATTGTGGAACTCCTTAAAAACAATATTATTTATTCATTTTATCTGAAATGAAAACTGTTTTTCTCAGATGTAGCTTACCAAATAAGTGGCCTGTGTTTTAGACTCTCTACATGTATTTTTGCATGTACAGGGTAGTATAAGATGAAAGAGAAATAGGCACTTAACTGTTGACCTGGCAGTTAGCTCTTCTGTTAAAAGGTGTAAAACGGAAAGACTTTGTGATGAGCACATTTAGGACTCAATGTAGGAAACATGGAACAAGAAAGGTAGAGCATCATCAAGTTCAGCTTTCTCTGATGAAGTAATGAGGTAACACCCAGAATTGGTTAACTTTAAGATTAAAGCCCAAGTAGTCTCCTGATTTCCCAGCCCTGGAGCATTGTTGGGATTTTGATTCAGACGTACAGACAGTCATGGCATATTTCTCTGCTGCACATTAGCAAGGTCATGATCAGTGCTTTTCCTTCCCTGGGGCGCTTGCTGAACCCCACCTCACAGTGTAAAGGCCAGTAGATCTAGAGTGGTGCTGAGAATCTGTATTTCTAACAAGTTAGTGGGCACTGTGGAAGTTGCTGGGCTGGGACCACATTTCAAGGTAATGTTTGTACATTATAATTGCCTGAGGAGCTTTCCTCTCAACATTTTTTTATGAAAAATTTTAAACCTACAGAAAAGGTAAAAGAACTGTAAAATGAAAAATTATATATATATCTTAGGTATTATAATTAATATTAGATTTGCTTTCTTACATAATTAATAGTCCGTTCCTATTTTTTAATACTTTAAATTTTTAAGTGTTTTTTAAAAGATTTTATTTATTTATTTGACAGAGAGATCACAACTAGACAGAGAGGCAGGCAGAGAGAGAGGGAGAAGCAGGCTCCCTGCTGAGCAGAGAGCCCGATGTGGGGCTTGATCCCCGGACCCTGAGATCATGACCTGAGCTGAAGGCAGAGGCTTAATCCATTGAGCCACCCAGGCTCCCAATACTTTATTTTCTTAAGGTAGTTTTAGGTTTGCAGCAACATATAAAGAAGGTACAGACATTTCCTATATATACCTCTTATCCCTACACATGCAGAGTGTCTCATGTTATCAACATCCCCTACCACAGTGGTACACTTGTTACAATTGGCAAAACTACATTGATACTTTGTCATCACCCAGTCATAATTCATATTAGTTCACTCTTGGTGTTGTACATCTATGGGTTTGGACATATTTTTGTCATTATAGTATCATACAGAGTATTTTCACTGCCCTAAAAATCCTCTTTTACAAATGAAACGATGTATGGAGGCTAGGAGGAAAGGAAGGGATTTGAGCTTGAACCTGATGCACCCTGTTCCTGTGTTTTTGAAATTCCTTTTAAATGAAATAAGTTTTGTTCCTTTTAGTGGATTTCACCATTCTTCTCTTTCTCCAGAAATGATTGGGAAAATTATTAAGACTCCCATAATCTTCTGTGGACTTACCAGTATAGTGAATCCTCCCCTTAATTTTAAATTATTCTTCAGAATTGGAAAGGGAAGCTGGTTCTGCAAGTTTCTGTATAACATGTGTAGTAAAAGCAGCATCAAAGGAGTAGGTGTAGGTTTTAATATAATTTATTATTAATTTAAAACTCAGTGGGAGATGAAATGGGCTCAGAAAGCCCGCAGGAGTAGCTGGTGTGTAATTTACTACGGCCCTGGGGCTGAAGTGACCCACACACCCTTCCTTCATAAACACTCCAGAACTTACTTATTTTATGTTGATTTTATTCCTTTGAGAACTGATTATTCCTCAGGAGTGTAATCAAGATGGGCTTTTGTGGAGTGGAGCTGAAGGGAAAATGGCAGGCACCCATCTCAGAATGAGTGGTTTTACCATCTTGAGATGAGTAATGCTTAAAAGTTTCACTATTCAGGGTGCCCGGGTGGCTCAGCCGGTTAAGCCTCTGCCTTCAGCTCAGGTCGTGATCCTCAGGGTCCTGGGATGGAGTCCCGTATTGGGCTCTCTGCTCAGCAGGGGGCCTGCTTCTCCCCCCATCTCTCTCTGTTTGCCTCTCTGCCTACTTGTGATCTCTCTTTGTCAAATAAATAAATAAAATCTTTAAAAAAAAAGTTTCACTATTCAGAAAATGGGATATTATAAAATCCAGAGGAGTTGTTTCCTTTACCTGGCCTCCTGTCCCTTTTCTACCCTGTACAACTACATTTCCCCTCTTCTCTAGCTATTTTTACAGAATGGAAAGCAGTCTCTTTCGCAGGTCTTGTAGAATGGTTTCAGTTAGTTACTCCTTCCCCTCCCAACCATGAAGTGCTGGTGGGCTTGGAAAGACAAAAGCATAGTCTCTTAGAGCCTTTCTCCTTTGTGTATTTAGAATCTTGGAGCTGTCATTTCTCCTGGTCTGGAACCCCTTGTCAGTTGACCTCTAACCAGTATTCCAGCACCCCAGAGAGGCATTTCGGGTGACTTCCAGGACTATGGATTGGAACTGATGGGATACTGGTGTTGTGGACTCTCCCACTCAGTGAGCCACAGTGATCTAAAATCAGCTTGCTATTTTTAGGCTTTCAAATGCCCCTTACCCTGGCCTGGAATCTCTATGTCTGCAGGAGGACAAAAGCAGCTAAGCTCAGACCTGGAGCTTGTACCTGACCCTATGTGATTGAGGAAGGAAGTGACTGTTGTTGGTGATGGTCAGGAGAGGCCTGACTCTTCAGGGGAAGGATGAAGGGATGTCTGAAACCACTGTATATAAGGCCTGTAGAAGACCTTTGTGGTCATCTGGTCTGTTAACCTCTTGGGGCCCAGAGAGGTTAAACTTCTTTCATGAGGTTACCTAGCAAGTTGGTATCTTGGTTCTCTTGAATTGGATCTTGGATCTAGAATTGTATCTCTCTGAAAGTTGGCACTAGAGACATGAACACTGGGCGTTAGGTAGTGCAGTTGATGTAGGAGATGTAGGAGAAGACATTCCCATGTTGAGGGAGAAGAGCGGAGTCAGGAAGGTGTAGGTGGTTGTTGTCCCAGCCTCCTGTGGCTCTCAGCTTGTCAGGCCAAAGGGCAAAATACATAGTGTTTGGGGCAGTTGAGAACAGAGATTTAGAGCCAGACAGACCAAGATTTAAATATCTTTTCTACCATTTAGTAGCTTGGAAACCTCGGACAAATAATCTTTTAACTTTAATTTTTCTGACCTGAAAGAAAGAAATAATCACCTCCCCCTGCCACCCCCCTCCCCTGTCCTGAGCTTCACCTTGAAGAGGTGTATGCAGGTGGCCTTGTACAGTGCCAGTCGAGGTAAGTGATGAGCACATAGTTGTGTTCTAAGGGGCAGCTCCAGGAAAGCCATTTTCCTAGATGAATGACAGACTCTGCTATAGAAAGAGCAACGCTTTGGAATGATATTTCTGGGCCAGTGTCGCTTCTATTACAAACTGGCTCTATGACCATGAAAAAGTCACTTAACTTACCTTCCTGGAGCCTTTGTTCCTGCACTGCAGCTTGAAAATAGTAACACTGGCCTCAGAGGGATGGAGGACTAAGGGTGAGTCTAGCAGTGTGTGGCATGTAGTGGCACTTCATAAATTTAACAGAGCTTGCCCCTGAGAGTGTCTGGTAAGAATTTCTTAATCTTTTTTCTTCTGTTATCTGTAACAGTCTCAATAATGAGACTGTTACAGAAAAAAGATCCTATGAGTGAGTTGATTCATTATCCATTATTCGGGGAAATCATATTATAATTTCTTTAATAATAGAGAAGATTGAAGTTTGAAATCTGTATAGAATAAGATATGGTAGAAAATATAAAGAAAGTGATCACCTGGTAAAATGTTATACCTATCCCTTAGCGCCTTATTTTTTCTTTTACATTGTAACACTTGATTGTTACGTATACATAGTTTACTGTCATATTAAGAAAAACCCCAAAACTCACAAGGTAAATCTGAAGTGCCTGGTTTATGTGAATGGTAATTTACCACCAATATGAGGTAGTTTACTTAAAAGATTGAAATTGCCCTTATTACGTAACAAGCCAGCATTTTGTATCTGTAACCATGCACCCATTTGCCAGATGGACAGCTTTTGGTTGTTACCCATTGACTCATGCACACATCGGCAAGCTCAGGGCCCTGCTTATTACTCTCTGAGAACTGGCCTACTTTCCCTATGCTCCCATGGCCTCACATGCAGAGGGCTGGCTGCTTTCACTATGCAGCCAACCTTCTTCCCTGCTTGCTTTCCGGTCCTGCTTTGTAGGGAGAGAGGTTCTGGGTTTGTGTGCTGGTCATGTTGTCCAGGGAGCAGCATGGTCGTCATGCTGTGGTCGGCTGGAACTGAAACTGGGGGTGACTGGGAAGAGAAAGAAAGCTCCTAAGAAAGTGGGCTCAGAATTCCTCAGCATTGGTGGACCAGGAGGAAAAGGGGATGGGAGTCAGAAGGGGCCAGGCCCAGTAAGCTTATGTTCCCACTTGTGTCGGCAGGGTGCTGTTCAGAGACAGATAGGAGGCATCAGACGAAGATTATACTACCTCCCTTCTCACTGGCCAGAACTTCAAATTCCTCTGTGCAGCACTAATGCCTTTTGTTTTCCCTTTGTGTACAGTAAAGGCTTAACATGCAAATGTACAGTGTAGTGACTGAATTTCAGTTGCTGTATAATTGAGTTACCTGTTAGATGGCAAGGAGATGTTGGGCTGGAAAACGGGAGAGTTCTAGGGTGTAAAGGGAGAGTGGAAGGGATGAGGGGGCAGTCTTGCAGTGACAAATGGAGTTCTCCTTGGCACACTTCCAACATTTTTGCTAAGGCTAGCCCTGTTTATCTTCACCTATGTACTAGACAGGTGGAAGTTGTTAGCGGGCAAAGGTCTTCTGTTTCTTGGACAGTGTCTGAATGGAAGGCTTCTTGAATAGCCTGGCCAGGGCACCAATGAGGCACCATCTGTTTTATTTTTGTAGTAGGGTTTCCTGTGGAGATCAAATGAAAAATCTGTAGATTTTGGGCTAAATGCTTCCCATAATACCCTTAAGTCACTCTTCTCAGTCATTGTTGGGGGTGGGGCAGGGCCAAGGCAAAAAGGCAGGCAGGGGCCAGCTGGCCCATAGGAGGCCCTTTGTATCTAGCCAGAGGAACTCAGGTTTCATCCTGAAACTGTAGGTTGAAGGCTTTGAAGCAGCAGGGGCAGAGAGAGAGATAGAGAGAGAGAGTCAGGTTTGGACTTGGAACAAGCTCTTCAGCAGTAGTGGAGAAGGTAGCATGGAGCAGAGTGTGGCCAAAGACAAGGAGACCCGTTTGGATGCTGTTGGAATAGGAAGTAGAAATGGAGGTAGAAAGAAAGATGAAAATTCGAGAGTGGCATGAATAGGATGGCTGACTGACTAAAGTGTGATTGTGACACTGAAGTCTCAGAACTTGGAATGGTTGCCGACAGATGTTCTTGGGACGAATGGTGCTTTTCTGAGGGAAGAAACCCACTTCTTCCACCTTCTATTTTCTAATGCTTTTTCCCTGTTATATTTTACAGAAGTCCACTATTTATAGTTGTTTTATTCCACCAAAAGCAAGTGAATATTAGATACTTCAAAAGTTTAAAAATTCTAGAGATAGTCCTGCCTCTGAGACCTGAATTCCTTCCCATTTGTTTTCACACCATCCCTGGCAGTAGCCTTCATCCTAAACTGCCTGGCCTCTCTACATCTGATCTGTTCAGAACAAGAGCCATTTTAGGTCTCCCTCCTTCAGCGATTACCCATTGCTCATAGGATGAAGGCCAAACTCTTTAATATGACTCTGTGCCCAGCTTGGTCCACCCTCTTACTCGGTCCAGGCCCCAGCCGGGTGCCATGGTCCCCTTTCTTCTTGTGCTGCCATCACACTGGCCTTCTGTCAGCCCCTACTTCTTGTTTGGATCCTGCCTGCCAAGCACCTAAGACTTCTGCAGGTGCTTCCGGATGTCCTCAGCTGGGTCCTGGTCACAAATATAGGCACTTTTAGCACTGTCTCTTGCTGACATAGCTCGTGGCACAGTTGTGTTTTTATATTTGTTTGTGTAATATTTGATTAGTGTTAGAGAGGGATCACTATTGTGTGCCCCTTTGTGTATCAGAGTGGCCTGGCACATAACTGCTCCTTATGTGTTTCTAATTCAGCTCTAATGCATTACAATAACTCATTCTGTTGCAGATTTTCTGTCATTCAGGGAAGTTGCATTGGTGTTTTTTCTGATTGTCCAGCATAAGATAAACTCCATTGCAGCTTGTCGCTCAGTACTTTAAGTTTGTAACATTCCTCATTTGTTACTTCAGTGAAATGGTGCTCCCTCCTGCTGGATGTAAGCTTTATGAGGACCATAAAATTGCTCTTTGTGACACTTAAAATACTTGGCACCTGGTGGGTACTTAATAAAGGTCTGTTGACTGAAAGTACACTTCAGAAAAGTATCCATTAAAATAAAAGTAATGAAAGCTTTGGCATCAAAAAGATTAATTAGTCTTTCCCTCCTTCTTCCTCTTTCTTCCTTTCTCCCTCCTTCCTCATTTCCTTCCTTTCTCTCTTGACAGATCGGTTTTACTATCTCAGTATTACTACTTGGCTGTGCTATCATGAGCTGTCCACACATGGGAAATTGGGGCTATTGGGTAATTTGGAGTTTTGATTATGAGAAGTTAGTCATTATGACAAATCTGTGAAACATGGATGATAAAGCTGCTAATAAAGTTTAACTTGCACAATTATTTGTCACCTAGAAAAGCTGCCATTCTGACATTTGGTGCTTTTTCTCTCAGTGGGGTGTGTGGATTTCTGTTGGTCAGACATTTTGAATGATGGGTGGTTTCTGGGAGACATGAAAATGGGGAGACATGAAATCAGGATAGTAGTTCTGTTTTAAAAATATCACTGAGGGATACAGATTTCTATGCGGCACCAAATCCTGCTATGTGTGACCTCAGTGGTCCAGCGCCTAGGCTCTTTCCTTGTGGTTCTCAGTACACAAGTGGGAGGTTATTGGTTGGTTGGTTAGTTGGCTCTAGTGGGAGGTTATTTCATTTGCCTTCAGTTTACAGTATGGATGACACATAAAGTAGTAAAGAGCTGTTGGTTGACTATAGCAGTAGTAAGCTGCTACCCTGATTTGGGGAATAAGAGGTGTGCCGCCTTTTTAATTCTTGGATTAAATTAAGTTGGTTGCATGATTTGGAAGAATTTATGAATGTACATCATTGCTCTCAATTACTTAGGTTAATTAGGAATTACCTGATGTGAGCTGTTTTTTTGTTTTGTTTTGTTTGGGGTTTTTCCCCCCTATTACTAATTGTTGTCTCTGATAGCTCTGAGATTGGGAAATATCCAGTGGTAGTATCTGGAAAAGAAACAGGCCTGGAGTAGTCTGGAGGTAGGGCTGCTTAGTGTTTTATTAAACATGCTGATGAGTGCACACATTAAAGATGATGGGCGTTCCTTTTCTTTTTTCTGCCACTCCTTTTGAATTGCTCAAGGCCAGGAGTCTATGTCTGGAACAGGTGACTCAGATGAAAGAAAGTTTGAAAAGGAAAAAAGCTGTCATTTTCTGGTTACTCACTATCATTCAGGCCCAAATTATGCTTTTCTTTCTACTATGCCGTCCCTTCTTGCTTCTTCATTTAGATTCCTGCCTCTTCTGACTTTTTCAAAAGTTTGCCAGGAGTAAATCAAAGTAGAAAGGAAGGCTGTGAATTAATATTTGTTGATCCTCTGCTCTATGGCAGGCTCTGGGAACATGATGAAATTCAGAGAGGTTACCTAACACGTAGATGTACTGTATCTTGTAGGTGGTAGTGAGAGCTGGGCCTGGACCAGGGTTTGACTCAGAGCTCGCTTCTGGACCGTGGTGCCGCCCCTGCCTTGTCACCACCACCAAATAGGTCCTTCAAAGTCAGCAGGGACAATTGCCTGCCCTGTCCTGAAAAAAATTTTTTAAAAATGGAGACTATTCTTTTTACTTCTCTGAAGTCACTAAAATACATTCCTAAAGACTGGGATACTTCAAACAGCAAGGAGTATCTACATAAATGTTGGATCCCCCCCTAATCCATTGAACAAAAGAAATTAGAAAAACAGCTCCTGACTGGAAACTGACTTGGACTCTTAATGAATGCAGGGGCTAACCTGAGGGATTAAAGCTTTTTAGGCACAATATACTGAGAAAGAAATGCTTGCAGTTAGGACTAAAAGTAATTTATATGCAGACTTTTTCTATTTTTAAAAGCAGTAGGATGTCTTTTTTTTATACTGGACAATTAAAGACAGTTTCGATGGGACAAAATTGATAGTAGTTGCCTCTGGGAGGCGATTTAGTGCTTTGAGATTTTTTAAAAAACATTTTTCATTTTTTAAAAAAATTAATTAACTTATTTATTTGACAGATCACAAGTAGGCAGAGAGGCAGGCAGAGAGAGAGGAAGGGAAGCAGGCTCCCTGCTGAGCAGAGAGCCAGATGCCGGGCTCCATCCCAGGACACTAGGATCATGACCTGAGCCTAAGGCAGAGGCTTTAACCCACTGAGCCACCCAGACGCCCCAATGCTTTGAGATTTGTAAAGTGAAAGAAATAGGATAATGATCTGTAAAAGATTTTCTCAGTTCAGTGATTTTTTTTTTTTTTTTTTTTTCCTAGACCTCTTGAATCTGTCTTATTCTCTTGTACTTTCAGAATACCCTAGGGACATAGTCTCTGGTCCTTTTTGCAACATCTATTGACCTCTCTTTCTTTTTCTGGCCCCTGTGGCTTGCCTTGCTTTCTGGGTTCTCTTGTCCTTGTGCCAGTGTAGTTTACAGGAAGTACCAGTGGTGGACAGTTAACTGTCTGCCTGGGCTGCCACCAAATAGGAGGGGACCTTGGGAAAGTGACTGAACCTAAGAACCTACTTTTTCATCTGTAAATTATGATGAATCACGATAGTGCCTGTTTCAAAAGGCGGTGGTAAGGATTGTCAAAGATGAACAGAGTCAGACACTAAAGTAGTAAAGACAGATTTTAATCTGTGAAAACTGTTCCAATAGGGAAAAAAGAGTCCAGCGTGAACTGAACTCAACCTCAGTCTATACAGAGATGACTGGCCCTTTTAAAGGGAGAATGAGGGAATAGAGAGGGGGGTGAGCAGGACCTCTGTAGAGTCAGAGAAGTAAAAGGTTCATCCCTGACACCCCTCTGGGTTTGCTAGCTAGCTCTCGCTAAAGTTAGGCTCCTCCCCCACCACAGACACTGGGAGATAGGGGCTGTATCATCAGGTTAGGGCTGAAACATTTCCTTTTGGCAGCTTGAGTTTTCTCAGGAAAGTATTTTAAGGGAAGGGGGCCTAGTCATCCTAGGGATGTGCCTTGAGCTGTTAGAAACTGAGCTTGTTCCAGTCCTTAGGTTAAGGCCTAGTTGAGAAGAGAGTTTCAGAGGAGTCTGGCTAGAATTTATTCAAGGAGATAATCTCCCAATTAAATGAAATTGTGTTCATAAAGTGATATATGTAAGCGTGGTTGCTGGCCATCATATTCCTTGTTACTTCTGGCAGGACATTTGCCTTGTTTTTTTAGTCATGGTTGTGTCCTGTTACATGGTGGTTCCTGGAAGGCAGAATTCGTGGCTTAGAGATGGTACTGCGTGGTAGGCAGAGTAGGCTGTGAAGCCACTCTGACAATCCCATGATAGCTGACTGCTCAAATAAAGCTGGCATTCAACACAGTGCTTTCCTTCCCTGCACACAATTGAGGGTCAGTGAATAGACACATTAAATCAAGATAGTAGTTCTGTTTTAAAAATATCACTGAGGGATACAGATTTCTGTGTGGCACCAAATCCTGCTATGCGTGACCTCAGTGGTCTAGCCCCTAGGCTCTTCCCCTGTGGTTCTCAGTACTGTTTGTTTTAGTGGGAGAGTGTTATTTCTTTTGCCTTCAGTTTACAGCATGGATGAGCCAAAAGGAAAAACATTTATGAAAACATATTAATAAAGGATATAAATAACATTTGTCTTTTATGTTTTCAGGAGTCCTCAAGTGGTTTCTTTTTCCCCCTGAAATATTTAGTTTTAAAGATTTTGTTTTTGTCATGTTTTTTTGCTGTTAGTATAACTTAAGAAATACAAAGCAGAGGACACTTCTATAATAGTTGGTGCACTGCTGTGGGTTGTTCTTAGTAGTTGTAATTTAAGCGCCCTGGAGGTTGCCAGCTGCTTTTTCAGTGCCTTGTTGGATTAAGGTTTAAGGCTTATTATATAGATTTACTTTGCATAAACCTGTGGACTAAATAAAGGTTTAAAAAAGCATGTAAATAAACCTGACTCTAAAAACTTGTTTTTTCTACAGCATGGCAGATGAGGAAATTTTTAGGGAATCTCTAAATTAAAATCCAGAAATGAATTCAGAATTCACTCTGGTAGACTAGGGTTGTTAATCAGTTCTTTGTTTGGCCAGCTTTGAGAAGTCAACTGTAGAAGTATTGAGGGAACCAGCCTTGGGACTGTCAGAATGGCTTCTGTCTCTTACCTATAAATGAAGAGGGCCCTGTCAATCTTTTGTTAACAGGGTCCTTATGTCTGAGACTCTGGTCCTTCCTGTGGTATATGTGGATTATGGGTCCCAGGCAGCAGACGTTGAATATCCTGGGAGGATGAAACATAACTATTGGACCTTCAATAGAACATCTGCCTGTGTCTTTGGCTTCAGAGATGATTTATATTGCCTTGATTTATTTTCCTCTATCAGAATCTAAAGTCTACTTTATGGTCTTGTGCTTCTAACTTATTATATAATTTGGAGTTCCACACAGTTAAGGTCATTTACTATCTCTAGCAGAATCAAGATTTGAAATAGTGCTTTTGACCTTAATACAAGGTCAAAAGCAGTAGCTGTTTTTTTCAAGCTTGCTGTGAAGACAGAAAGGAATGTTGACATTCAGATAGGAAAATAAATATTTGAAGATAGGTTTTAGTCTTCTCAGTTTGTCCTGTCAGCATAAGCAAGCCCCTTCCCTTATTCGCTTATTTTTAGAGTAAGGGAAGGAAACATGTCTGTTCAGAAAACCTTGCTAAGTTTTGTGGAAGTGGAAAATTCTCTCCTTGGTCCTTTTCTTCTTTTCTATAGCTAATAAGAATCGTAATGATTATAGTCAGCATTTGAGTGTTTATGAGTTGGATGCTGTACTGAGTTTTCTACCCTGAAAGTTCCCCCTTAGTTGTTTTACAAATAGCTACAGATGATGAGACCAGGGCCTGTTTTTCTCTCACCTAAGACTAGGAAGAGTTTTTTTTTTTTTTTTTTTTTTTAAAGGGACCTGATAATTAAATGCAACTTCGTGATGCTTGAGGACTCTCAAGGGCTCTTGAAGACTCAGTATTTTATTATAAATTTTGTAGTTTTTACTGTCCATCTTATACAGGGGAGTGTAGAAGGCGATAGATCCTTTTCTCCCTTGAACATATCATAGATTCCGTGCTAATGAGGGATTCCTTGCCCATTTGCTAAGTTAGATCAGAGGAGTTTTACTCTTTTTCTCTCCCTCCCCCCTTCCTTTAATTACCCAGTTTTAACTTCCAACGTGGTAAGTATGGATATAACCCTCCTAAACAAAAGCTCTTTGGGGTTTTTAATCTTTATGAATGTGAAGAGATCCTGAGACTAAACCATTTGAGAACCACTGGCCTGGTGGTTAAAAATGTAGGCTCTGGGTTCAGCCATCCCTCTTCTAGCATTATTAACTGTGGGGCCATCGTGAAAGTTATTTTTCTGAACCTCAATGTCTTCAGTTGAAAAAAGGGACCAATATAATGGTAACTAAGAAGGTTGCAAGGCTTAAATAATGCATGCCAAGTGTTACAGGGTCAGGCACTCAGTAAGTATTGTTGTTACTGCTATACTGGTGGTGGGGATGCAGAAATCGGTGTCTGCCAGTCTTCAAGGAGTTCACAGTTGATTTGAGGGAGACAGACGTGAGAAGAGATGAATAAATGTGTGTTTGTAGGTGGTGCGTGAACCTCTAAGAGCATGCTCTTTGTATTGATCTTTGCCTTGAAAGACATTGTTATCAGATACATAGGGGTGTTACATGAAAGGTTTCCCATGCCTCAATGGTTCTTGCCACCTGGGCAGTAGGAACATTGTAAAGGACCTTCAAAGTAGTGCACTCCTGGAATGGGCTCATCCTAACTGTGGAGGGGCTGTGCTGCCCAGCTGCAAATCTGAGCCCTTACTTCCGGGCTCCTGGAATTTTGCTTGGAGGCCTCCCAGGCAGGTACCAACAGGTTCTGACCTTGATTAGTTTGGGCAGACCGAGGAGGCCACAGCCCAAGGCAGCAGAGCGATGGACCCAAAGCTGGTAAGTAACTTAGGGAGTGCCTGTTCTCTTCAGTAACCTCTTTGGACTAGTACTGTTTTCCTTAAACCTTTAAAATAAGTTTCTTCTTTCCTAATTTTTGGGTCCTTTGCCAGCCTTCTATCTCCCCACCTTCTCTCCCTTCCCTTCCTTCTTCTCTCACCCCTCCCTCCCCCACTGACCCTGTCTTTTCACTCCCTCTAGGATGTTTATGATAAATAAATGTGCCAAAGAGAGTGAAGCCCCCTTTAATTTAGTGTTAGCTTTTTTTTTTTTTTTTAAGACTTTATTTATTTATTTGGCAGACAGAGATCACAGTAGGCAGAGAGGCAGGCAGAGAGAGAGAGAGGAGGAAGCAGGCTCCCACCGAGCAGAGAGCCCGATGCGGGGCTCGATCCCAGAACCCTGAGATCATCACCTAGAGCCAAAGGCAGAAGCTCAACCCACTGAGCCACCCAGGTGCCCCTAGTGTTAGCTTTGGCCTGAATAAAATGAAAAGTAGAGCTGTTTATTTAGTACTCCTTTCTCAGCCTAACCTTCTTTATATGGAAAAAGTCCCACCCCTGGTTTTTTTTTTAGCAGCTGGCAACAGGGAGAGCTCAGAGGCCTTGCTCACTAGCTTTCTTCCTGCAGTGATAGTGAGACATTCAGGGTTCGCCAGGTAGAAGAGAGGGAACACTTACCAAGTACTTAGGACACACAAACGTATCACTTGTAACTGTATTTTATGAAATGGGTGAAGGAAGACTTACGAATTATTATCTCGGGATGGGATAGTGCAGACTAGCTTCCACCCTTACCCCCACGGTATGTAAGTTATAATTTAGAAGCCTGAAAGAACAAACCCCCTTTTCTCCAGTTTTTAAATCTAAAATGAAATGAGAGGCTTTCATCCAGCCCAACATACCACCCCCCCACCTTTAAAAGAGGTTTTACTTAAATAGATTCTTAAATATAGAAATCTGTTTATATCCAGTTCTAACTTGACCTCAAGTTTTGTGCTTGAAGGGACTGCTGGGACTAAAGCAAGGTAAACTCAAGCTTTTCCGAATTTAGAAGAGCCTGAGGGATGTGTGAGAGGGATCTCTGGTAACCTGATGTTAGCATATCTTGGGGACAGTTGAAAAGGGGAGGCTGCCTTAATTTTTAGGACTGGAAGGTCAGATGATTCTAAAATGTATATACTGATCTGAGAGGCTGTTTCAGAGTTTTCATTTGGTCAGCAATATTCCTAACGTGGTGAAAGTAGCAAAACAAAGAGTTCTTCATAGGAGAACTGTGGACCTTGTCTCTGTAAATGACTTGTAACAAGGAACAGCGTTGATTGGGTCATTTTTTGGATCAAGTGTTATTAAGGCCCCAACTCTCAACAACAGTGATCCTTTTCAGTAAATGTGATGTCTATTCCCTGTCCATGTGACAGGACTGCTCACTGAGCTCTTCATGGGGACTTGCAATTCCCTGGCAAGATGCTATTACCCTTTATTTCTACTCTACCACCCCCACCCTGACATGATAACTGTTTTTACTGGGATAAAAACACCCCACATTTTACACCAGTCTCAGAAACAAATAATACTTGAAAGAAGAAAACCAAGGTAAGGGAAAGGGATGGTCTGTTTTTCTTAAGGGGTTTCTAGCACCTTTTTTGTTGCCACACTGCTAAGAACTGCGAAGAATCTGGCTGTTAAAGCCAGTGTAAGATTTGTCAGTGGAATTTCTCTTAGTATATTAAAACAAAAGAACGTGGAAGTCTAGAGGTGACTCCTGAAATTGGACAGAGCAGATTTAGCAAATTTGGTCTTCTTATCACTTACTGAAACTTGGTTTAGTTTTCTTTTTTTTTTCTGCTTACTCACCTGTAGCTTTGGATTTGCTGAGTTTGCTTTTTGACTAGCACCGAAGGGTTCAGATGCCAGAGTTTTCTGTGAGGAGGTAAGGATGCTTGAGCAGGTCTGTGGCCTTTTCCGTGGCCTGGGGGTGCAGGAGCAGCAGAGCTAGTGCCCTTGACCAGGTGGGTTCCACCTCCTCTCACAGAGGCTTGCGGTCTCACAGAGGCTTGCGGCCTCTCGCCTTACTTGGAGACACAGTGGAGCAGACAGCATTTTCTGGCTATCTGCTCTTTGCTGATCCTTCCCAAGAACAGAGTTGGGTAGCTGCTACAGTTAGCATATGGTTCTGAACCTCTGAGACCTGTTATTTGAACGAGGCAGGAAATGAGTTCTTCTGAGTAGTCAGTTTCCCAGAGAGCAGCTCTTGTAGCACCGGAAGTTAATTTAGTGACTTCTATGGTGGGAAGAGTTCTAGTACTTCTGTCATCTCTAATGGAGTAGAAAGTTTTAATTTCATTTTATTGATAGTACAATACTACTGTTTTTAATATTCCATCTCACCATATGAATAGCTTGTATGACAGATGTGAGTAGTGTGAAACTAAATGTTGGACATGTTTGAAATACAGCATGCTCTGCCTGTAAAGATAGCAGTTCTGGATGATGTGTCCCAACATTTCTCCTATAATTACATTTCATATTATAATATCGGTTGAATCAGAGAGATACTAAAAGACGGAAAAAAGTGAAAATATGCCCCCTCCATACTACTCCCCACCTTTTCTCGCAAACTGTACTACTTCAGTTAGTGTGGGCGGTCTGTGGTATTTCTCTCACACAATGGTGAGCCGAGTATCGTTTGCACCCCAGGTAAAAAATGGAAGTAATAGAACCTGCATGTTCTGACTGTGACTCCTGAGTCTCTCCCATGTTACATAGCTCCCTTTGGGCCATCAGTTCTGAGCTTTTCCTCACTGTGTATGTAACTCTCTGATGTGCCTCCTGCTCCCACTTCTTCTCCCACTCACAGGAGCCTTTTAGAGCTTTGGGTCTTAAGTGCGTTCCAGTTATGAACATCGAATGTGTGCACACACGTAGTCACCCATAGCCATTAAGTGTCCAGCTGAACACTTTGTGAAAGTGTGGTTAAAATGACCTTTCTGGTTGTCAGCTGCCTAATTGATATTTGGAGCCATTTGCTTGGGAAACAGAACCCGCCCTAGACGCTCAACTTACTTTTGTTTCATTACCTATTTTTTCCCTTCTAGGTAAAAGAGCTTTCTTGGGCTCTTTCATTGGCCCCTAGTTGGTTTCCCTGCTCTTGTTGTTGCCAGTCATCTACATATACCAAATTTTTTGAGATCCTGTATTCACCTGTCCTTCTGATTTTTTTTTTAAAGATTTTATTTATTTATTTGACAGAGATCACATGTAGGCAGAGTAGGCAGAGAGGCAGGCAGAGAGAGAGAGGAGGAAGCAGGCTCTCTGTTGAGCAGAGAGCCCGATGTGGGGCTTGATCCTAGGATCCTGGATCATGACCTAAGCCAAAGGCAGAGCCTTTAACCCCTGATTTTTTTTTTAATAAACATGTATGCTGGTATTTTTACTGTTGGTATAATAAATGAATACAGTTTTCATTGTTGTAAAGAACTTTTGAGAAATATTTTCTGAGTTTCAGAAGAGGTTGAATTTGTGGCTTAATTTGTTGATATACCACAGTAATGTATATTATGTTCAGGAGAATCGACTGAATCACAGGCAGGCACCTGATTTCTACATCCTGTCTTCTGGAATTTTAATTTTGTGGGATTACTTTTCTCATTGTAAGATGAGCACTTACTATAAAAGTGCTATTTTGTGGATCTTGTGCATTTTGGACTGTGCTTTTAACTATAAACAGTTATTTAAAGATATTAAAACTCCTATTAAAACTAAATTACATTTCACTTTTGAGAACATTATAGGCCTTTGTGAAAAATTGTTTTACACCAAATGTGGACCTGTTTCCTGAAGTTCCCCTGGTCACTGCCCCCCACCCCTTCTCTTAGGTAGTTTTGAATTTTAGACCCATCCCATTTTGTATTTTTGTTTTTCCTTTCCCCAGTTCTTTATAGAAACCTGAAATTTGTAGCATGGGGTGTGTTGTTGCCAAAACATAGGTAATAATCCTCAAAGAGTTATTAGCAACTAACTACCTTAGATAAGCAAAATGTTATGTCTTATGTCTCATCTTTTTTCCTGCAAACATTTTGAGGTTGGCATCCAGAGATGGAAGTAACTGTGAGAGTTTAGGATGAGACCCTAGGAGAGAAATCTTAAGGTTTGTCCTGGAGCTGCTTTTATGTAAAGACTGGTGTATGGGGGTGCCTGGGTGGCTCAGTGCATTAAGCCTCTACCTTTGGCTCAGGTCATGGTCTCGGGGGCCGGGGATCGAGCCCCGCGTCGGGCTCTCTGCTCGGCAGGAGCCTGCTTCCCCCTCTCTCTCTGCCTGCCTCTATGCTTACTTGTGATCTCTCTCTGTTTCTGTCAAATAAATAAATAAAATCTTAAAAAAAAAAAAAAAAAAGGACTGGTGTATGTTACACTGGTTTTGGTGAGGGGAGAGTGATGAATCTGGTCCCCATGACAGGGGTAGGCATTTCAAGGGTGGAGTAATTAAAGACTTCTTTAAAGAACAGATATTCCCACCTTCTAATTAGAGAAAACCTGCATCACAGGTGACCACAAATTAAAACAGCTCAGTTGGGACAGACGTTTATTTTATTTTTTTTTTATTTATTTATTTTTGGGGGGACAGGCGTTTAGATGCTAAGTTAAAACAATCTTAGGTATCTCTTCTCTCTTCTAAGATTTTTTTCCCCCCTCTACACCTTCGGTAAGGGATTAGGAAATTTGTCTGAGGAAATGAACAAACTAACCAAACAAAAAAGTCCCAGTGTTTCATTTCACTACTAGTTTTGCCTGATATGGTACAAGAAGTGGGCTTGGTTCATCTTTGCAGCGGGCTTTGAAAATGATTGGAAACAGTAAGAAGGTGAAGTTTTCACTTGAGGCATTTCATTTTGTGATTCTAGTGGGAAATACTTGGGAGGCACTTGAGAAACTGGAGTTGTGACTAATAATAGCACTACCAAAGCAAAGGGGGAGAGTTGTTTCCTTCAGAGAAGCGGAAGGGCTTTTAATGTCTTAGCACACTGGTATGTTGGGTATATTGTAGTGTGTTTTGTAGATTGTATAGTTCAAGGGAGCAGCTGCAGACTGAGTCTTTGGTGTAAAACAGAGCATCTTAATATTTTATGGGATTTCCAGACAAAGTTGGTAGGTATAGTCTGTCAGTGATGCTATTTGGCTTTTGAAGAAGAGTCCTAGAGTTCACAAAGTGAAGCTAGCTGTTCAAAGCAGGGAAGCACCGAAAATGGATTTCCATTTGAATACCTTAAAAAAGTTATATGCTGGGGTGTGTGTCTGTGTGTGTATATATATGCAAGTAACAAATACTTCTGGTATTTGCCTTTTGAAAGCAACCAAGGATAATGGCAAAAAATAGTTCCTATTATTTTGCTTTGGGATTGAAACTAGAATTGTTTACTATCACTTGATGAATTTATTGAAGAGTTTTCATGCGTCCACTTAATTTCTGTTTACCATTTCTTGACTCTCAACTTGAAATGCACAAGACTGCTTTTCGAACGAAATAAGGAATGAAGAGACTTGGCCAGGGTCAGCAGGATGTTCTCACAAATCGGGAGGGATCCAGATAGTGTTATCTTCTGCTGTAAGCCCTCTGTCTTTTATCTTTTCATTTGACTTCCTCCCAGCTTGGGAGAAGCTCCCTGGGCTGGCATTGATTCCTGCTCCTGGGAGGGAGGGAGCCTTTCTTGCTTGGTTTCTGTGACACTTCCACCTTCCTGTTAGTGTGTTGGGAGAGTGTCTCAGGTTTTAATAACAGCTTCTCAGTTGTGAATTAGCATTTCTGCAAAGAATTCAGTGTTCCACAGTTGAACATATACACATTCTTATTAGATAAAGAAGCATGAAGTCAACTAAAAAAGGAAAGGAGAAAACAATTCAGAAATTGGTAAACTTTCAGTGAAATATATTAAAAAGGATACCAATTTTGTGGAAATGTTCTTTTATTCTCCCCCCCCCTTTATACAAATGAGAAGTAGAATGCTTGGATGAGAGACCAATTCTCTCCATGTTCTCAGTGCTCCTTCCTCATCCTAGCTTGGTGGAACAAAGAGTTTAACCCCTAGAGTCTAACATGTCTCATCTATAGAATGGGGCTCAGAGAAAAGATCAGAGTAGGTGATTGCCTGAGGTCTCTTTAGTCATTCAGCAAATGTTTATTGGGAACCTACTGAGTGTGAAGTACTTGTCTCCAGGTGTTCAAATCCAAGGAAGGGAGTGTAGCAGATAGTGTGGTGCAGAGCCCGGGCATGAAACAGACTGCCCTTAAATCAATGCTGATTTGGCCTGTAGGTTGAGGTACTGTTAGAGGTGCTGAAACTAAAACTGGTGCTGGCTTCTACTTAGGTGTGTTGGCCTCAGTTAGGGGCCTGACTATAAGCAGCCACAGCCAGCTGACTTAGAACCACAGTATGGAAGCTTTGTTGAGCGTCACTACCCTTGGAATGTGTGTGTTTTGTTCTGGTTGGGTGCCTGGGGTTTGTGTGCATCTGAAATTTCGGTGCAATCTACTGTTAAAATCAGAGGTGTTGGGATTCTCAAGGTCGGACAGTCCTAGTCAAGTTGATAAGTTCTATCTAGGTTAGGTCACTTTTGAAGGTTCCTCCTTTCCTGACTGACAGGCCAATTAGTTTTTAGCTGATGGACTTTTTTTAGGTAGACTCTTGCTGCTTTTGTTGATTTGAGGCTTGGTCTACAACTTAGGGGAAAAACATTCATAGCTTCAAGGATAGTTCTAGCCAGGGAGAATTGTCTGGAGGCCATAAAAGTTGAGATACTTGTATTGAGATTTGCTTTGGAGTGAAAATGTTGCAGTCCATGGAACTGTAAATCGCCATGGGTAAAAGGGTTTCCTTGTCACAAGTCTGCATTCAGTTTTATGTGAAGTGTCTGCATGGATGGTGGGCCTTGCTGGTAGCCTATGGGAAGTCCTCACCAGTGAGAGAGGACAGGGTTAGGCATCTGCAGGCCAGGTGCTCATGTTAATAGTCTTCGAGTAAATGACAACCTCTTAAGCCTCCGTTTCTAAATCAGACACAATGAAGATGAAACCTTTGACCTGTGTGCCTTTCAGAAAATTGACCAGAGGACACAGTGGAGGAGCTTTTATAAGCAGCATCGATGTGTAAAAATGATCATTGCTGTCTGTGGCCAGTTTCTTTACTGTCCTAGGGTCTTTGGTAGTAGTGGTCTCGTAGTTTCCTTCATTGTTACAAAAGGATGGGGGTCCCTACTGGTTCTGGGTCTGGCAATATCAGCAGTGATATGTCTGTGTTGTTGTTCATGTGCTATTGCTTTTAAGTCTGTACTTTAAATAGCACAGGTTCAGACCATATTTCTGAGGAATAATGCATGGTTTGGTGAGGTTTGGGGGAGGATACCATTTGGGAGGCTTGAGTGCACTGTGGGGAGGACCTCATCAAAAGCGTCCGTTCTTCTGACCAAGAAAAGTGTCTGTTGTAATGACTCTTATCCTTTGAGCAGGGATCCCTGGCCTGGTAATTCCTGGATGAGCAGTTCTTAAAGCACATTCATTTCTTAATCGTGTCCTTACTTGTAAAATGTGGGAGAAATGGTTAATGAAATAGGCAACTCATCTCTCTCTTTTTTTTTACTCTGCATTTAAAAAAAAAAAATGTTCTTTATTACCTAGCTTCCCCAAAATGGGTTAAGAGGGAGTAGGGTGAAATTTGGACAATGAGGGAATAGCATAGAGTTTGGGGGGGGGGGGTGTCGCATTATAACCGACTCAAAAAGTACCCTTTAAATTGCCTTTCATACACTGCACTGTTTGAAACTTTAACACCCTCAGATGTATGATTCTTTTTTTTTTTTTTTTTTTTTTTTTTTTCAGTTGTATGATTCTTGACTACAGTCCTGGACAATGTGTATCACATTCATTCTTATACTTGGGCCTTTCATTTATACTGTATTCTACTTCAGTTTGGTCCCAAAGGAGCCAGCACTGGGGGACGTGTCAGCTGTTATGCCACTGTTTCCTTATCAGTGCTTTATAGATCAGTTGTCTTCACTGGTCAGGTGACCTCAGGGTCTGGAAAGTGAGCCATGTGAATATTCCCTAAAGATTCTGGAGAATAGCACTTTCCAAACTTTATGGTGCTCAGTACCCTATTTATTTTGTGTTATCTTTTTCTTCTGAACCTCCCTTTCTTCCAGGATTGTAAAGTGGATTAAAATGATTTTATATAAAAATTGGGAATTTTCTTGCATGCCCAAGGAGAAATGAAGTTTTACCCCAAGGTATTGAAACCTGGTCTGTGAATGGAAGATTACCTGAAAGTCAATGAAAACAAAATAACATAGGGATTACACAGCCACACAGGTATAAATTTCATAGGTTATGTTCACAGTGCACAGTCTTGTCTTTTATTGAACAGTTAGTTTCTCAGTGGTTTATGCTGTTATCTGAAAGGTAGCATTATCTCTGAAGTCCAACTGTGTGTTGGTTCATTCTGCCATTTCCTGTATCAACCTACATTTTCTCCTGTCCTTATTCATATAACACCCAGCCCATTTTCCCATTGTTAGAGTTGACAAGCTCATGCCTTATGCCCAGAGGCACTTAGATTAGGAAGTTAACAGGATAGAGGAGGGAAAGAAAGGGTGATGTTTATGGTGCACTGAGCCAGGCACTGTGCTAGTTTTTCACCGGCAAGGATTAATTTAGGTAATGTAATATTCCCACTTAGCTGAAGAGAAGCCTGGGGGAGGCTAGCAAAGCTAAATTACCTGTCTCTGATCATAGAGCTTGAAGGTGCTGAGTTGGAGTTCAAACTCAACATCACACTGAATTGCACTAAGCAGTTTTTCCGCCTTGTCCACATCATTCTCACTGCCGGCCACTGCCCCATGTCTGTTTGTGAGACCAGGTCAGTCTCAGGAGACCCAGTCCGGTCTCAACTGGTGCCAGGCTCCAACTGCAGGGAGTCACAGCATTGGAGGCCAGCAGCAGACCATAGGACAATGCCTGTTTTGTCCTTGTTGCAGAGTAAGTGATGATCGCAACAATACCTAGCATTTATTGCATGTTTTATGAATGCCAGGAATTACTTAGCTCCAGGAGTAGAGCACGCTCAGACACACGCTATCTCATTTAATCCTTCAAATGAATGCCACGAGGCAAGCACTGTTATTATCTCCATTTTTCAGATGATGAAATTGAAGTTTAGAGACATTTTTGCAACTTGCCTAAGATTAAATAGAGCTAGTCAGTGGCAGAGCTAGGATTTGACTTCCTTGTTAAGCTGAAACGCCTTCCCAAATTTGCCTTTGATTAAAATAGTTAAATCAGTTTCTTGAGTGCGCTCTCTCCCCAAGCCCACCCTCCCCCCAACATGCTTTTCAAAGAAAATCTTTGTTTGAAATAGAAGTTATTGAAATGTGCCTTTGGCATTTTGAATATAAACATTCTCATTGTGCTGCTTATAGGAGACCATACAAATGCATTCCCTGGAGGACTTAGCAAAATAGGGTAGATACTGATGTTTTTTTGTTGAGAAATCAAGTCAGTGACATCTCAAGGTCTTCTCTAGCTCTGATATATGAAACAGTGGTGTGGTTTTTAATAAGTGTGTGTACCACTTCTAGCATTTTGTTGTATTATCCTTCCAGACATTTTAGTCTGCAAGTATCTGCCGAGTTTTGTTTAATTGGAATGCATGACCATGGGATACCCAGTGAAAACATTTCCTTGCTCCAATCAGTCTAAAAGGCAATCCAGTTGTTTCAGTCAATACTGATCTCAGAAATTGCCAACACATTAAGGGATTTTGGTGATTGCTGATTGCTTTGGATTTAATCCCATTATGCACCTCTTAGACAGTTACCACAGCCTTTTGTGGCTTGAAGAGTTAAGGGCCATTCACACCAAGATGGATCAACTCTTTAAACCACAGATAGTTGAGGCAGAAGTTTCTTGTGGGCATCTTAACTCCTGCTGCTTGGAGATGTCTCTCTGGGTCTTTCAGGAGCCCCTGAAGCACAGCCTCTAGAAGGGTGGACAGCCCTTGGAGGGGGGGTGTCTTTATTATTAGTTTCTATTTGCAGTGAAATGAAGAGGAGGGGATGATTCACCAGCCAAGTGTGTGTGGCACTTATTTCTGTTAGTTGAAAGGTTTCAGAAAATGAATCGCTTTTGTTTTTTAGTGTTGTTAATCTAAAAATCTTCTGCAGTCTTCAGTTTATGTGAATGTGGAATGCTTTCAAGGGAGAGAGAATCTGCAGGGCATCTCCTAACACTTAATGTGTTTCCATGTTTCTCACCAGATTGAGGAACTGGTTGCTGCCAGATTCTGTGGGAAATGACTCTCAAGTGCGGCTTATGACATGATTCTGTTCACAGTATATTGGAGGCTCTGAGTTGGGGGGAAGCATTGTTGATGTTAAGTTTTCACTAAGCAGAGTGAATTAAAACAAAGCCCCAGAAGAGAGTGTAGGTTGCATATCCGCTGGAGCTAAACGCAGTGACAACTTCTCAGTGCTCAACAGTTCCTTGATGGCAAAGGAAAGCTTGATGACTTTCTTGGTTTTGAATTTTTATGAGGGAAGGAAAGGCATGGAGGTAGGAGGGAAGGTTGTAAGGATAAAGGGAAGGACCCAGGATATTGTTTGTAATGGCTGCAAAACCCCAGTGACTTGTATGAGGTCCATAGATTAATGAACTAACATGATGTGGTCCCATGTTACTTGTTTTTATTTGTTTATGCCTTGCTCCAGGAAGAATTTAAGGGGATTATTTACTATCCAGGTGAACCTGTTGAAGTAGTGAAACAATTGGGGATGAGCAGCTACTCCCTTGACATTAAATCAGCTAAGAAATCTTAATGAGAAATTGACCTGATTTGCTAGATTTGGAAATCACTAATGACTAAGAGTGACAAGATTTATCATGCTTTTTAAAATTTAATTTGTTATGATGTCTTTTTTTTGAAAACAGGGTGAAAAATTCTTCTAGTCTAAAATTCTTAAAGGTTTTCTTGTGGACTTCCTAGTAAAGGCCCTTTGTATGTTAATGCACACTCTGAGTTCACATGACCACTGCTGGGGATAAGTAAGTGCTTAGAGGTGGCAGAGGGAAAGGCAGGCCCGTCTTCTTGTTCCTTTCAGCCCTGTTACTCCACAGCCCTGGGCACATCTTTCAGAGTCCCCATCCCAAGCCCTGCCACACATCTCTCCAGTTATTGCTCTCCTCAAGAGAAACTTAAAGAAAAACTTTACTTTGTAGGTGACCTGCCCTAAGATAACTGTTGAAGGCACAGGAACTCCATAAAATGATACTTTGAGATATTTTGAGAGTGAGAGAGAGAAAGAGACCACATTCACAAAAGTTTTAGGAAAAGGATTTGATGCAATACATTCTTAGGCCCATTTTCAATAGTAGAAAGAAGGTGGTAAAATACAAGTCAGCATTTTTTGTTGGAAGGAAAAATATTTGCCCTTACAAACACTCTGGAGATTTAGACCATAAACACGTGCATAAAGTAACAGTTCTTGGCACTTTGCCTTAGTTTGTTGACTGAGGTAGTCATGAAGCAATTTTGGTAGTATTATTTTTCCCCTTGCTTCCCCCTGAAGTGGATTGAGTAGTGGGCCACCTTGGTTTCAGCACTAGATTTACCACATGATGAGGGAGTGTATGGCTGGAGATCTGTCTTCTTTTTACTATGCTGAACTGGGTTATGTGCTTAAGCTTTTCTGGGCACATAAAAGTAATCTCCTGGGTTTTGCTTGCTTTGGAGAGCTTGTTGTGGTTGGGATGTGATGTGGAGAGGTATTTTCATTTTACTGATGAGGTTTAAAGTAAACTCACAAAAGTGAGTAATTTTGAGTAGAAGCGTATGCTCATTTTCAGCCTAAGTTATAAGCAGAATAATGTACACCACCTCTACCTGTTTCTGGCTCATCTGTGTTTCAGGAAGTTATAAAGACATCTTGATTTTAATGAAACCATGGAATCCTGATGCTCCTTCTTAGATCTCCTGTAAGATTTCAGTATAAGCCTTAAAAATCTAATTAAACTAAGAGGGAATCTAGAAGTTGAGTAGATGCCATCTAGTTCAGCCTGTTCCTGTTGTGCAGCTGGGAGTACCAGCACCTGTCTCCTAGCAGTTGAAAAATACTGTTGAAATATTGTTGGAAGTGAGAGATGAAGAGGTTGTTAGTGGCAGGACTGGACTCCAACCTGTATCTTCTGGACCCCTGTTCGCCTTTACTGCTGCTGTGTTTTATTATTAAATGTCCACTATCACAAGTTCTCTTATTCTGCTATGAAAAAATGTTTACCTAAGTATTTTCTTGGTGGGTTGTGTTTGGGTAAGATCCTCAATGCCAGTGCTATTTATGTTTCCATTTTACTTCGTGCAGAATGCAGGGGTACAGGGCTTGTTGGACTTTTAAGATCTTACTTAGCTCTTGAAATCTCAGAAGTATCTGTGTGTCCTTTGGGGTAAGGGATATGCAAGAGGGAAACTTATTTCACAGGGAAAGCTTAGGGCATTAAGAGCCTTGGGACTTCGCTTTATACAATTACAGTGCCATTAGAAACTCTTTATAATAATTACAGTTTGACAAATGCTTTTCGAGAGATATATTTATTATTTTAGATCATCCTTTCTTTATAACCTCAGAATTAATACTTTGTACAGATTACTATATATTCTATACTATATATAAACTCTTTTTGTTTTTGCCTGTCTTTCTATAAAATTTTGTTCTCAAAATTTGAGAACAACTTTCTGGTAAATAATGAGTAAATAATAACTAGTAAACAAATAGATTGGAACTGCAGAAAAGTAATCTGTACCTTGCAAATGGGAAAATCAAGACTTGAAACCAGTGCAAGGTTTTCCCCCCCAGTAAATCAGATATATAGTAGTAGTGATAGGTCCTAAGTATATAGATAGCAGGAAAAACAAAACTTTAAAATAGTTTTTATAGTAACAAATATAGTCATGGAAACTTTTGTTCTTGGAAGATGATAAATCAGGGATATCAGTATATCAAAACTGTGGTAACACTAGCTGTTTCATATCCTTTATTTGAAAAGGGTTGTTACAGTCTACGGCCATACCACCCTGAACATGCCTGATCTCATCTGGAAAGGGATGCTGAAGAGGGATTTTTTTTTTTTTTTTTTTAAGATTTTATTTATTTATTTGACAGACAGAGATCACAAGTAGGCAGAGAGGCAGGCAGAGAGAGAGGAGGAAGAAGGCTCCCCATTCAGCAGGGAACCCGATGTAGGACTGGATCCCAGGACCAGAGATCATGACCTGAGCTGAAGGCAGAGGCTTTAACCCACTGAGCCACCCAGGGGCCCCTGTAGAGGGATTTTTGAGGACACATCAAACATTTTCAGAAACATCTTATTCCTCATTTGTTTATGTTTCGGGTTATTGATCAAGGGCAATAAAGTTCTTTATTTACTGAAATTTTAGCAGGATTTAGGTTTTTCATCCTCTCTCCCTTGATCATCTTAACCCGACTGATCCTATAAGTTTTCTTTAAATGCTTATCCTTTTTAGGAGGAAATGTGCTATGAAGAAAGGATAGAAATCTGGCAGAGATCAGTAATATAGACATTAGATTTAATCACTCTTACACCTCTGGTGTCATGTTCTCTTGGGATTAAATTTGATCTCCTGGGAGTTTGACACTATAAAACAGAATGGCTATTTTAACTTTAGATATTTTAGGGTTTTTGTTTTAGTTTTTATTAGACTGTAAAGGCTCATTAAGTTAGGTCAGACTTCTCTCTGTTTGAATGAAGTTGGTTTCCTTGGGCATTTTTCTCCTAGAAAGAGGTCTTATCTATTTTCCTTTTCTTGAGGGAGTCTTGCATGACACCATCTCCGTGGCATTTCCTCTGAGTTTGTTCTCTCAAATTGTCTAAGAGGAAGGGCTTTGTTTGTGAAGGGGAGCTGTGATATAAGCTAAAATTAACTTTTTCTCTAATTCCTTTTTAAAAAGAAATTCAGACTCTTATTTCACTTAAGCCTTTAAAATATTTGTGGGTTTTCGTACTAACTGGGTTCTTAAGCTGTCTAAAGATGTCTTGAGACATCTAAATAAAAACTAGAGAAGATGTTTTTCTACTGAAAAAAATCAAAGTGGTGGAGAGGCAGAGGTAAAATACTGTTAGATTAATGCAATTTTGGGGGAGCTCAAAACTGATTCTTTTAACTTGTTGGCAGTTAGATAATAAAGACTAGAGTGAATCCAAAGAACCAACTTCTTATCTTTGGAATCCTAAGCCCGCTGGGAACAAACATATTTAAGCAATAATAACTACAGTTTTAAAGTGAAGTATTTGTATTTTATGAACTTGGCTGTAGAAGTTAAAGGTACTCTTGTATCAAGCAGTGTGGTTTTCTTTTCACTTGGTTTTGGTATAAATGAAGTACTTCCTTTTTAAGGTTATGTAAAATAAGATTTGGAGGGTTTACTATTATTAGACATATTTTCTTCTTTTATGATTGTGTAGATTGTGGTGACAGTGTTGCTTGACCTTTTCCCGTGACTTGTCTGAGATTTGGCTTGGGTGCAGTCATCCAGCAGATACTGACCCACTGTGCTTTGTGTGTCTGGCATTGCGCTGGGTTCTGGAGATGGAGATATGAGTGAGCGAGTCAACCCTTACCCTCAAGATCCTCTTCCTTTGTAGGCAGGTAATTAAATTACAGTGTGAATGGGAGTTCTGGGGAGAAAGAGACACTTTAATCCTTCAGCTGTAACTGTCCCTGTCACCGACCTGCATGCCCCACTTGTACAGAACCAGGGCCTCTGCACCCTACCATCTTGTTAATGATAAGTAACAGGGAGGAAACATGGTTGGCAAAGAGTGGGCTAGATAAACGGTGAGTTAGGAGCCTTGGGTTGACTTTCAGATCAGTGGGCTAGTGGGTCTGTAAGCTTGGGCAACTTAATTAACCCCTCTCAATTAGTTTCCTTGTCCGAAAAAAAAAGGGGGGGGCAGGAGCCCCCCCCTGCCAAGCCGGGTTGTTTTTAGAATTAGAAGGTGTACAGAAAGTGAACTTTCAGTTAGGCATTCAATAAACGGTATTGTTATGATTCCGGTGATGACCTTTGGCACCAGGAGTTGTGTATCCTACATTAAGAGGTACCTCATTTTAACTGTGTGGGAGAAATTCTTTGTGAGAGAATATGGACTCTGGCAGATTGCCGTGTCTTGATAAGCCTGCTAGATCTCCCCTGACTTCTCTGTGGTGGTAAATCCATGGGTGACACAGGTAGCACAGTTGGTCATGTGCCCTGTCCCTAGCCCCTCTGGGCAGTGAAGGTTTTCCCTTGCAGTGATTTGGATTTCTGGGATTTAGAATGCCAGAGGAGTTTTCAAAGGAAGTCCTTCTGAATAGGACCTCTGTCTGGCCCAGGCCCTCATACCCCCATTCAGCCCTGAGTACAGAAATACTTTTGATACCGTCTGCTAAGTTGTCAGCTCTTGTGGAGGTAAAACGGCTAAAGTGGCACAGGGGAAGATTATTAAGCACATGGACGTTCAAATGGGAGCTCTTTAACAAAAGTCTGCAGTAAATGGAATTTCCTCATTCTAAATTACTGGTGAGGAGACCTCCCAAGCATGTATCGCACAAAGCTTTACTGTTGTCTCTCTGGGGCTAGCAGAGGGCTGTGAGTCTCTCCCTGTGACTTGATAAAATCCCCTGCTCCCTAGCTTTGCAGTTCTCCGTGTGTGTGGGTGTTCCTGGAACTGGGAAAAGAAAGCGTTATGGAAAGTGATAGTCTGCTTTCTGCTAGTTTCCAGCAGCTGTTTTGGGCTTGTGGGGGCTGGGTGTTGTGGAGAATTTGAGTGGCTGCCATTTGTGGGAATGTGGTATCTGATCAACAATTGATAGGTAGTTTGGTGGATTCCTTGAGGCAGCCTGTCTGTCCCATCTCCGGGAGTATGAAGCCGAATAGTATCGTGGCTAAGGGCCCAGACTGCTTTGTTAGCACCCTGCTCTATTGCCACCTACTAGTGTGACATGGGGTGAGCTACCTGGGCAGTTAGGGAGCAGTGAGGCTACTTTATCAGCTACTGCAGAATTCCAGGAAGAATCTTATGTACTGATTTGGCTTAGGTAGCAGAACTTCCAGAACTGTTCTCAGCAGTGGATAAAGGCTCTGTTCTTAGAGATGCTATACAGTTGGATAGGAGGTAGGTCATGTCAGAACCACTTTGCAGAGTATAAAGCACAGCACAGTTCTTGGTATTACCTCTTTATGAAGTAACCCAGCTTGGTGGGCTTATAAAATAAATTGTTAATTTCTTTCTGATGGGAGAATGACTGGAGTTGTTATGAGTATGTGCAGAAATTTGCACAAGTCCTTCCTTGCATCTTCTAGTTAAAGTAAAAATTTGCAGAGGATTTTAAATCCACTGGCAGTTCTGGCAAGTTCATGGACTCTTGACAACTTAATCTCAGAATTTTTCTTTTTCTTTTTTTTTCTCAATTTCTATGAGAAGCATAGAATTCTGATATTTCTGTAAAATAAGGTTATTTTCTGATTTTGGAAATACCTTTTACTTAAAAAAGAACTCTCCTGGTGCATTTAAAATGTATTCTTTTTTTTTTAAGATTTTATTTGTTTATTTGACAGATCACAAGTAGGCAGAGAGGCAGGCAGAGAGAGGAAGGGAAGCAGGCTCCCTGCTGAGCAAAGAGCCCGATGCGGGGCTGGATCCCAGGACCCTGGGATCATGACCTGAGCCAAAGGCAGAGGCTTTAACCCACTGAGCCACCCAGGCGCCCCTAAAATGTATTCTGACTTGAGTAAATTAAGTGCCAGTCAGTGTCCAGCCCAAGACTGTGGATGGAGAGAGGCTAGAGAGAACTAGACCCACAAAAGCTAGGCTGCACACAGTGTGGCTTTATCTGAATGGTGTTTTGCCTTAGAAATAGGGATTGATTTTCCTCAGAGCTGTCATATCTTTTCTTCTTTGTCACATGAAGCTATAGTGACAGCATTATGTGGGAAGTCTGTATAGGATGGAGGTTGCTTAAAGAGGATTTATTTAACATACTAAAAAATGTTGTTTACTCAAATACAAGAACAATGAGATTAAAAGAACTATATGTATTATGTGTATATATGCATATGCATGATATTGTACATATATAAATTATGAGTGTATTCAATATGGCTTTACACTGTGGTATCATACTTAATGGTGTTTCTGAAAATTGTACCCAACTTACTTTATTGGAAAGATCATTGTACTGAGTGTCAGATGACTTGGAATTTAACCTTGGTTTTGACACTAACTGTGATCTTGGCTGAATCATTGCCTTTGAGCTCAAATTCCCATTGGTAAGATGAGGATGGGAACATTCTTGCCCTTTATACTCCCCTGGGGTTGTTGGGATGATCCACTGTGTGAGTGTGTATGTATATATATCTGGAAAGTCATGTTTGGAAAGTATCTAATGACTTGGAAGATGGTGTTCCATACATACTGCATTTTTAAATGTATTTTAATGGTACCTGAGGAATTACCTGTGTGGATAGTTTTGCAGTATTATTAATCACCAGCTAATTGCGTCTGCCTTAAAGTTCTTGGATTTTTCTAAAGGAGATTGTACACAAATACTACAAACCCCTCATTTTCTGGCCACATTTGTCATTCCTAACTTAGGCTAATTTACTTGAAGCTAAACCCAGACCCCAGCTTCCACATTTTGGCCCATCTATTTCCCTTTTTCCCTGTATTCTCTTTTGCTCATTTATAAACATCCCTAAAGATCCTAAATGCTTTTAAGTGAAACCATTTGAGATTAAAACATTTATCCCACTACATAAGTGATCAAATATAGGATCACTAATAGTTTGACAGCCTTGACATAATGTATTCCCTTGCAATGTTATAGAAATATAAAATGTTCTCTATGAAATATTGTTCCAAAAATTGTTAATCAGAAATCTAAGGTAAAAGTGGGGATGGAAGAAGAACAACAAAATATCAGGGAATAATCAGATAAATCCAAAATGTGAGCCCTTCTATACAGCAGCTGGTTTCATTTCTTCAAAAAGTCAATGCCATGGCTATCAAAGGAGTGTTGGGAGGGATTGTTGTAGGAACAAGTTAAAAAAAAAAGTGGAGGGGGTATTAGAAACCTTTGAATATGGACTAGGTAATCGATGTTATGGGGATTGTTGTTTTTCTTAGTTGTAATAATGGTGTGTGATAATGGCCAGAGAATACTCTTATCTGTATTTAGAAATGAGGTTTTATTTTTATGTCTGTAACTTACTTTGAAATGGCTCAGGAGGGTATCTTATTAAGAGAAATAGATAAATATGATAAATAGATAAATAAGTTAACAGATATTTACTCTAGGTGTTAGATATTCATTATATTTAGCACTATCACTTTTTTCGGTATGTCTAGAAATTTCACAGTTAAAAGTAGAGAAGTAGTATTTCCATTTTTGAGGCAATCACTCTGAAGGTTCTATTTTAAAATTGTAGGCAGGGGCGCCTGGGTGGCTCAGTGGGTTAGGCCTCTGCCTTCGGCTCAGGTCATGATCTCGGGGTCCTGGGATCGAGCCCCGCATCGGGCTCTCTGCTCAGCACTGAGCCTGCTTCCTCCTCTCTCTGCCTGCCTCTCTGCCTACTTGTGATCTCTGTCAAATAAATAAAATCTTAAAAAAAAAAAAAAATTGTAGGCACACACGAATTCTAAAGGTGGTTTGTTTGTTTGTTTGCCACACTGACTTTTGCCTCATTTCAGCTTGCTTGTTAAATCTCTAATAATAAGAGACTGCACACCCTACATCCTGGCATGAGTGGTTAGGAGGTGCTTGCAGATGCTCTTGACAGGCTTGGCACTGGCCTTGTGGCTGTCTCACAGGCCCAGCTGTGTCTTGGTCAGAGTAATGGACCCTCCTTGTCCTCTACTGCTTTTGGGGAGATTTTCTTCCTAACCTGATAATTAAACTACTGCTGAGTACCTGGCCTCTGTGCTCTAAGAGTCTTGAACTTACAGAGGAATAAAGTTATTGGAGTGGTTGTGCCTTCTCTTTTTGAGTGGGTTGGGGGGAGCTGGTGGTGGCAGTCACATAGGCTTTGTGGGAAGGAAGTTATGTGTGGGGTTTAGAAATCAGGTAAATTGATTTTATTTTTGTGTTCTGATAAGCATAATCTTAAATGTCTTACAGTCAGACTGTGGGAGGGTGCTGGAGGCTTGGGGTAGCCCCTGGCTCAGTCTTTGGGGTATGACTTAGACCTCTTACAAGTGACTTCTCTGTATAAATACAGATGCAATTTGAATTGATTGGGTGGTTTTGAAGGAGAGTAACCTTAAGCTTCCAATTTCCAGCCATAATCAGATTTAGAGCCTTACTAAGAGTTGGTTATTTGTTTGTTTGTTTTAAGTTTTCTTTTTAAAAAGTTAAACATTGCATATTTTTTTCTAACTCGTTTCTGGCTTCAGGATATCTGAACTCATTTCCCTTAATATTTCCTGTACTAGGAAATAATTCTTTCAGACTCTGGTCACTTCTTTGTACCAGAGAGGTTTGTTGACAGTAAACAGGATGCCTAAGTGGAACAGTGGATAAGTGGCCCAATCTTGCAAGAAAAGCCACCAAGACATGTTTGGGATATTCCTTTAGGAAGAGTAAACCAACAGCCACACATACTTCGCAAATATGTTACCTCACTGGAAGTTGGACAGAGAGGTCCTAGAATTTAACCTGGTTTTTACTAGAAATTTTTCAAAATTCAGAATTGCAAAGAGCTTATCTCTCCTCCCACAAGTACAGTTTTTCAGAAGCTCTTTAGTTTGGAATTCACAGAGAGGTAAGCTGGACTTTGGACACAAAGGTTCTCCTTGGGGCAGTTTGCTTTGGTGTGTCTTTGGCTTTTGATTTTGCTGTAATCTGTTATGTCCAGAATGGCTTTGTCCTTTAACTCTCAGACCTCAGGAAAGTACACCAATACTACGCATTTGGTAAAAACAAGTATCTCTCCTTTGGAGATGCTTCTGCCTCTGTTTTTATCCAAACAGGAGTCTTCACTGGGCAGAGTCCTCCCAACTGCTGTCTCCAGATGGGGCTCCCAGACCGAGATGTTCCCCTCTAAGTGGTACTGTTTGTGGGGTGTATGGCAGGTGGACTTATCCTTTAATTAGGAAATTTGCTTTAATAGTTGCTGTAATAGTTTGGCTTCCTGATAACTGGGTTAGAATGAGCTATAAAATTCTGTTACTTGTACTCAGACATAGTTTTTTGGGGTTTTTTGTTTCCCCTTTTTCTTACTTTCCCATAAATAAAACTGCCTTTGGATTTAGGCTTACTTTTGGACTTAGGCTTACTATAAAGCAGTACTATTCAAATAAAAGATTTGGAGAAACTAATAGAAACACAGATTTTATTTTGTTTCTTAATTGTGCTTCCTTTTTACACGTGGCTTATTATTGCAATTACTTAGGCTGCTTCTCTAAGTATATGATTATCTTGCATTATAATAATAGTAATATTTTAATATCATAATGAGTTGGGGCATCAAGGTTTGCATTTCCACATCCAGTTGAGGGTATTTGTGCTCTTCAGAAAGATTTTGATGTATTTCTTCTCTAATTGACTAGCGGGCTTGGGAGATAGAGAACATTACTGTATTTAATACACTGCTTTTCTTTTAATAGCAGTAACAGCTTTTACTGAAGAATTAGGTGTTGGATTAGAAAAGACAAGTTAGCTTCGCAGGAAGCAAAAAGTACTTCAGTTTTGATACCCCACTTCAGTGTCTTCGGTGTCCAGGTTTTGGCTTCAGTATTGTATCCTTTTGGTTTAGTCCTGACATTTTAAATTTTGCTTGCTTTTCCCTAATGTTAGTGTCTGCACAAATCATATATTCTACTTTTTTTTTTCAGTGTACACCTTGAGATACTGGGGTAACACCTGTCTTGCCTACTTCTCAAATAATAGTATATAGCACTATGTGGTTCTTTCCTCTGTTAGTGGAAGGGTAGGTGGGCATGAGGTTAGATGGGCACAGAGATTTGTTCCACAGCAAAGGGTATTTCTAATACTTAGCCAACATTATTGATGTTAATATTTCTTGGGCAGTCTAAATCTAAGTGTTTTCTCTATAGTGAAAAGATGCCAGTTCTTAGGTACAGGATGTCAGTGGCCACAGTTGGTAGAAGCCTGTTCAGACCCTTCTAATTTAAACCATAATAGTGTTTGGTTATAGAACTAAAAGAAGAAGAATCTGTGAATGTCTGGAATTTTACTTATTATGTACTAATTTTGTAATTATAGATGAAAAAGAAGATCTTCGCCTTTTGCTTTCGCCAAAATCTTTTGTATATGTTTGATATATGTCTTCTTGAAAAAATTGTAATTCACTAAAGCTTAAGTGGTATTATGTGACTTGGCTTTTTTTTTTTTCTAATGTGAAATTAACTACTTGATTATTTTAAAGTCTCATTTATTTCTATCTTACCATTTCAACAAAAAAGTAGAGTGAGTTTCAGTTCCTTCTAAAAAATACTGAGTATCAGCTAGGTGCTAGAATTATAGTCGTGAAAAGTCAGCCAGGTAAGGTCCCTGCCCTCCTGGTGCTTACAGATCCATCAGTTCTTAAACAGAGGGAAGGGTGGTCATGGTGGATGGAATTTTGAGAAGACATATGGCTTAGTTAATGGGAGTAGAGTACAGTGGGAAAAATCATTGAAGATTTTTGTGATATTAGCTTCTACATTGTATTACAAATGAATTAAGTTCTCATGTTTGCATATTAATAAGATCATAGTATTGTGATACTCATCAAGAAGTGTCTTAAGATTTTTGAGTCATGATTTTTGAGCCATTTGTTGGGGGTTGAATATTTAAAGCCACACCTGGAGGGGAATAGGGATGACTGGCCACTTTAAAAGCTGACTGATACCAGTGAGATAAAGTTTTCTGAGATAAAAGTTTTCTTTTATTAATTTATCAGCAAAATTATATTTCATACATATACTAGGAGGATGAACTAGGTGCATTCATAGTTCTTCGTTACTGTTGATTTATTGTATCACTTGTTCAACAAGTAGGTTTTGTGTTTTAGAAAGTTGGTGGTAGTTTATTTCCTATTAGCGTGTTAACATTCATGTTGTCTGGAGCCCTCAAAGATGACCATTAACAATATGTTTCAGGTCTAAATTTCATAAAACATTACATTTTGTTCATTCTAATTTTTGTAGAATAAAAATATTACACTGTTAAACTCTGTGGTCATGCATATTATTCAGTTTAATGTGATTAGCAGTAGCTTGTCTTTTTATCTGGTTTCATTTCTTAAATAGAGGATGGGTCTTCATGTCCTAGTAGTCTCCTCACATAATCTCCTTGGACTAAGAAGTCTAACCTGGGATTCTTAGAATTGCTGGTGCTATCTTGTATGGCAGCTGGCCAGCCACAGGACGCAGAATTTCCCAGTGGGTATTTAGGTTGGAGTAGACCACTGTTACCAGGTGGTGCCAGATTGTGGCAGGATGCAAGATGAATGTGGATTGCACATAATGGCTCCTTCTATCCTTCCTCCACCCCCACTCTCCCATAGAAAGGAGATGCTGGTACTTAACTGAGTACCAAAAGGTAAGGAGCAAAAGCAGACCTTTTTCCTTCCTGATGGTCATGATGGTCATGATTACCTTGGTGGGGAAAACTTTTTCTAGACCAGCAGCATCTGCTGTGAGATGCAAAGATGGCATGGCCATTTTTAAGTTATATCCCCATTGCTCTATCACTTACACTTTGGCCCAGGTCTTGTTTAAGCATGCCCTCTGGTCCCCTGTTGTCCCATCCAGTTACACAAGCCCGTTTCTCCTTTCACATATCCTTCTATGCCAGCTGCTCAAGCTCCACTGAGTTTTAGGAGCCTGCTGGAAAGAACAGGGAGCATTTTCCACCTTATATTTTCTCTTGCCCTTCTCTCTGGTTGAATTTCATTCCTACTACTATATTTTTAACTGCACAGAGGTTGTACAGATGGCAGTCAAGTAGTTTAGTTGGACTGTGGCTCCACTTAATGAGGCCAGATTCACCATTGCTGTTCCCTCATTCACATGATTATTTGAGATGCACAGTGGTCCAGAATGGATGTGATTATTTGAAGAATTTGAAACTGTAATGAGAAGATGCCCAGTTAACCCCATTCACTGTCATTCTTTAAATAGAAGCAAAATCCCTTCTTAATTTACTAAAATCCTAAGACTGAAACACAATAGCTTGATGCCTTGTGATTGATGGTTTGGAAATTAATTGCTGGTGGTCCTGAACTATGGTTCATAGCAGAGCTTATTTTTGGGCCTCTCAAGTCTCTCTTGGCATAGTAAAAGCCAGGCTTCAAGCAAGACCTGCTGTCCCTATGCTTTGTGATTGCTCTGCTAGGGTTCAAATTCTGTTGCCTAAGTATGTTGAAAGAATGTTGCCCAAAATTGTTGCCCTTGGCCTCTACTTGAGTATACCCGTCTCTGATGGAGAGGTCTGGGGAAGAGTCCCACAGATTTGTACTCAGGGTCTCAGCCACCTGCAGATCATTCAGAAGCAAAGTCTTTGCTTCTTATTCCCTAAAAGGGCATATTGTCTCCCCAGGACTTATAGTCCACTGTCTCCCATTTTAAATAAATCCTGTATTTGAAGTTGTAGTTAACACACATGAAAAAGGACCCCTAATAAAATATCTTCAAACTTGTTGAACTTCAGTGACTTGCAGAAAATTCTTTGATCTAAATACCAGCTTTAGGAACACATCTACTGATTGAGAACACAGCTATAGAATTTATTTGTATGTACCTGAATTTTGTTCCTTTTAAATTGTGGATCATTGTGACTCCCTTTCCAAAGATCAGATGTAACTATTTTGTGTGTTTCCACCCATGAAAGGATGAGAAAGGAAAGTTGCTACTGAATTTTCTGTTATGCCCCTAGTCCGGAATAATAGCGTATTTCACTTTCAGTGCTATGTGGCAAAAGTAGTGCACAAAGCACACCTTAATTAATGAAGTCCTATCTGGCACTTTTATCTGTTTTTTTTTTTTTTTTTTTTTTTAAGATTTTATTCATTTATTTGACAGAGATATCACAAGTAGGCAGAGAGGCAGGCAGAGAGAGAGGGGGAAGCAGGCTCCCTGCTGAGCAGAGAACCCGATGTGGGGCCCGATCCCAGGACCCTGAGATCTTGACCTGAGCTGAAGGCAGAGGCTTAACCCACTGAGCCACCCAGGCGCCTCCCCCACCTTTTTTTGTACAATAAAGTTTAATCACAGTTATAAAAATGTGGCGTTGGGTTTGCGCTATTAACATATGTACAATCCAGCCCAACAGGAAGGGCCTGCCTCCCACCATTCTGGCCTGGCGGAGCAGGAGCTTCCAGACGCCAGGGTGGGAGGGTGACCACAGGGTCTGGCAGGTCTTTGCATTGGGTTTTCAGAAAGTGAGTACACCTTTACATTGGTGTAGGATAGTGCTTTGTAACTGCAGCAGAATCAGTGATCTCCTTTCCACTCCTTTGTTCCCTAGTGGGCCTGTGGTAGCCCAGCTCTTTCTCCATGATAGTAGTACCTGCGGTAGGAATTACATCTGTCATGGCTTTGATGCTTTCCCTCATATCTTACTAACTGGAGACCTGAATTGTAGTTTTGTCACATGACAATGTCGTAAGAATAGGAAAAGTAAACACCAGGAGGGGGAGGAAGGGAAGATAGTGCCAACAAAGCAAAATCCCTAAGCGGATATGTCTGTCTGTCTGAGGGGCCCCTCACTGAGCAAACAGGAAAAGAGGCTGAAGGTCCCAGAGGAGTCCTGGGTTTTGATCAGTCCTGCTTCCCTTAGTATTTAAATTTTATTTTAAAAATTGTCATAAAATAAAATTGACTTTTTTTTTTTTCGGTGTACAAGTCTTTGAATTTTAACACATGTACAGATTTAACCACAGTCAGAATACATAAAAGTTCCATTACCCCTAAAAGCCCCCTTGTGCTGTTCCTTTCAGTTCAGGTTTTGAAGGAATGCCTTGGTGCTGTGGGGACTGGCATTCTTCCTAGATAGGGCTCTTTGGTAGGATCCAGAAAGGGGCTGTGGAGGGGCATGGGTATGGCAGAATATGGGCAGCCCCCAGTTCTTCCCAAGAGGCCTGGAGTGTACTCAGGTGGGCTGGAGGCCTCTCCCTCGGATCTGTGATCGTGTGCCTCCATTCTAGGTCTCATTGCTCATTTTATCACACTTCAGTGTTGCTTATCTTTCTAATGAACTGGAGTTTCCTTTTCCCTTAAAGAAAAAAAAAAAAAGTCTGGATGATGATGGTTGTTGGTATTCATGGGCCTTGTAGTTATATTTCAGGACTTCCCCCATCTGTCTTAACCATTCAAGCTTCCTGCCTATTGTTGAGTGGCTTTCCAGGGCTAGTTGGGGGGTGGGGGGTGGGGTGGTGGTAAGTTCCTTAGGGCAACTGGCACACATCCATAAGCAACAGCATGGGGTACCTAGCCCTGGAAAAGGGAGAACCTGCTCTACCCCAGAGGCAGGTAGGGGAGAGTCTGCACCTGAGAAAGAAGTCGGCTCTTGGGTCTTATTTGGCCTCCTCCATTTGATTGTATTTCCTGTGAAGAATTTGTATCTGACCGAGTTTATTCCTGTATGGTCAGTTGAAGTAGGGACTGCTGTGGTGGACTTGGCCAGGAAGCCTCTGGGGAGAGATTCCCTGAGAGATCTGAAGGTTGTACCTCTTCTTTGAGATTGTGTTTACAAGTCACTGAGTAGATTCATCATGCCATCTACCACTCATGACTTGGTCTTCATTGACCTCCTGAGTATTCATTGAAAAACCATTTATTGCGGGCCTAACACAATGCAGGTGCTGTGTTAGGGATGTTATTTTTCCTGCCTCTAACTTAGAATCTAATAATTAGAGAGGTTCCACCTAGGTGTTGTTTTGTTGGTAGTGGGCTTTTTTTGGAGGGGGGGGTATTTTGTTCCTTTAAAATAAAATTTCTTGAAGTGTGGTACCCTGAAGGTCGGGGGTGGCCATACCTTCTGTTTGTCCAAGGCAGTTCTGGTTTACACCTGTTGGCCTAGCATACTTACGACTAGTGCCTCATTCATTATCAAGTGTCATGTTTGGATGATAAATTAATATGGTCACCCCAGTGAAGGGGGGAAGGCGGGGAGGGTGATTGCTTGCTCAGCCGCTAGTGGGTGTTTTTGGTGGAGTCCATCTGTTGTTTGGGCTTCTCCCATGCTGTCAGGGCCACACCTGTTTGTTTTACATGCCCAAGAGATAACAACCGTGCATTTGTTAGCTATAGCATGGTACTTAACTTACTGTAACAGGGGATCCACGGTGATGGTGTTCTGGGGCTTTTTATTTTTTATTGAGAATGTGGGTTTTGTTGGTCCATACTAGAGTCTTTCTGACATTATTCTTCATGGGGTCATCATTGCAGTTATTCTGAATTCTGTAGAGGAGATTATAAGATATGGATGCTTAGACTGCAGTCCTGAGATTTTGACCTGGGTGAGTCCCAAGATGTATACTACAAAACAAAAACACCCAATAACAACAACAAAAATGGTGACTGATCGTCACCTAGGGTTGAAGAACCACTGCTCTGGTCTCTGATCAAGGACACTTGGCCCATGCCGGTACATACATATGTGAGTATTCTGGGGAAGGAGGGCTGTGGAAATTGTTGGAGATTTCCTGCTGGCCCCCTGGGTAGCCTCTCAGTTCAGCTCTATACCTTGTTTCCATGGGTGTAAGGACCCAGTTTTAACAAATCTGTTTTTTAAGAGAAATGTAAAACTTAAAAATCCGGGTTTTAGAAATGTGTAGCCTCTTCATTTTTGGAAATTTCAATTTTGAAAAAATGGACAAAAAGCACCCTCTGCCCACTATAGGAAAAGTGATGTCCAGATTAGCCAGTGAATTACCAGGGAGAAGAACCTTGCTATATTAGCATCTAGAAAGTGGCTTCAGGTCTTAGAACTCAGAAGAATTGCCTTTATAAGATGCCAGATAATCTGAAATGGCAGAAGCACAACCACAACAGATAACACCCTGAAGCTCTGAATATGGCTCTGGTAATAGACTTTTGTTATTATTCAGCAATCGACTTGTGACCTCACAGCCTGAATAGTCTCCTGCAAATGTCAGTATGCAGTGAAGTGTGCACCATAAACATAGGGATTTATTTTTCAGTTAAAAATCTGTTATCTGCACCCCCACCCTCACCCCCCCGCATCCTCTGAGTGTTGCCCTTACAGTAAGAAGGGAGACTTTGCTTTCAGTGCCTGGTTAGAAAGTCATAATCAGGTTCTGCCAACAGAGGCCTTAACACCTCAACCTTGGGGATGGGTTTTGCTGAAAATAAGCTGTGCAGTCAGGTGGAAAATGGAGAAATCTTGCAGCTCTTTTTGGTCCAGAGCCTCTGGTTTTGCTTCTCACAGCCCTCTCTCTCTAACCCAAGCCTGAGCTTTGCAGGAGGGGGAAGTAGGCCATGTTGAGAATGGTTTTGCTTGCCCAGAGGAAAGGTTCTGCTCTAGATGCAGATGTATGCTGGGTGGTGCCTGTTTGCACAGAGATATTCTTGGGGCACTGTGTCTGCTGTTGACAGGAAGGAGTGGAACATGTTGCTGTTATTGGAACTTGAATAGAACCACCATGTTGCCTACAAGCCACAGAGGATGCTGCCCTGGCTAAGGTAGTAGGCTAGTGTGGCGTACCCTATGGCGCCTGTGAGTTTTTCTGTGTAAATGAATTCTGGCTCAAAAGGTCCTGCAGGGTAAGTCATTCATCACCTTCTTCGGCTCTCTGCCCAAATGACAGGGTATCAGAGAGGCCTGCCTCCCTGACCACCATAATAAAATAGCAACTGTCCCCATCCTGGCACTCCCTCTCCTCTTCACTCTGCTAGGTTTTCCCTATAGGTTTGTTTGTTTGTTTGTTTGTTTGTTTGTTTTGGTGCATCAGTACATATTCACAGCAACGGCAAAAGTATACACTTGTTTATTGCTTGTGTCCCCTCTTAGAATAAAGAACTCAGACTTTATCTACTTTGTTCACTCTTGTATCCCTGGAGTGTGGACCTCAGAGCCATGAACATTTCATAGTGAGATGACCACACTTCTGAGAAGTTAAGTGGCTCATTCAAGGTCATAAATCTGTCCAGTGGCAGAATGAGCAGTTGACTCAGATGATCAGAATTTTTGTTTACTTCTAGTATCTTGGATTTATTTTGGGAAAGCAAATTTTGGTGTATCTGTGGCTTGAAGAGTTTCAATTCAGTGTTCTCTTTCTAACTACAGTTCTGTAGAGTAATTTTGGATGCCTGTGTCTGTAGGTTGAAGAGAATGACTTCCCTGGAGCAGCACATCCATTGCTGTTTAGAGTCGATGAGACTTTGTGTCATCAGGGGGTTGGTCAAAGGGAGGGACTGAACCACAGGGAGGAAAGAGTGGCACTGAGCATTTGTCCCGCCATCTCAAGTTAAGCGTGTTGAAGGGCAGAGTTAATTAGGCAATTACATAGATTGGTGAGTGCTCACATTCACTTATCCTGGATTTGCTTGGCCAGCACACTGTGTGAGGCCATGGCTTCTGATCCCTTAGACGGTTTGGTTTCAAAGTTAGCTTTTTCTATTTTGCACCATTTTTCTGAGTCCTGCCCATTTATACTGATAGTTGCAGGCTTTTTGTAGACCCTAGTAATATTAGAATCCTGGGCAGGCACTGGGTAGGAGATGTCTTGTGCAGGTAGTAGAACTTGGGGGTGGCTTCTTAACTACCATCAGGTTTCTCAAGGTGCCTTGGTCTGTGGCACCTGAGGCTGTGGAATGAGTAAGGGGTTGACCGAAAAGGATTAAGAAGAGTTGAGAGGAGAGGGCTTCCATAAAACAGCCCACTGGAAGTTTCCCTCTGCCTGAGGGTGCAGGCAGGGAAGCGATTAAACTTGTATGGAGGCACATACCAGCAGCCTCTGACTGAATGCAAAATGCTAAGGCAATAGTTCTTCCTATTTTCTATGGAAATATCTTATAAGCTATCAATTATCTTTGTTCATTTGGACCAAGTTAAGTTTTAGATGGACATGGTATGAGTTTGAGCATACTTTGACTTTGAAAACTTGAGGGATCATTTATGGTAAGCATCATTTCTGGTAAGAGATGCTATCAAATGGATCTCAAAGGGAAATTCTAATGGTGGGTTTTCTCTCAAACCTCTTTTTTTTTTTTAAAGGAAGAATAGGGGAATTATGAGGAATGAATGAAATTCATGAATATGCTTATGGATATGCAGCACGAGCATGTTAAGAGTTGGATACAGACTTTGGAAACCAGGAGAACAAGTATGTCAGAGAACACACGAGGGAAGATTTATGCCCTCTACACTGTGTCAGTGCTGAGGACACAGCAGCAGAAGTAGCTGAGGTTCAGAAACTAGGTTATATTTGTATTTAAAAACTGTTCAGGGAGACACAAGGCTGCTTATAGGATGACGTGTATCAAAAATATATCTAGGTTCAAGGGCAGTGTTAGTGTCAGCTACTTGAAGTGCTGAGAAAAGGTAAGGAGCAATTTGAAAACCTTCACTGAAAGTTGGGTTGGTGATAAGTAGGAAGGGACCATGCATGGATGGATCAAGAGCCCAGAATGGAATCTGAATGCCCTGCATTGTTTAATCTCGTCTTTTTCTTTCCTCTTCCTTTCCTTTCGTTTTCTTTCTCCCTTCCCTTCCATTTTCTCTTTTCAAGTAATCTCTGCACCCAACATGGGACTCGAACTCACGACCCCAAGATCAAGAGTTGCATCCTTTACCAACTGAACCAGCCAGGCACCCCAGTCTCTTGTCTTTTGATTTGTGTCTGAAACTTTAAAGTTTTTTTTAACTGTCTAGGCCAATGAGAAGAGTTCGGTTTGAGTGCTTTAGTGATGTGTGAAATGATAAACTTCAATATTGAAATTATGCCATGGGTAAATACTGAAATTCTAGTGTCCTGTGGGTTTGGGGGAGAAGCAAAGGAGAGCTTCTTGGTGGGGTAGGGGGTTAGTGATTGGAGGAGAAGGAAGGGAACCCACAAAATTCTGTTTTCATCTTTTCTTGTGGGTAAATGGTTAAACATTGTAATAAGCAAGCTTTTTATTCAAACTCACTGATCTGTGTATGATACTTCCTGGAGTCCTATAGGAATCCTGGGAATCCTGGAACTCTTTGGGCTTCGGCACTGTGTCTGCTCTGGCTTCACAGTCTTTGGTGTGGTTTAGCCCTTTTGATTGTTATGCTATAGTATAACCCTGGGCTCCCCAACTGGTCGGTCACAAGGCTGTAGCTCCCTACTCTTGGCTCTTTCATATCTCCTCATTTGAGAAACTAAGAAGTTAAAACTATATATATAAAAAAAAATAAAGACAGGATTCCCTGCTTTGGAGTTAGGAACTTGTGGTCACCTTACATAATGCCAAGGGAAGGCCAAAGAAAGAGGAGTTCAGATTGAGGATTATGTTAAAGACAAATGTAGATCATTAGTATTGTGATAATTTAAAAAGGAAGTGTGGTATATGATGTGGTTTTAAGTAAGAAAATATTTCAGTGTCTAATAGTAAGTAGTTATAGGTACTGTTAATTTGTATGGGTTCTCAAGAGAAAAATTCTGGTTGTATATTTTCTTTGAAATCTGAATTAATAGACATTAATTACATTGTGATAGATCTGTATAAGCAGGTTTATCTGCCCAAAGATATATCACATTGGAGGGAAACATCTATCAGGACTGTAGTAGTTTTGAAATTTGGAAGGTTTGACCTTTAAGGACCAGCCCCCTGCTTTGTAAGCTCATCTCAGAGATACCATGCTCAAGCGTGTTGATCTCTGTGCCTTTGACACTGCTGTACTGCCAGTGCTCCCAGTCATGATACTGCCCCCTGGGAGGGACCAGGACCTATTGCAGAGGGTTGTGTTTATCACCATTTTACAGAGGAAGCAAATGTCCAGAAGACGTGAAGTAACTGGCCTCAGGTCACCCTCCTAGTGTGTGGTGAAGTTGGGCTTCGAATTTGGAGCTCCTGGCTTCAGTGCCTGCTTTGGGTGCTGTTCTTCTGCAGTATTTAAATATCTTACTATGTGAAAGAAAAGGAACTGATTTTTAAATTTTCTTACTTTTTCTCTTAAAAGTATGAATAGAAAATTTTATCATGATAATATCAGTCATATAGAAAAGTATAGAAAGATGAACTCGCCATTTTTTGTAGCTTGAAAGAGTCAATATGAAAATAGTGTTTATTATGTGCAGTTCTTGCTGTGAGAGCACTTTAGTAGGGAATATGTGTTCTAAGAGTTATGTATTGTATCTCTGTTGGTCATTTTCTTTTGTCCAATGCTTAGTTAAATTACCATCAGGAGTATAGTATTTTAATGTATCTTGACAGAGTCATGCAATCAAATTTCAGTTCTAGCATTACCACATTTACTACTTAGCTGTTGAATGTAGTATACCATATCTCATAGTGGCTAATAACTTTATACATATATTTGCCTACAGTAAAGGATTGGTATTTGTTATGCTATTAGACATTCTTTTGTTATTTTAAACTAAAATTGCTGAATCTGAAGTCAGTTGAGTTTTTCAGATAATTAGGGGGCAAGGCAGTTGCATATGTGTATTGCATGTTGGTGATAGCTTGTTTATAGAATCCCACATCTCTTGTTTTAGATGCTTGGATTTGAAGAGTTTCCAGTGCATTTTCTTTTACAATTAATGTAAGAATAGGTATGCTGATTTTTTTTGTCCTTTGTATTTTCTGAATGCTTACTATTGGTGCTTTTTAAATTTTCTAGTTTCCCTCTTTAAATAATGATTCCTCACACTTGATACTGTAATCTAGCCGCTGGCTCACATGTGTACCATACTACGGGGCTATTGCCTCCTTGGAAAGGGGCACTGTCCTTTTTTTTTTTAATAGATTTTATTTATTTATTTGACAGACAGATTACAAGTAGGCAGAGAGGCAGGCAGAGAGAGAGGAGGAAGCAGGCTCCCTGCTGAGCAGAGAGTCCGACGTGGTGGGGCTCGATTCCAGGACTCTTGAGATCATGACCTGAGCCGAAGGCAGAGGGCCTTACCCCACTGAGCCACCCAGGTGCCCCAAGGCACTGTCCTTTTTAAAGCAGCCTTGCTAGATGTCTTTAAAAAGCAGCTGCCCTTTCTTCCCTCCTGACCCACTGCCCAGCCAAATCCCTCCCTGTCTTTGAAGGAATTACACATAAACTGTCATGGCAGTATTTCTTTTCTTGCCCCTTTCATGTATGTGTCCATCCAAATGGTCTCCACTTCTCAGCATGAAGGTGCTTTTTGCTACAGTGCTGGCTCACCTAACTGGAACTTGCTTGCTCTCTGGCCAGCAAGCTCCCCCACCCCCAACCCCTGCCAAATCTGTTCTAGAACACAGCTGAAAATGACAGAACAAGCATGCAAAACCCATATGACTGGGTCCTTTCTTTGTAGGAGTCAGAATATTATCACCTTATGTAATGTTGCCTGAGGCTGTTGCATAATTGCAAGGACAGGTTAGTAATTGATGTTCATCATGATTTCCCTGAGCCATTAAGAAAAGTAACTTCAGTGTACTCAAGATTTCAGGGTTTGGAAAGATTTCCATCCAGACTGGGCTCTTAAAGAAAAAAGATGTATGCATCAAAACGACTCATTTATTGGGGAGTGGGCACTAGATAACAGTTTTTCATGCTGTTTATTTTGATTGTAATTCTTCGTAGAAGTTAAATCTGTACATTTCTCTGCTACTGAGGCATACTTGTCCTTAAAGGGAGTATTGTTCCAGGTAAGATAGCTCCAACCTAAGAAAGGCATAATTCTGTATTGAGGTCTTTAATTTTAAACTCTTGAGAGAATAGAAGCACTCTCTTTTTATTAAATTGCAAGTCTGGACTGATCTAACACTCATATATTCCTCTGCTTTCTCTGTCTTCCTGCTCATCCACAGCCCTGATCATGGAAGGGAGGAAGAGGCAGATAAGCAGATGTTGACTGTAATGAGAAATATTAGTTACAAGGATGAAATGTGCAAAAATATGAACCTGCTTACTTCATACTTGTTTGGGCTGTGGAGGAGTGTGATACGTGTTGGTAGGGTCATGTTGCCATTATTCCTGCTCTGTTCTAAGGAGGTGTTCAGAAGACTGAGGTATTTCCTGAAGTGCTCTGAGCTCTCTCTCTCAAGTTAATTATGTGGTTCCTTATCTTAAATGGCTTATGGAGTGCTGTCTGGGTAATACACCTCTTCTCTTTGGTTGAGTTTTGGAATTTTCGCATATACTTCCTAGAAAAGAGCACTCAGGAGTTGGGGGACTGTGGTTTTGGGTTTACAGTGCAGAACCTGTGAAGCTGGTCTTTGCCTTTGGGGTGGATGGATGTGGGATCTTAGAGTGGTGCGTGGGTTACCCAGTGCTGAGCTCATGCCATTCACCACATGGTCATGTAGGTTCGTATTTGTCCTTTAAAATAAGGAAATATAAGAGGGAGCAGATTGGAATAAAAAAAAGTTTCATCTTTATTAGGGCAGTTTCAGGTTCATAGCAAAATTGAGAGGAAGATAACCGAGATTTCTATATACCCCTTGTTTCTACCTGTGCGTAACCTTCCCCATTATGACATCCCCCACCAGAGTGGCACATTTTGTACAATTGATGAATCTACATTGACATGTTGTAATCAGTTAGAGTCCATAGTTTACATTAGGGTTGCTCTTGGTGTTGTACATTCTGTGGGTTTGGACAGAAGTATAATAACCTGTATCCATCAATATGGTAGAGTACAAAGTAGGTTAACTTGCCTAAAAATCCCCTGTGCTCTGCTTGTTCACCCTCCCGTCCCCTGTTGGAATTTTTAAATTGAGCTATGTGTGATGTGATAAGACATCTTGGGGAGAAACTTGGCACACCAGGGGCATAGTCCTGCTGGTGTGTGTCCTTCCTGCTCTCTGGGTATACTCTCTTGGCTATAAAATCAGCTGTTTTGTTAACTAGGCTTGCCTATCCTTTTAGCTCCTGAACATTTCAGGACACAACTTCTTTGTTTTTATTATAAACATATTTGACATTTCTTAGAACTCACGTGTTATAAATCTAACCTTCACATAGCAAAACCCCCAGCTAAGACAATGAGTGTATATGTTACAGTAAGTAAATACTGTGTAGTCCAAAAAGTAAATGAGAGCTTGAGTTTGGGCTTTTTAATACAAGCTTGGAAAAGTGATTCCAAACTCCAGAATGCAGAAGAATCACTAGAGACTGGCTTGAAAAGTCCTGGAATCCTATACCCCACTTAATGGAATTCTCTTGTGTGGGTCTGGGATGGATCCTGGAAATCCATACATCATGGGTGGAAGTGAGTGATTTTTGTAATTGAATTTGACATACTTAATAGAAATATTTAACATCTCTCTCTTCCCATAGTAAATCCCTTATTTCTAAAATATTACATGTGCAAACCAAAAAAACATCACTAGAAAATCATTAAGATCAAGTAACAGCTCCCAAGTTGGATGGGAATGAGGAGCAGCTGGTCGTTGCCCGTTCTGTGGCAGGCACACATATCACCCCATGATGGAATGCCCTCTTCTGACTAAGTGGGAGACTGGCATCTTCTTGGTTGGGTGCAGAGTAGAAAGAGCTCTATTTGTCCTTACATGTTTGGAGAGAAGTGATGCAGTTTTGTGACAGATCTTCTAGTCCTGGGTGAGTTGCTGAGTTCTCCCCTTCCTCCCCGCCGGTTGATACCTGCCTAAACTGTTCCTTTCTGGGATTCGGTAAGGAGTATTTGCAGTTTAGACATCAGGGGATCCACGTCTTGTCCTTTGATGATCTTCAAGAGCATCAGGGCAACCCTTAAAGTCCCTGCTATAGCCTCCATGGTGGGTCTACACTATTAGCCTCACAGTGATGGCCTCTTTAACAACACCTTTTGCACTTGTGCTAGAGCAGAGCAATTCCTCTCACACTGTCCTGTTTCGTAAGTGTTTCTGCTCCAGAGTACAGTGTTTCTCTGTCACCATGTTAGTGCCCCTTCTTGTGGATTTTTTTAATGTCCCTCTAAATTATAAACTTCCTGAGGGCTGATGGGGTGTTTTAGCTCCCCTGGCAGCATAGGGGATGTCCTGGGCACTGGTTAAATATAGTCAGTCTTCAGTTTACTGAATTTTGGTGTTGGTGGGTTTTTCTGTTAAGCAAATAGAAAACCAGTATCAGGAAGTTAATCTCTGGAGTTTTTGTTTCAGGTTAAAGTCAGCAGAAAGGAGAAGCATTCTGATCTCTAATATTTATGGAAAGAAAATTTATGGTGAGATAATGAAGGAACAGACAAGCCCATTACCAGTTTCAGAAAGCCAAGAATGAGGGGCTTGAATGTGTTCACATATGCCTTCAGATTTCCTAAAGAATTCCTTCAGGATATTCTTTCATTGACTTTTCTGATTTATCATAAGAGAGGAAAGTCCAGGGATTGAGAGTAAGTTTTTATTATTGGTTACTGCATTTCCATGCTTGATTATAACCACTTAAAATATTTATGTTATAGAATAGTATACTCAGCAGCTCCTATATAAGTTGGTTTAATGGGAAGTTTGTGGTCATTTCTATTTTAAAGTTTACAGCACTTAACTGCATAATCCTCTCAAAGCTTCAGTTTCTCTATCTATGAAATGGGGACATTGGTACCTACGTTGGGTTATTTCAGGAGTAAATGAAAGTGCACAGAAAGTGCTTTGGTCACTATATGACCCCAAAATAGGGACCTCCTGGGGCCTTGTGTCCTTTTCTTATAGTGCTATCTCTAGTACTAGATGCTTTCCGGGTATCATAAGGATCATGCTTGCTAGAGTTCAGGCTGTAAGCGTGCACCCCTCTGGGTTGTTGAGAGAAGAAGATATTTGTTGTTCCTGAATTGTTTACTTACCTTGCAAAGTGTCATAAATATAATAGAGTTTTCTTCTCTAATAGTCTATTCTCTCAGTCCGAATGAGTACAAAAGCTTTATGATTCTGTGAAGAAAGGTCAGAGTTAAGTAGGAAACTCTGAGTGCAGAAAAGGAGTTGCTGAGTTACAGTACATGTCCTTGTTCAGGTACGAGATGCTGATGCCATACAACGACAAGGGATGATTGTTGTCAAACAGGAGCATGACCATCCCCGAGGAGACGAGTCCCAAGTTAAGGACTTGGTTTTTCATGTCTTCGATTCATTTGGACCCCCTCTAAGTTTCCTCTTATGAGTGAGACCATCAGATTTTGCCTTTAAGTAAGCATATGTATTCGTCAGACGTATTTTAATGGAGTTTCCTGGGGGTCTAGGTAAAGATTATGTAACATGTCGGGGCACCTGGGTGGCTCAGTGGGTTAAAGCCTCTGCCTTCGGCTCAGGTCATGATCTCAGGATCCTGGGATTGAGCCCCATATCCGGATCTCTGCTCAGCAGAGAGCCTGCTTCCCCCCTCTCTCTGCCTGCCTCTCTGCCTACTTGTGAGCGCTGTCAAATAAATAAATAAAATCTTAAAAAAAAATATTATGTAACATGAGTTAGTTACCTGGTAGTTGGTGATTTGCCTTCTTTTTCCTCTTGGGATTTAAAAGCTTCCCGTGAATGTTGTTTCTTCCGCCACTAGGCTCCTCTTTGTGGATTAGGGACAGGCTTTTAAAGGCAGACAGACAGGCTGCCACAGTGCCCTGCATTTTAAAACCATGTTGTGTGTGTGTGTGTGTGTGTGTGTGTGTGTTTTCTCTTATAACATGTACATAAATATAATGCATATTTGCAGATGCAAGGTGTCAGTTCTGACTCTATTAGAAACATGAAGGAGAGTTAGAAATTAGGCTTCTCCTTAGCTTGGACATCTGCCAAGAATAGTTTGCGTTTTCCTTTCTAAAAAAGAAACATTCATTTCCCCCATTTAAAAACCAAAAATCAAATGTTGCAAAGGTTCTTTTAGTAAAGGGGACGATTCTGGTTAGTGTGGGCCAATCTGACTTTGTGTCAAATAATATTTATTGCAGCAATCATTTTAATTCCAAATCTTGGTAATCCTTAAAGGGCATTGAGGGGAAATAATTTAAGCTATTTCTTTAAAAACAAAGGACCTCAAAGCAGGAATTTGATAAGTTGATAGAAATGGTAGGAGTTCATCCCTTGCATTTTATAAATCATTGTGGAAATACAATCCTGCTGCCATCATACATGGGCAGATAACTTAATAACATTCACCTCAGCATTCTTCATCTGTAGTATAGGATAATGGCCTGTTTTGCTGGCCTTCAAAAAAATTTCTAGGTGTCCTAGTTATGAACGGTATTTGGGGGTTTTCCTCATTTGATGACTTATAAGTGCCTTAATGTTCACATGGTACCTCATATAAAAAGCCAGGGGCCTTTAGACTCTCCCTTCTGGCATTTTATTACACTGGATGGGACACCGTGTCCAAGAAATGATGCAGTAGGTCAAGAGAATCAAGTTCATAAATGGACGTTAGCTAGGTGTATTTAGTGCTGACCAAATCATATACTGGCATGTTCTGAAAGTGGATGATATGGTAGAAAGAAAGGTCCTATTAATATTAATTTGCAAACCTCTCCATGCACAGGGTAGGCATTTCAGTGACACAGCATGCTGGATCCAGACTCTGGCGAAGGAAAGTGGTCATATTGGTCATCTGTAGGGAGCAAACTGCATGAAGCAGCCTTTAAGAGATGGTGTAGAGGTCAGAGTGGAATGATAGAGTCTAGATGTGTAGTCTCAGACTTCAGTGAAATCATGCCTTTGCTTATATCCTTGAGTCCCTAGCACAATGCAGTTGGATGATTATGTGTATTTTCTCTTCATGTGCTGCTGAGGGCCATTCGTTACAGCTCTAAAGTGTGCCATGGGAGCGTGGGCAGGGCCTCCCTCATGGGTGGGGACACCTGGCTTTTGTAGACTTAAGCTTATAACCCACCCCGAGAGGAACCTTTAATATATTCTCTCTGGGGTAGTGTTGAGTAAATTACAGACAGACTTTTATCCTCTCAACCACTCCTCATATGACCTCCTTTGCGCACAATTACATGCATATAGATGTTTGGTGCATTTCAGTCCCAGCTGTAGTTTTTCTCCTCAGTCTGTTTGCTCGCCATTTTGGTTCTTTTTTTTTGCAAAGATGATGCATCTGAATAGATTATTATTTCTGTTTCTGATTTGGAGGTTTTCTTTTTGTTTCTTTTTAAAAAATAATTAGGGAAGTACATTTAGTATCCTACTGCCTTTTCCCCTATTGGCCATGCCCTTTGAAAATGAGAAATGGGCTTAAATTGACTGGGGTTATGGTAGTTGCAAGGGGAATTAAAGAGAAAGCGTTAGCATAGGCCTCTGGTGGGAGTGGATCTCTTATCTTAGAGCCCATTATATGCCAGATATGATGGCCAGAGCTTCATGTACTTTATGCATTTTATTTCTAGCCTGCCTATTCTAAAAAGAACATTGGAATCCTACAATAATCCTAGGAAACTTTCTCAAGGAAATTTACAGTAATGAAGTGGTAGCAGAGAAATGAAAGCCTAACTCTGCCAGAATCCCAAATTCATTTCTTTCAGTATGTTGTCTTATTTCTTATAAAGGAGGGAGACAGAATTCTTTGTTTGCTGATTTAAACTTAAATTTAAATTTAAAATGGACCTAATTTTGGAAGATCTGTCATGCGTTAATGAAGGCTAGTGCCTTTGCATGGTCCACCCTCTGGACACAAAAATAATTGATTAGTTGTCAGGTCCTGATTCTCTAATCCCTTAGTAAGGGAAACTCACGTAAAGCAAGTACTGAATGAATCCACAACTCTAAGCTTTTATGCCACTGTCAAACCGTAAGTTCTGAGAATACCCCTGTGGTCTTGCGTTCAGGCACAGAGGGAAATACTTCTACATTACATAAATATCTGGAGTGGTTTTTTTTTTTCCATAGGCCCATGGATTTTCTTCATCTGTAAGGATCCTAAATTATCAGGTACTCAGAAGACCTTCCCCTCCCCCACACCTCACCTAACACATTCCCAGCACAGTGCTGTTTACCTCTTTAAAGAACAAAAGCTGGGGGGCAATTCTTGTGACATTTTCTCTCATCCTTTGATTCTGTCAGCAAGAAATTTGCTTTAGTAATTTGGAAATAACCCCACTGCAGGAAGAGTAATCAGGTATGTGTTTCCAGTTTTGAGGTCTTCCTGGGTGCTAAGGAGATAGATGATCTTTGTGTCCCTTATATAGAAAGCACCAGAAGGTTTCTTAATATTTTGTTCCCTTAAGTTTTCCTCTTGGTTCTTGGATTTAAGGAAATCATAATTTGGCTTCATGATTGTGTTAACCAGTCGGTCATGGGAGTTTTTTTGATACTATGCTAATAAATTAATTTTCTGTCTTCAAATTTAGGGAAGCAAAGTCCAGTTGTATTCTATTACCATATTTATTATTTTATTTACCACTCATGTGTACTACACTGTTCTTTGCATCTTTGTTATTTTTCATGATAAACATCTGAAGTGGGCACCACTATTCCTGTCTTAGGAGGTTGAGGCACTGTTATGTTACCTTATACAGGCAAGGGGACACTAAGTGTGGACACAGTGTTGATGCTGGAGTCCATGCTCTGTGTCACTGTCCTTTAGCTTTAGGATCCTGCCAATGCCCATGACATGGACAGCTCAGTTTCCAAAAAGGCTGAGGTTACAGATGCAAAACACACATAGGCAAAAATTTTAAATAAGTGATTCAGGAATGCATTTTATCAAAAGATACTAAGTCTTGGACAGACAGGTAGTAAAAAAAATGGCAGTAGAATCAGAGATATGGGAGACCATATAATGTTCATAAATTACCACTTTCGTGACACACAGTTGTGTTCTACTCTGCATCTCTGGGGTGGAGCTTCTGTAGAGGTCGAATGGCTTCTTAGATCATTTTGTGCACTGTATGGGAACATAGATACAGGGCAGCATTTTCTTGCAGGACTGTGGATTACTCAGCTGTGAATACAGGAAGGGTGCCAGATTGTTCAGCAGGCTGTGTGACGATGTTGGGGATGGTGTGGTGATGGAGTACTGAAGCCACAGTTGAGAGGACAGTTCATATCTGCGGAGACTGACTGATGGAAAAGCATGCGTGTGGAATGGTAGCTGGGAAATAGCTGACAGTTCCTTGGGCCGTGGACCAATGTGGGACAAGCCTGCTTGCTTCAGAAGCAGAATTTGAGACTGTCTAAACTGCAGGTGTGTGTGTTGTGGGAGGTGGTGCCCCTACTTGCATGGAAGCACTTTTGAAGACCAGGAAGGTAATTCACTTTGGGACGGGGCAGGGGGGTGGTGTCTGTGGGTGGGTGAGAGTTGCAATGAGATTCCTGGCCTGTGGATTTTATTTGTCCTGGTTACCTGTATGTTACGTTGTTGTGTAGTTCCTGCTCGTGAAATCCTGGGCCATTGCAGGACTCCATATCACCGTGACCTCATACAGTTGAGACGTAATTGTAATGCAGTGTCATTTTCATGGAGTTGTTTTGTCCTAGATGTAACTTGAGTTCGTGGGTAAGCTTTCCAGACTAAATGGGAGAGCTTTCCTCAGGTTTCAAGTTCTAAAGTTCGTAACTATTCAGCATGAGACCACACGAGAGGCAGGCTCTTGGAAGCTATGGGGATGTTCTTTCTGTTTTACATTTGTTGAGAAAAGACTCTTGTCCACAAAGTCCTGAAGTACATCAGGCTCAGGAGATCTGGATAGCTCTGTGTTACCCGCCTGAGAAATGGCCAGCAGAGCACTGCAAAGAGTGGATGGAGGGACACAGAGCTGACAGAAATTAAAACTAGTCCTGTTCATCTGGGTGTGAGATTGACCTGACATTGGTTTGAAATGCCCAGGGATATGAATAATGAGTTTTAGGTCCTAGGTCAGGAGTTAGACTATCACTGCATCATCCCTATCTCTTTTACACTTCCTTATTCTGGGTAATTATTCCCCCAACTTCCCTATCTTGGGACTGCAGGAAAGCTTCAAAGAAGACTCTCAGGTAACTTTTTTGTAAAATCGAGTAATGAGTCTTGGGAGTACACTAGGGAAAAATGGCTACTATCCATTTCTGAAAATAAAGATCAAGAGGCTTTTTTGGGTCATTTCATTCATATAGAATGTTAAGAAAGAAAACGTGATCAAGTTGATGTGTAGAAGAAAATATTATTTAAGTTGCTTAGGTTGAGAGGTAATGATAAGTAAATTGAACCTGAGAAGAAAAGAATTGATACTTTATCAAAACTCATTGGCTCTACCACTTCTTTTGTTTATTAAGTGGAGTTCATTGGCATTACAACCCATATTGTTCTACTGGAGGTCATGGGACTATTTCATCATTACTTTGGGAAAAAAATACAAAAGAAATGATACATGTAATGATTTATTGAAACTTCAACCATTCTTTTCTAATGATCACAGAAAAACAGTGGTGCCAATTTTCTTCTTTTTTCTGTTTTTCAGGGTCGACATGTTAAAACAGGTCAGCTGGCGGCCATCAAAGTTATGGATGTCACTGAGGTAAGGTTGGGTCACAAATAATTTTAAAGAAATCATTCTATAAAAGCAAGACTCTCTTGTCCCTCCAACCCCTAGTGTAATGGTATTGTTCTGTTTGTAGCATCGATCTTGAACAAGTCGCACCCCCCGCCGCCCCCCCCCCCCCCCGCCAGTAACATGGTGGGTTCATAAGGTTCAGCAGACTAGTTGGCTTAAATTGTTGCAGATGGTCCCCAAGTAACTAGGAATCAGTAGCATTTTCTTTAAATAAAAACAAAAAAACAAAACAAAAAACTGAGTGATGTCATCCTTGGCAGCTTAATGGGCCATAATTGGAAACATCTTCTCTAATGGAAAAGAAAAGATTTGAGAAGGGATTGTGGAGGTCACATGAATAGGGAGATAGAGGGTTGTGGGGTGGGGAAAAGCTTCTCTAGGGTATTAGGCCACATTTGTGCCATTTCTTTTATTTTTAACATGGGGAAAGAAAACAGACCCAGCCAAGTTCCCAGAGGTTTGAAAACAGAAACATCTGTTAGAATGCTGAGCAGATTGTTGGCAAAATTTAGTAGCAAAAAATAGTTCTTGAAATGGTCACATGAGGATTTACTCTGTAGCTTTAGATGGGAAAGAGGAGAGATTAATTCACACAAAAGTAAGTGTATATGTTCCTGTGAGTGTACATACATGCTCAAGTCCATACTTAGACTTTTTAAAGAGGACCATGGACTATAGTCAACAAAATCCATCTTACTTTAAATTATTTTTATCTGAAATCTTACTTTTCATTCTCTTGGTTTCTTCTAACTTGCCTAATTATGAGTAAGATTACCATGATATATCACAGATTCTAGAGAGAGTTAGGTAGCAGCCATGGGGATCTAGGATATCTTTTTGAAAATTTATTTGTACTTCTTTTTGAGAGAGAGCATGCATGTGAGGACACATGTGCAGGAACCAGGGGAGGGGGCAGAGGGAGAGGGTGAGAATCTCAAGTAGGGGCTTGATCTCACGACCCTGAGATCATGACCTAAGCCAAAATCAGTAGTTGGACACTTAGCCGCCTAAGCTACCCGGTCGCCCTGATTTGGGTTATCTTTATATCAAGCTATAGTCTCCCCACATCTGGGTTTGGTCTAGGGAAATAATGGCTAAACCATCAGGTGTGCAGTTGAGCATTCTAGAGCGGTTTCTTCCTCCGTCCTTTTCTCTCCTTGGTCTCTAAGAACATGCTCATCTCCAGTGTGCATGTTTGTTAGTAAGAATTAGAAAACATTGTTACCTGTGGACTATGGGACAAATTATAGAACTTTTTACAAATATCTGAAGATGGGACATTTTATGAGACGGCAGCTCTCTTTTTTTCTGCCAGAGAGAATACTGGAGACTTCATAATGAAAAGGTACCCATTGCTTGGTTGAGTGGCCTAAAGGTTCTTGTATTCTACTGGGGTAAAGGACTCTTCTTTGGCCTTATAGTGAGTCTATCTTGGTGTACAGCTTGGGGAAATTGGATGCTTTCCAGTTAAATATTATTTTTAAGATTATTTTAAAGAGTGGTGAAGGAACAAAAATTTTAATTGTGATTTAAATACAATAGTTAAGTTATTTCTGAAGTGCCCTCTGTGAATGGAATAATGGATGGCACCTTCCTCTCAAGCCTCCATTCTTGCCACTAGGCATGGTGCTGGTGCCTCAGTGGGAAATGTGTAGTTGGAGCCCGTGTTCTTTGGCATTTATTGACACACTTCCTGACTTGTTCGTTAGCAGACTGGGCATCATTCTGAATGTAAGCTTTAGGAATTTTATGAAGCATTTGGAAGTTCTGAGAGTTACATTTTTTTTTTCCGCTTTCCTTCTTGACTGATGGATTGAGAGAAAGAGGGAGAGTAGGAGTGCACAGGTGAGTGGGGTGGGGCGGGGGCAGAGAGGGAGTATGGAGGTTGAGAGAACCTCAGGCAGACTCCCTGCTGAGTGTGGAGCCGCTGCAGAGCTTGAGCCCATGACCCTGGGACCATGACTGGAGCCCAAATCAAGAGTCAGACGCTTAACCAGCTGAGCCACCCAGGCGCCCTGAGAGTTGCATTTCTTTTCTCACTTCAGCCTGTGCTGCCCTGGCTTACAGAGCTTTTGTCACCAGCCAGGCTGTGCTCCCTTCCACATCTCGAATGGAATCTGAATGAGGTTTGTCTTCTCCAGAGCAACCCTCTTCCCCTAAGCCCGGCTCTGATAGTAACTGTGAAGTATATAATCACAGCTTTAAAAAAAGCGTAAAATATAGGAAAATATTTTTAAAAATTAAATCTTTATAAAAGTGCCACGTTGCAGTAATCACTGTTGGTGTTTTGGTTTATATACTAGTCATATATGAGCATAGCTATGAAATACATATCTATGCGTGTGATAGATGCTTTTGCATTCCACTTTGTTGAGTTGTATACAAAAGGTATTTCCTTGCCTGCAAAATCAGGCACTGTTGGACAAATGCATTTTCAGGACTCCTTTAAAAATAATTGTGCAAAGCCCATGTGTTCAGGTAAAATGATAGCCAGATGGTGAGTCTTCAGAACAAACACAAACCCAATCAGCCGTTTACCATTTGGCCTCTCAATAATGTTTCTTGTGTGCTGTTTTCATACAGTGACCTCTCTATAGAGTGACCTCTGTGCAACAGTTTGGGGCACAATCAGGGCTCAGAGCAAGTGTCAATTATGGAAAGAGGGTATCAGGCAGCTGGCACCCTGGAAAACATTCCCTTGCCACCCCTCACATCAAGGATCTCCCTGCTCTTGTCAAGTTTTAGGCATTGCCCTGAGGGGGATTTGGGAGCAGTCTGGCATGAGGGGAAAATTGTAGGTGATGTTTCTGGTTTCAGCTCCAGCAGAAGAGGCTGTTGGAGTGGTCCTGTTGATGAGAGGAGGATTCTGTATAGTTCCTGAATTCTACTCAGTTTCTTCTCAGGAACAAAAAGTATGAATGCTTATTCCTGGGCGGGGGGGCGGGGAATCATGGACGTGTCCTGACTCTTGAGCCTCTTCCTCAGGTGAAATTGAGAGGCAGTTACCAGCCTACTAGTTATTTCTCAGGCTCAGAAGGCCAGAAAAGCAGCAGACATGGGGAGGTAAATGGCGTGGCTGCTCTTCTTCTCAGCTGTCAGCTGTTAGCATCCCTGAATGAATGTGCTATAGGCTGGCTGCACTGAGTCCTCATCACTTCTGTACATGATTTTGTGATCCTGGAAAACGGAGCCAGCTGAAAATTCGTATTTCACCCTGGGTGAAGTAAAGGTACCACGTAGGGAAGTGGGGAGTCTAGACTGGAGGCGTTTATTTGCAAGAGATGTAGAGATCTCTGTATATCTTCTCCGACTTTCACAATTTTAAGAATTGACTATCCTTAGGATTGTGAAGAGCTCTTTTTAAAGAAAGCTTGTCATTTATCAGATTGGTTGTGGGAAGGGTAAGGAGCAGGTTAAGGATACATTCAAACTGGAGAAAACCAGGACATGAGATCTATAATGTGGTGCTTTTGTTTTTGAAATAATTATAGATTCAAAGAATTTGTAGAGAATTATATGGGGGGTGGGGTCTCATGTACCAGCACCCAGTTATCTTCATAACTGAGGCCTTTGCCCAAGATCAGGCAAGGAAAACAGTTGCTCTTACAAGTGAAGGATTTGATCCATACTCCGATGTTCAATTACAGCAAAGGAGCCCACACCATTATGCAACATCTGCCAGCCTGGCTTCAGAACAGGGCAGGCCACCGGCGCTTGGCACTGATACAGTCCATAGGGCTTGTTCAGATTTCCCTAGTTGGACGTGCAGTCGTGTTTATGTATGTTTTTGATGTGTTCTCAGGGAAACTTGAAGTGATTGTTTGAATTCTTGATAAGCTCCTTCCTTTTAGTCCTTGTGTCTTAATGTGAGGGGCTAATAGTTTGTTTCTTACAGTTTTGGGATATCCCATTACTTTGAGTTAATGCTCTAGAAGGTAGGAAGGTCAATTAGCCTGATGAATAATTCTCAACTTGGGGTCCAAAAGCTCTCAGAGTAAGATTTATTTCTGAGAATTATATTCAATGTTTTCATTTTAATAATTTCCCCCAAATTTTTTACATGAAAATGTTCATAATTACAGAACTGTTGAAGGAATGAACATGCTCTATCCTTTGCTTAGATTCAACAGTTGCTAACATTTTGTGTATATGTCGTATGTGTATTGTTGTAGCACCATCATGACCCTGCACTTGTATGAGTGTGCTTCTCTTAAAATACGGTCTTCCACATAATCATAATACCATCTTAAAAGAATTAATTAATGCTTACAGAATTTCGCCTTTGTTCAGTCTGTATTCAGATATCCTCAAAAGTGCCAGGGTTTGTGTATTACATTTGGTTATCTTTTGACTCACTTGTTGTCTAGATCAGTTCCTCTGTGTCCTCCTGGCCCCTCCCATTCTTTTCTTTTTCTTCTCTTCTCTTTCATTTTTAAGAAATTGACTTCTGGAAGAATCTACCCAGTTGTTTTGTAAAATATCCCACATACTGGATTTGCCTGTTTCCTTGTGTTGTGCTTTAACTGGTCCCTCCTACATCTCCTGGAAACTGGAAATTGGGTTGGGAGCATTCTATTAGACTCTTGATTAGACTGTGTGTGTGTATGTGTGTGTGTGTGTGTGTGTGTGTGTGTGTGTATTGGCAAGAATGCCTCATTCGTGATATTAGATCCCTCCCATTGCATCACATCAGGAGGTACAGCCCTTCTAGTTGTCTATTAGTGAAGCCAAGTCCAAGTTCAATCTTCTATTAAAGAGGGAGCTGCCAGAGCTCTCCTCTCTCAGGATGCACTGTTAGCTTTGCATTTTGTAAATAATCTCCAGGGCAATACTTTGGCACTGTGTGAATATTCTGTTCACCAACAACTTTTTAACTAACTGTTTTGGCATTCATTTGGTGATCCTTCCCTGATTTAGTTATTGCAGTGAAACTTTTCGTTTCTGTCCTCTATATTAGTTAGCATTGGTCTATAAAGAAGAATTTCCTTACCTATTTCCACCATTCTTTGTTTTCTCTCTTTTTCTGGATGTTGGTATAGACATGGGCAATTGTATTTATTCAATGTGTTCCCATCAATTAAAGCTGTTACTACTTATTTAATCAAATTGTGCCTCATCTGGCTATGGGAGCTAATCCATGCTTTTTCACAGGACTCCTTTAGTTTTGAGTACTTACGTGTTTTCTGGTACAAGTAGGTATTTGAAGCTGACTGGCCAGAATTTGGAATCTCTTCCTCTCAGGAGCCTTATTAATTCCTTTTAGAGGGAAGTATATTTAGAAACCAACACTTGAATACTTCTCCTCTGAAATTTTTGGTCCTTTAGACTATACCTCTTAAGGATTTATAGTCCATGCTATGCTCAGAAGTTATTTGAAAAAGTTCCTTTCTCTCACAGTTCATAAATTTGTTACGTAGCTCAGTTCAGTTTCTGCTGAGTCATTTATAGGGCTTGCGTCTTCTCCAGATTAAATTTAACTTTAAAATGTGTAAATTATTTACATTGTTCAATGTCAAAACTGTATAAAAAGATATGGTAAACAGTTTTTAAAAAGCTTAGTCTAGATCATCTGGATAATGGACCACCTCACACCCAAGTACTGCCATGCAGTTTCAGTGCCCTGATTTGTATTTGTCATTGCTTTGGGCTACGTAGGGCTAAACATTTCTTGGGGTGTTGCAGAGAGAACAAAGGCAAACTTAGTATACGGTGTTTCATGTCAAACTGCGATGAAGTGGTGCTCTGTGGAATGATGTTTTACTGCAGTTCATCACCACAGAATAGAGCGTTCCACTCCAGTCTTCTGACCAGTCCCATAGTCTTTCCTCCACTTGGCCCTTCTGGCATGGGATGGGGTTAAAGTAGTAGATTCTCAAAGTATAGTTTCTGGACCTGCACCAGTGAATACCTGGGAACTTGTTAGAAATGCAGTGTCTCAGGTTCCACCCAGACTGCTGCATCAGGAATTCTGGATTGGGTCTAGGGCCCAGCAGTCTGGGTTATAACAAGTCCTCCTGGGGACTCTGCTGTACCTTCAAGTTTAAAAACCCCTATTTTAATGGAACCTTAGGGAAAAAAGCCTCATAGCTACGAGTGAAGAATTCTAGCTCAGAGACACTGGCACCTTTTGTGCAGGAATACATTGCCAGTTAGATTACAGGGATTAGAATCCAGATCTTTAATTCTCCATTGATGAGCCTTTGAAAGTGTTAACAGTTTAAAACATTAGGTTCTAAGTAGATTTGATCTGGACCGTAAAGATTGGATTAGTCTTGACCAATTTTCTCCTTTCTAAAGTTTGTTTTTAGCAGATCAGCCAGAGCAGACTTTTTTTTTTAGTCTTAGGATCAAAATCTTTGTGGTTGGTAATCATGGCATATTCCTTGGAGGAAAGGAAGATGCTAGGCCCGATGCTCGTTGGGGTGCAGGAAGCCAGCCAGCACATTTTATTGAGTACCCTTCATATTCCTTGCACTATGTTCCTAGGATTGTAAGAATAAAAGTTATGTAAAAACATGTCCTTGCCTGGAACAGTTAGTAAAAACCTAGCCTCTGCCCATCATCAGATTGAAGAGGCAGGAGCCACAGAGAGGCCCAATGCTAAGCAGTATAGATCACATCTGGTAGAGTAGTGTTTGAGCACCATCTGAGCTAGGTCCATGGCAGAGGAGGGGGACAAATTTCTTGTTCTTAAGGAGTTCATGCTTTGATGGTAGGGAGCAGAACAGTCTTACTCTAGTGACAAAGCAAGGCCCTGTCAGGCTTCACAGTTTCATCTCTTTTCAGTTGAAGGGGAGCAAAATGTAATGAATGTGCTTTTCTTGTCTAGACTAAAAATAAGAACAAAAGGAAAGGGGGGAGAGATCTCTGTGGATTGTGTGACCTATTGTTCCATCCTATTATTCTTTGGAGTCCAGTTAAATGCTGCAGGCCTTATAGCTTGGTACTGGCCTCTTCCATTTCAGGCATCTGCTGACACTTTGTCCAGCAAGTGCCTGTCCATGGCTCTGGCCCACTCACTGTAGCATCATTGAAGGCTGTCAGGAGAAGCTGGTTGTGTATCCTTGAGACCATGTGCAGCTGTCAGCTTTGATGGCAGTTGTGTGTCCTCCTCCGCTTCCCCCGACCCCTGCCTCAGATAGTCTTTCTTTCTTTGGTTTCTGGGGTTTTTTTGTTTGTTTGTTTGTTTCTGTTTTTTTTTACCTTTCTTTTCTTTCTTTCTTTTCTTTTCTTTTTTTTTTAAGATTTTTATTTATTTGACAGAGATCACAAGTAGGCAGAGAGGCAGGCAGAGAGAGAGAGGGGAGGAAGCAGGCTCCCTGCTGAGGAGAGAGCCAGATGCGAGGCTTGATCCCAGGACCCTGGGATCATGACCCAAGCCGAAGGCAGAGGACTGAGCCACCCAGGCACCCCCCATTTAAAGAAAAAAAAAAACAAAAAACCACAAACTACCTTCTCTCTCTTTGCTACCAAGAGAGAAACTGGGATGCCAAATTTCCTCTCTGGCATTTTTTACCTTTGATAACTTCTAACTTAATTTAAGTGATCTTAATCTTAGATTGCAATTCCTAATTTGGAACGTTTTCCTTAGTTTTTTTTTATAGATAAAGATCACAAGTTGTACAAAGTGTACCTCTTCTTCTTCTTGTTATTATTTAATATTGGTACAAGTCCTTGAAGAAAAACTCTTAAATTGATTTAATTTTGATTTATTTTAATTAAAAATTATGACTCACTTTGAGAACTGGTAATTCTGCTGTATCCTCAAAAAATATAGCAGTATTTCTCAGCCTTATTTTCATTATCAGCTCCCTAAGAAGCCTTTGAAGATATTTTTTCCTAATCACTCCTTATAAAATTTTAAAATGTCTGTGTATCTGTTCATGTACTGTATGTATATCTTTCGCGCTATACATAAAAAGTGATGTTTTTTTCCTCCACCTCCCAAACCCATTTTTCTTCCCTGTTGGGGAGGGGGATGATACCACTCCAATTGAGAATACCTGGTATAGCATAAGATAAATATATGACCTTATACAGATGAGTCAGGGTAAGGATTATGCTATTTCTAATATTTCCTTTTTATAAAAAATTTATTAGATACTAGAATTCATCTAAAGTGATGAAGAAGATCTACTGGCTGGGCAAGTGTAGAGTGCATGAAGTGAACTAATATGTATTTTTAAGGACTTGTGCCAGCCATCACATAGGGTATGGTACAGGCACTTGCTTGAATTCACACAGCAGACTTTGAGACAGAGAGCATCATCTCTCTTTTTAGAAAGAATGAACAAAAGGCTGGGACTTGTTTCCAAGCTTTTCTGATTGTAAAGCTTGCTCCTCTTTCTTCTGAATCCATCTATCCTTCTTTCTCTAAGTAATATGAAGGGTGAAGGTTGAACTTCTCAAGAAATAGGTACCTGTTAAAGTGTTTTAAAAGTAACTATGCTGCTGGTGATATGATAGTGAATTATTTTAAAGGATTAGGGTTGGTTTGTTTGTTTGGCAGAGATAGAATATATCTCTATTTTGGATTAATAGAATAATTATATTTTTTATTAATTCATTTTAACTTAAGAATTTTACTGGATTTTACATAATATAAATGTTCTTCTGTTCTTACTATTTAATAAGTAAATAAGCAAAGGAAGAGTAGCTATATACTTCAGACATTTTTGTTTTTCATGTTGAAAAGGCTTCATTTTGCTTATGGATGATGACAATTTATATGCAGAAAGGCAGTCTGCCCAGAGTTTCATAGCTTGTTGCCAAAGTAGCATCCCAGTCTTCCTTTCATTATACCATGATACCTCCTAGTTCACATTAGGAGCATAGTATAGTGGTTCTCTGTAGTTGGGTTCTAACATAGTAGCATATAACAAGTTGCAGTGCCTTGTAAGTTGTAGGAACTGAGATCTTTGATGAATTGTATAGGATGGTTGATTTTTGGTGGACACTTGGCGAAGCTTATAATGGATATACAGTATTGTTTTCATTGTCTGAGAAAATTATAGTAATATATTGTTACCATAGAGGACTTTGAAAATATCCTGTTTTATAGCATTCTCAATCTTTGTAATAAAAAATAGTAAAAATAATCACGGATTAGTAGGATCTGCTCTTCACACTGAAATTTCACACTTAAATTTCTTTCAGGAAAGAAAATAAGAGTCCTTTAAAATTATTAGTGGTTAGAAGGAGACACAGTACATTTTTGGGTTTTGCTTTTAGAATTGTCACTGAACTAATAAAAATGATCTTTTTTCTCCCTTTCCTTTGAATGCAAATTTGAGGCCTATAAATATTTTTCAAGGTGAATTTATAGCTTATGAACCCTCTAGAAAGTCAGCCTCTTTACTTAATAGTTCTATCCTGGCTTTTACCCCCAAACAGTAGTAATACTCTTTGTTAGACTAGTGCCTAGAATTACATTTAATGAAGCTTCAGATTCCTCATCTGTGAGATGGAATAATAATTCCTACTTCATAGGTTTTTGTCAGAATTAAAATTATATAATAGATTTAAAGTGTCTAGCATATTTTTTTACACAGTAAATGAGGTTTTCTTTGTTTCCTTCTCGTTAAAGATACTAAGATAACTCATCACTTTTGCGGAAGACTTGTTATTCCTCGACTTTTGTCGAGGTCATGACCTTTCCCAGGTGGCCTCCTTCTTCCTTTCTGTGTCTTATATCCCTGAAGACTTCTGCATCAGGTGGCTTCTTTGTCCCTTCTGGTTAGGGGCATTACTTTTTGGTCCTTGGCAACTACTTTTGCTGGCCTGGCCCTACGAGCAATTTTCTAGTGCTGTTCTAATGACCACCTAGAGAACAGTTGCTATACATTCATTTCATGCTTCTGTTATTCTGTACTAGATTAGAAACTCTTTAGAGAGCTAACTCTTAGGGTTCTTGTGGCCCTTCCAGGCTTATGACAGAACCCTTCACATGGGGATGCTTAGCTTACTTTGCTGTTTCTCAAAACTGTCCTGGCACCTTAAAGGAGAATATCCAAAAGTGTTTTGGTCATTGACATAAAATATACGTAGATTTCCTTTAATTAATTAGAGGCAGCTCTAATAAAGGTATGTCCTAGTATACTTTTATTGTATTACTGTACTCTGTAATCATATGTTTTTCTCTGTTGCTTTGTGGGATAGTTTTAAATATTAAAAAGAAATAGAGAAGAGTACCATTCATTCTTACCAAATATATAACAAAGTACTAATCGCTTTGGTCAGGTGTAGTTTTGGTTCATTTGGGACTAGAAATGCCAAATGTCAACTACGGTTTGCAGGGGGGTTTTGTTTTGTTTTGTTCTTTAATGCTGTTCATGAAGTTGTATTAATTCATTCATTGAAGCCATAACTGAAAACTTAATCTTTTTAATACCTACAATTCTCAGATCTGGGATGGAATAGAAAGTTAATTATGCTCTAGAAGGAGCTATTCTTGATCTTCTGGTAAAACAAAACTTGCTGTGAATGGATGCTCTTTTTAATCATTAATGAGCACTCCCTCTCCAGGCAGCTTCTGCACTTTCTTAGTTTAATTCCATTGCTTCATGAATCCAAGGCATTTTTCTAAGTCAATAGTTGAATAAAACAGTCACCCAGCAAATTCTGCATAACCCAAATTGCTAGTTTTTAAATATGGGCCCTGTTCTTTTAAAAATATCTTCTTCCCTCCCACCAGCTTTTTTTGTTTTTAAATAAATTTTAGAGCTGTAAGTGCAAAATTTTGTTTTCCATCTTGATATTTCCCTTCCTGTTTCCATTCCCAGCAAATTTATTGGAAAAGATGTGTATTGGAGGTTTTTAAGACCATTCAGGTTTGGTGATTCACTAAGAGTACACAGGATTCAACATACAGTTTTATCCTCAGCTGTGATTTATAGTATAATGGAAGAATACAGAGCAAAATTAGCAAAGGGAAAGGAACATGGGATGAAGTCCGAAGGAAACCAGGCATACAACCTTCCGAGAGTCCTGTCCCATTAGAGTCATAAAGGACGTGCTTAATTCTTCCAGCAATAAGTTGTCAAAATACTTGTGAAGTGTTGTCTGCCAGAGCAGCTCATTAGAGACTCAGTACCCAGATTTTTCATTTGGAGCTGGTCACATAAACACATCTACCTGACATGTACCAAAAATTTCAGACTCCCAGCAGGAAAGTGGGTGTTCAGCAATAAACCACGTTGTTTGTTCAAACCATCTAGGTAGGAGCAGTGAGCCACTCTTACCAGTTCTAGGAGTGGTGGAAACCCTCCTGAAATCCAAGGGCCACTCTTGCAAGCGAACTTTCTAGGGATAGTGTTCTCAGGTCCTGGGACCAGACTCTTCTGAACTCTACATTTGTTTATCACTTGCCTTTTCGGCATCTCTAACAGGGTGTCCAATAGCCCAAACTCAGTGTATGTCCTGTGAGTTCCTAGTCTTTGGCCCATAAACCTGTTTCACCTGCAGCCTTTCCCTTTCTCATTTGGTGGCATCCCCAGCCTTATATTTGCTTGGGCCAAAAAAGCCTTGGAGTGCTTGGTGACTACTCTTCCTGTCATTAACACTCATCTCATTTGTTAGGAAATCTTATAGTGTTCCCTTCCTCCAAACAGTAGCCGGTTTATGTCAAAATAATCTTGGCCATTGATGGACAAATATGGAATGTGGATTATAGGTATAGGAGAGTCTGTTACACTGTTTTCTCTACTTTTGTATATTTGAAACTCATAACAAACTGTAATAGTCTGTCAGTCTTTAAGGAACTGTCACACGTAGATCACACACATATCACTCAGATCTGACCCTTCCCACTATAGCCTCTACTACTACTACCACCAACCTGTACACCCCTCTTTTCTCAGCATAGAAGCCTAGTGATCCTTTACAAACAAAGTCTGATCGGAATCTTTCATTGTTTTCCTTCCTGAACTCAGAGTGAAAACTCAGGCTCTTTTCAGTGGCTGACAGTACTTTACCAGATAGGACTCCTGCCCTGTTCTGTCTCAGACCTCTCCTACTCCCCCTTTGCCCTCCTCCAGCTACACAGGTCTGCTCTTTCTTCCTCCACCTGCCAGGGAGCTCCTGCCTGAAGACCTCCCATTTACTGTTGATGCCTCCTGCAGAATGACCTTCATGACTATACGTATGGCCTACTCCCTCACCCTCATGCCCAGTGGCACCTTCTGACCCCTAATGCCCTTACCTTATTGTTGGTTTTTCATTTTCATAGCACAGTGTATAACTGGTCTATTTATTCTGCTTGGTGTACATCACTTGCCTCTATCATCGCTCCACTCATCCCTTCTCTCCCTGGAATAAAAGCTCCCTCATGGCAAGTATCTTTGCCTTTTTTTTTTTTTTTCCCCTTCAGTGATACATCATCCCAAGCACCAGTTCAGTGCCTGGTATGTATAGAAGGCATTTCATGAATGTTTGTTGAATGAATGAATAATGTCAGTGCTAGGACACATGAGAAATCTACTAGTGTGCCCCTTCTTTTTCTACGTGAAGAGCCCAAAGCCTAAAGAAGTTGTATATAGTTGGTTAATGGTTTTACATGGGTGTGTGAGTGAACGTGTATGCTTTTGTTTATGAAACTATTTTAAGATTAAACTTTTAATAATCTTTTAATTATATATCCTGAGATACCCTTTGAGATGTGGCAAAGTGGTGAAGCAGTACAATTAGAAAGAACAGATTTCAAATATCCTGTGCCCATTCCGTTTGAAACATTTCACCTTTTAAAATGATAACCTTAAAAGGACCTCCTCAGTGCCTCCAGCCATGTTTTTCTAAACTTAATCCCAATAGCTGCTTTCCAGTTGAAATTGTTTTTATAGGCCCTGAGTATAAATTCATAGCCTAAATTAAAATGCCTGTATAATAAAACTTATGGAATTGCTTGTTTTCTTACTCTTGTTAATGTCCAGTGAAAACCCACATTAAGAACATATAGTGTCTTAACGTTGCTATGACAACAAAAGAGCTTTTAGAAGAAAAGCTTTAATTGTTTAATTGGTGAAACCTCACTCTCTCTCCTCCCCTCAGCATCATATCCTGAGAGAAGAAAGGTGAGAAATCTCTAGTGACAGAATCCCTGTCTTCTAATTATTCTTTTATACTTACCCTATAGAGAAGAGTTTTGACTTTAGTGGGAATGATCTAAAGCAAGATTAGAGAAATAGCTAGTTGGTTGCCTAAGTTTTTAGCTTCCACATCTGCAATATTGTGGGTGCAGTACTAATCCATACATGGCCTTGAAGCAGTGCAGGAAGCTAGGCTCTCTCTGCCCCAAGGTAGGAAAGCTGTCCTTTGGCACAAGAGCAGACCCTGAGAGAGCAGCCCTTTTCCTGTTATTCCCCGTGACAGCTCAGCTGTGCCACAGATGAGACTGTCCCCTAGATTTTTAGCTCTACATGCTGATGTGGCATGACAAAGCCTAGATTATATTATAACTGTAATCCTGCCTCAAAGCTTGTGTTTAATTGTTCACTTTTACAGATTCAAATTTGTCCCTTTAAACCTTGGGCATTATATTTATTCAGTATGTGTTAGAGGTTTTCAGTGATCTTTAGGATCATTATAATTGTTCAGCTTCTATTCAAAGCCATGGCAAGGTGAAAGAAATTGATCTCCGGGCTCCTCTCCCTCGTACTCACTGCTGCTAATTGGTTTCCCGTTCTGACACAGAGTGCAAGCCCTGGATAGGTGGAAACCTGCCTCTGAACCCGGACTGCTGCTGTGATCTGCGATCTGATGGTTGTCACAGTGTCTGCGGGCTCTGAATCCATGTCAGTTTTTCTTTATCTTGTTTCTTTTATCTGGACATTCTCAGATACCTTTTTTCTTTCTCCTTAATATACCCTGGGCTGTAGCAGTGTGTTTTCAGGTTTGAAAAGGCTTGGAAGTAGCTATTTCTCAAGGGTAATTGTGTCTACTTGTTTTGTCTGTTTGTGAAGTATAACATGAATATGGAAAAAGGCATACATTATAAGTTCAGTGCATTTCCAAAGTGAACACATCCACTCATGAACCAGCAACTAGATCAAGAAACAGAACATTGCCAGCTCGCCTCTGGTGCCCCCTTTCAGTGAGTAATTCCTTCCCCCAAGAATAACCAGTATCCTGACTTCTAACACGAGAGATTATTTTTGCTTGTGTTTGTACTTGATATAAATGGAACCATATGGTACTGTTATATCTGGCTTCTTTCACTTAACATTATGTTTGTGAGATCCATTCATGTTGCTGCATATAGAGATGGTTTATTTATTTTCATTTCTTTTAGGAATCTATTGTGTCTCACTAGCTTCCAAGTGAATACATCTCTCCAGTTGGGCATAGAGCTGGCCATGCAGCCTAGCACCATCTTGCACATAATACGTGGTGAATTGACTTGCTGCAGAAATAGAAGGAAATTTACCCAGTGTAAGAACTTCTCCTTTAATAGAAAAGAGATGCTGAGTCCATGTAATAGGGACACCTTCACTTCTTTATTTCTCATGTTTGGGCATGATTAAATATTTAACTTCTTTACTGATGTAATATTATTTGCTTAACTGCAAGAGTCATGAGAAAGAGTGGGTAATGATGCTAACTTTTGATGACTGGAAATAAAATATTATTTTAGAAACTTCTTTGAGAACCCCTGTCTTCACTGGAGACAGAAATTTTTCCTCTATCACAAGTCTTCAGCAAAGACTTTTTTTTTTTTAAATACCACGCCTTGGGGATTTTTGTTTGGCTGAGTCTTAGTAGTGATGTCCCACTGTTATCAAATTTTCATCCTGTTTGTGAGGCTGGTGGGCTTTTCTGCTGACCTTGCTGCATTTGGAGCATGTCCTCCCCACCTCCCTTAAGCTGGTGGAGGTTTGGGGTGAAATGAAGATAGAGAGATGAAACCAAACAAAATTCTAAGCAAGTCTGTGTTCTTGCCCCACCCTGCCCTGCCCAGCTCCTTCCCTACATTGGTCTCTCAATGGATCTTAGGTGGGAAATCTCTCGGGGTCTACTCCTCATTTCTAAAGGACAAGAATGTTTAAAACAACTAAGTGTTTGCTGTGACATTCTCTCATAACCAAAAGTGTAGCAGTAATGGTAGTAACTGTTAGGATGTGGGAATGTGTCATTATGTGGTATTTCCTGGTGGTGAATCACCTTCCCATGAGCCCCCTTGGTGATCACTCTCACAAGTGAGTGAGTGAGAGGAGGTGTTCTTACAAGAAAAGAATGCACAGACACTTTCTTTGTCTCTCCTTCACTTTTAATGGGCCTGGGCTACATCCAGTCTCCTCTCACTTTTGTTCACTTACTGAGGATGCTGGATTCCTCCTCCTCCCAGACTAGAACTAAAGAAGATTCCCTGGTTATTTGTTCTTCCCTAAGTTGTTTAGAAAGAAGAAAATGATTACACAGATGTTTTTGATCAAAAGGGGAAAGGAAGAAAAGGCTGTTACGATAGAAGAGATTAAAATCTGAAACTGCAGGGTGAAACAGTAGCCTCTCTGGGTCTTTGTGAGAACCGTGGTGTGATTGGACCTGGTTACTCTGTGTGACTTGCTACTTAGGAGTGATACTCCTCACACAGTTCAAGCAACATTTTCTCATCTCTTCCCTTCACCTTCTATAAACTAACAGGGCACTTCCTTATGATAGTTTGAGTAAGCAGAGTAATATTGTGTCCTGCTCTGTTGGTGTAAGCGTTTTATAATGATACAGTGGTTCGTAGGGTGTGTGTGTGTAAGGTAACTGTCCTTATCCTTTAGTCAGTCCAGAGACAAAAGGAATAGGAGGGTGGTGACATTTGTGATCAAAGATGCATCTTCATAGTGAAGTTTATGTTATATTTATTATGTTACAATTTTAAAGTAAATTGTAAATTATATATAAATTATATACATTTGTGGTATATAAATTATAGCTCGAAAAAACAGTAGAAATAAAAAGTTTAACTGACTTCTGAAGTATTGTTTTTGTTTTTTAGTTTATGAAATGTAGATAATCTAGGGAGAAAATATAGAGAAATAAAAAGATGAAAGCATTTCATAATTCTTGTCACCTTGGCTTAATTACTGTTAACATGTTAGTGTATATTTTTCTAGTTTTATATACTAGATATATACATATGTGCCTATATATAAAAATTTATTTTTCAAAATGATAAAATAGCCCTATCTCTAACATTAAAAGTAATGTACTATCTAGAAAATTGAAAGATGGAAAACTTTTTTCCTTATAGTGCCCTTGCCTTCTTCCCTCTTGCCGCTGCCTCCCCCCACAAGATTATTATAGATGACTTTTTGGTGTGTTTCCAGTCTTCTGTGGATTAAAGCTATTTCTTGTTGTTGATAATCACTCAGGGAACTCCCTGCTGAACATGTGTGTTTATTTATATAGCTGCATTTAGTTTAAAAATAAGTTTGTATTTATCCTAAGATGATTTCTCCTAAACAGTTTAGATCAGTGCTTTACTCTTACGCAGTCTTAAACATAAAGTCACTGCCTCACAATACATTTCTACCTTTAAGCTTGTTAATAGTGCGTAAATACTCTCCATATTCATGTAGTAGTTACTTCTTCCCTCCGTATACTTCACTGGGACAGTATAGCCTTTAGATTGTAAAATACTGCAGAACAGGCTGGTTTAAATAACTTCATAAAACTGTGCGGCTGGAAGCACTTTTTATTTTTAGTTGTTTTTCTCCTTGGCCCAAAGGTGGGGACTGATCGCCACTGTACAACATGGTTACTTAATCTCAATACCTTTTCATTGTTCCATAAGTGACAATGTGTTTGTTATTATTCTTATTATTTTAACTTACCTGAATATAAAGAAAATGGGAATTAGGGAAAAGAAGCAGTATATGACTTAGGAAAAGCCTGATAACTATTTGAAACTAATGTAGTATTTTAAACTTCTTTGATAGATTCTATGTATTTCTATTGATACTTGATTCAAATCTTCCTTCAGTTGCTTCATTGAAGTAGTTAAGTCTTAGTATTTGTTTACATAATATCTTCAGCATCTGTTGCTTCATTTGTATGGAGGGAAGATAGCCAGCTGCCAGCCCATCTCTAAACTGGACTGTGACCTCATGTCTGTGATCGATGGACACAGCTGTGGGGTTTCCATGTGTGCTTGGCAGTGCCCATGCCGAAAACATCTGGTCTAAGAATGTAATTCTCTTCTCTTGCAACTATATGAAAATTATTTGGTGCATAATGGAATAATACCAAGTATCCTTACGCAGTATAGAAGTCACAGGTGACTCAGGAGGAGCCCAGGATGGCATTCTCTGTAGACTTGAAGATATCAGTGAATTCAAAGTATCATTGTCTTATTGAGTGTGTATCTATAAACACCTGGTCCAGTGCCACTGGATCCATGCCATTTTTCTTCATTCTAAGTTTAAGAAATGGCTCTTTAGTATAATAGGTAGCAAAAACAGCAATGAAGGTTTTGGCCAAACAGAGTGAATTTATTTTTTATTTTTATTTATTTATTTTTTTAAAGATTTTATTTATTTATTTGTTAGAGAGAGAGAGAGAGAGAGCAAGCACAGGCAGACAGAGAGGCAGGCAGAGGCAGAGGGAGAAGCAGGCTCCCTGCTGAGCAAGGAGCCTGATATGGGACTCGATCCCAGAACACTGGGATCATACCCTGAGCTGAAGGCAGCCACCCAACCAACTGAGCCACCCAGGCGTCCCCAAACAGAGTGAATTTAGTTTGATTCACGTCTCACAAGGATTGCTGTGTTTGAGATGCATTTCTTCGCAGCTCCTGTACATCTTTAATGAAGATATTGAGGCAAGATTATGTAGTACTGCTGTGGGGTTTTTCCTTTATATAGATAGTAAATGTGTGCATATTAAATTACTTATATTTATCATATATTATACATTTATACATACTATAGTTTATATACATAATTAATATGTAATTATGTAATGTAACCAGTTAACCTCAGTAGCCCTTGCATTGGCACTTGTGGGGAAGTCATTCTCTGGATTGGCACTTGTTTTTATAATACCTGAAGAGTTCCAGATACCATTTAAAAACCCAAAGCTCTTCAGAATTATATATCTTTAAGCTTTTATTTTTTTTCCTCCCAAGGAATTAAGGATGTCATTGTCTTCAGTTAAAATTAACCATCTAGGGGATCTGAGCTCTGTATAGCAAGCCCCAAATTAACCCCTTATTTACTTTGAACTCTTAAGTCAAGAGACATTTCTTTTTTTCCCTATTGATTTTGAGGTTTCTCTTTTAAAGATTACAAGTCTTAGAGAACCTTAAATTTTAAAGTCTGTTTGCCCCCCACTGTGTGTCTGTGTTTAGTTAGGCAAACAGATCAACCTAATTAATTCTGCAAACAGAGGCTGTAGTACTCTTGTGTGTCAGTTTGTAGCTCCAGGCTTAGGTATTCAGTAGAAAGCCTAGCTATTGAATATATATCAGTGTGTAAACATCTTTGCACAGTGAGTGAGCACTTTTGATGAACTCAGATATGAAGTCGCCAGTTTATACTAAGTCTGATATGAAGAGGGAGTTTTCTTGGATTTTTCTTATGGATTTGTTTTGTTTTATTGATAACTTAGTCTGGGCTCAGAGAGTTTAAAAGTAGTTTTGTTGGCCTGTGAGTGGTGTTGCTTCATCCTGCATGCTGCATGGATTTCTTTTAAACTGGCTTCCCAGCATTCTTAGTTCTATAAGATCTGCCCTACCTGCACCGAGGAGATCTTTTCTCCCCCTCCACCACAGTTAGTTGCCCTTTTCTGACTCTGTCAGTAGCCTTCGATTTCTGCATCCTGTTCTGCTGTCTCTCTCTTTCCAGTGCCTGCACAGTGTCTGTTACAAAGTGGGCCCTCAATGTGCTGATTGGATACATTGGTACCATGGGCATACATAGGGATGTGGTTCTTGCTAAAAGGCTGTCAAGAGGAGTGACTTAGCACCTTCCTAGCCTACATTTTGGGTCTTGGTAGATGGTAAAATTTAGCAGTTTATATTGCTGGGTAGGAGTGAATGAGTTGGGCAGGTTCCAACATGATAACATCCTTCTTTGTTCATAGAGGAGTTTGGGTTGATGAATGGCCTTTTGGGATCTTCACTGGAGAAAGTTATTTGAACATGTAACTGATTTGCATTTTGATCTCTGTAAATCAGAGATCTGTAAATCTCTGTAAATCAGTGTTTCCTTTCAGAGGAGATGCCATTTGAGGTACTTTGTGTGTTCTGGTGGTGGTGATTTTACTTTTTTTGTGCAGAAATCTACCCCCCCAACCCCACCCCCAGCCTCAGGGGTAGGCATGGGGTGATTAGTGGTCCTTTTTCTTGCCCTCTGTGAGAGTTCTAGTTTTGAAGAGTTGCTCTGAATTGGGAGGCTCCACATAAACACTCACTATGTGTTTTTGCTTCCATGTCATTTAGAATACAGGGATCCAGTGATCCCAAGAAAGGGAGGACTGCCATGTTCTTTAGGGAGTGGCACGGTTTGACTTTTGCCAGACGAAGAGTATCTGTAGTGTCCTCAGGCCTTCCTTTCAGGTCTGTCTTCCAGTGATTCCAGTCTGCAGTTTAATTTTTCCCTGTGTGTGAGGGTATGTGTATGAAAGGAGGAAATGGATTAAGAAACAAACTCATTTTGAATTCCTATGGAGCTGTCTCCTCTAACCTAAACTCTTCTCTTAACTTTTCTTTTTCTAATTAGGAAAATAGTACCTGTCAATTATAGAAAAATAAGTTAGGGGCACCTGGGTGTCTCAGTCGTTAAGTGTCTGCCTTCAGCTTAGGTCATGATCCCAGAGTCCTTAGCGGGAAGCCTACTTCTCCCTCTACCACTCCCTCTGCTTGTGTTCTCTCTCTCACTATCTCTCTCTGTCAAATAAATAAATAAAAATCTTCAAAAAATAAATCAAAGAAGAAAATATCTATAATCCAGAGATAAACTTTGATAACATTTCTTTTTTCTTTGTGTCTGCTCCTTAAAATATGAATGTAAATATCTAAATATACTTAATTGTGTTGTAAATGGCAAAATGTTGATGTCAAGGATATATTTGTCTTCTGAGCATTTGGGATTACTGATCTTTTTTGGTCTAATAATAAAATTGCAAGTTTAATTATATAGAGAAAGAAGAAGTCTTTCCTTCTGTCCTAGGTTATTGACCAATGCCCCTGTAACAAAAGATAGATTAACAAGAGAAAAACAGAAGTGTATTGGTATGTATCACATATATATTAGTGGGAGCTGTTGCAAGAAAAGGAAAGACTCAGAGAAATGGCAAAACCCAAATGCCTTCATACTAGGTTGAATAGAGAGGCAGTAGTGGAAAAGTAACTAAAATACATGGGGAAGCTAAAGGAAGATAAGAGATATATTAACAAGGTTTGCTTGTATCAGAATTCTCGTGGCCTCAACTCTCTGTCTCTGGTGATAAGAATGTTTTTTTTCAGTTGGTATAGGAAGGACTTCTTTCACATGGGAGTTTTCTCTCTTGCTTTCTCTTGTTTCTCTTGTTATGTGTGTATCTATGTGTGTGTAGCTACTTTCCTCATGGAGGGAGAAAATGGATGGATTCTGAAATTAAGTACTGACATGAACTGTTTCAAGTTAACATTACCGAAGGCATTTGTACCGATGGTGTTATGTCTTATAGATTGGAGCTTGATGCCAATTGTTAGAGCTTCCTGGTTTTGATGACCGCAAACTTTGGAAAATTGTATTAGTTTCATTTAGATCCTAGAGGAATAGTGATCTGTCTTATTTGACTTTCTTGTTTGAGTAAGAGCATCATGTTTATTTGCCATGTTGAGCTTTTAGGTAGGGGGCTATCGCAGAAATATATTTTGGCCTCCTTGTGGTTCTTGGTGTCAGTCATGGAAGCATCAGTCTCCCAAGACTGTTCATGAGTGAGTGATGGGGAAGAAAATGGAGTGAAGTGTATTCACCATCCTGCATCATCTTGTCACAGCCTCAAGTTGTCCCCCATCACTCACCCACCATGTCCATCCAGGGAAATGGTACTATTGTTTCATTCTCTTCCTTGCCACACACTTTCTAGGTACCAGTTCAGTGATGGTATCTCATTGAAATACAGCTAGTAATGTAGCCTGGCAGACTTTGTAGAAGACAGAAGACTAGAGGGCTCTGTGAGTACTTTGCTGTGTCTAGTAAAAGTTCTTTGTGGTGCCTGTAGACACAAAAGACAGAGTAGGTTAAGGGCTTTGGGGCCATTGCGCTTAGACTTTGAAGTCCCAGAAGTCATCCACTGATTAAGTAACAAAACTAGAGAGCATGTCTTTTTGTCTGAAATGGGTCCAAAACAGTGTGTATGTGTCTTCCTCCCTCCCTTCCTTCCTTCCTTTCTTTTTCTTTCTTTCTAGATTTTGTCAGAGAGAGAGAGAGAGAGGGAGCGTGAGCAGGAGCAGGAGCAGGTGGAGTGGCAGGCCTAGCAGGCAGAGGGAGAAGCAGGCTCCCTGCTGAGCAATCCCAGGACCCTGGGATTATGACCTGAACGGAAGGCAGTTGCTTACCCAAATGAGGCACCTAGGCTCCCAAAACAGTGTTTCTTCTTGAGTAAGATGTCTCAAGTGTCCATTTTGGTTACATTAATTTTGTAATTTTTCTGTTGGATTTTAATTCTGGGACTGACTGATCTTGGGAGAAGTGCGCTGATTAATTTTAAAGAAAGTGCCATTCCTTTCTTTGACCTCCAGAACCAGATCCTGTAACCTTATTTTGTTGCAGAATTTTTGCCTACATTGGTCTGTTCACTTTTGTTTGGTTGAATTGTCAGTGAATTTAAGTTGTATAACCTTTTGTGTGTCTGAGTAAAAATAATAATAATTTTGATTAATTCAGCTGGTGTGGTACTGAATAATACTCTCAGGTATAATTGGGACTTGCCTTCGAAAGGTAATCTCTCATTTTTCTCCTAGTTCACAGTCACAGAGTGGAGGGTTTGGTAAGAGTTTAGTAAAACAAAAAGTAGATTAAACTGATCTTTTAAAATCGGTATTTTCATTCTAAGTGTATATTCATTTTTACATTTTGATGGCAAAATCTGACAGATATTTGTGTATCTCATTTTCTCAGCCCTCTCTCTACTGGCAAAGATAGAGTGAATAATGAATCACGTTTTCTTTTTTGTTCCAACTATTAATGGGTAGATCTAATTCTGTAAAGAATTATGCTGGGAAAAAAGATGATTATTCAGAATATTTCCCAATCCCCTGGGTTCCTCCCAATTAACTTTTCTGTTGTCTGCCTGTCTCTCCTCATATCATTACTGCCATCAGTGGAAGGAAAGAGAATTTGGGTAACAGTTTAAAAAACATTTTAAGGAGTCAATTTAAAAAATACAGTCATAATATGTACTCCTTTGTGCTCAAATGGTGGAGTGGGCAGGGTTTGCCCTATGACTTATTTACAAATTCATAGCTGCTTTTGAAAATTACCACTATTCAGATGCTTCCCCCTCCTCTATCCTCTAAGCGGCCAAGGAAGGCAACAGAAAACTCCTTCCCTAGTCTTCTTCCAGTCGAAAACAAAGACCTTTTCTATGAGAGTTGGCTCCCCTGGTTGGAGTCCAAAATGCTAATTGGCATCAGCTGCATTAAATCGCTGAGTGGAGCCTAGCAGCTGCCCTCATCATTGGAGAAAACCAGGAGGGAGCCTTCCCTTTCTTACCAAAAGGTTCCCTCTCCTTTCTCTAGTTACCTTTAGTTTAGTTTAGTTTTTTTTTTTTTTAAAGATTTTATTTATTTATTTGACAGAGAGAGATCACAAGTAGACAGAGAGGCAGGCAGAGAGAGAGAGAGAGAGAGAGGGAAGCAGGCTCCCTGCCGAGCAGAGAGCCTGATGCGGGACTCGATCCCAGGACCTGAGATCATGACCTGAGCCGAAGGCAGCAGCTTAACCCACTGAGCCACCCAGGCACCCCTAGTTTAGTTTTGTTTTAATTTATATATGATTGTGCCCTACTAAAGAAGAGAAAGAAGGGCAAGGTCATTTGGACTTGGCCTAGAGAGATGGGATATATAAACTTAGGTCATGTCGTTTTGTCCACTTTCTTTCATATATGGGATTGTTGTTGTTAAATTTCAGTTCTAGCCTGCACTGACTCTGTTTTCTACTGTATTTTCTCAGGCTGAATGGGGTGTATGGTGGTGGTGCTGGTGGTGGGTACATATTTATGTTTGAATGAGACCACCAGACTTGTTTTTAACTAAGGACCAAAAGGAGATTGGAATTCAGAGATTGGTTCATTATCACTCCAAAGATAACATGTATTATATACATTAGTCATAATTAGGATTCCAGTTGTAGTTGGCTCAGAGCCAGTGGCAGATTCTGCATTCATTTCTGATGCTTTTCCTCCAAGGCAGGATTCTTAATTAGAATATGAAAATTAGTGGTGCTATATATCCTTTTATTTTATAAAATGTGTAATAGTCATTTTTAAAATCATAGAAGCAAGAGAAGGAATGTTCAAAGTATGTATAAATAGTTCCTAAAACACTAATTTGAGAGGACAGTATGTTTCTTTTGATATTTTTGGTAGTTCAGTTTCATATGCTTCCAGGATTTGACTACTTAAATCTCAGAAGTACTCTGGCAGGTGGCGTTAATCTGATTACTATATTTCCGGATCATACTTGGATGTTTCAGTCGTATTAAAAAAAGAGTTGCCAAACTTGATTGTATTTAAGTTGTTCTTATATAGTATTGTTTCTAATATGTAGCCCAGTTTCAAAAATATTACAATGTATGTCTTATGGTTGATGGTGAATCAGAGTTTCATTACATAAAGTACTTTAGTGTCTCTATCTAGTGACATCTTGGACTTAAGGAAATAGATTGTGCTGTGATAATCTGCCAAAAGTATCTAGCATTGTGCATATTAAGTGTCTTTCACACCAGTGGATAACACTGAATTTAAAGCCTGTGACAATTTTTAAATGTATGAAATGCTCAAGAATTTCAACTCCGTGGGCTCTGAAAATATTAAGTGTCTCTGGAAACTCTTAATTCTTAGAAAGAATGGTGAACAAATCAGATCCTAGAAGACATAGGTTTGTGTTGCTAAAGAAAGAAAATACGAAAACTAAACAAAATGTGTTGTGATCCTTAATTATTGCTCAGGAAGCTTCTCATGGGAGAATTGTAGTTAACATTTGTTTTCTGTCAAGAAGTGGAACGTACCGGCAGCGCATAATGGAATTATGACCCTTGGAATAATTTAGCAATATGAGGAGTGGAGGGAAGTAGTTAGGGATGAATCAGTAAAGCAGAGTCGTGTAACCCACTAAGATGCACATACTTCATGGCATGATTGGCTGCAAATACAAAATTAAAATCAATATTTTAATTTTCCCCCATTTTAGTTCAACATTGTTCTTTTTGCTTGCTTTTCTGTAGTCTTTAGACCCCAGATATTTGTACGTTGACTGATTTTGGATAAAAGGGAAAAAAATCAAACCTTTAGTTGACTTTCTAGTTACCTAGTCGTGGTCCAGTGGAAGGAAAGTGAGGTGTTTAATTTTTCAGGGCCCAACATATTTAACTATAGGCCTTATGCCAGGAGTGATACCACATGCCTTTCTACCAGAGCCTGTTTATGGCCATAGTCAGGTGCTAATTTTTGATAGGAATCTGTTGGTCTTGACAAGTCCCGTTAAGGTTGTCCTGGGCTGCTCCCAGATATTGCTGGGAGTGAATGGTTAGTTGTGGTGACTCAGGAGGGAATAGGCTCCATGTGCTGTGTGCCAGCAAGTTGTGGTCATTATACACTGCGCCTGATAGGAATGTGTGGGAAGAGCACAAGATAAAGCTTTTGGTGAATTGGGCTTTCTAGTCATGTTTGGGGCATACTTCCTTGTGCCTTAAGTTAAAAAAAAAATTGTCACTCTTTTATGATTTAGTATAAAATTCCTTTGAAGAAAGATCCCAAATAGAAGTGTGTTTTCTGTAATGTTAGTCAGGCTAAACACTACTTTTGTTTAGGATTGAGATAGTTATCCTAGTTATTCAGTATCTCAGTTTTCATTGCTGCTTTAAACATGGCCATGTTTAAATCAGATTGAAATGATAACCATGTGGTGTCTTTTCATATATACAGGGTTTGAATGATAATTAGTACATACAAACTATTATATAGACTGTATTTGGCTGTGTTACTTTGCTTCATATTTGCAGCCACCGTCTGCCAAGGTTACGTGACAACCTATTAATATGCTGTAATATTCTGATACTTATGTCTGAGGACCAAGCTGGAGGCCACCATCTTAAGAATGAATCCCTGTTCTAAGATGATTCCATGTTTTATTACATGTGGTATTCAAGTGGTAGTGTACAGCTGAAAGTTCTATTTTAAGAAGACCTTTTCTTTTTTCATTTGGTCTCATCACTAATATCTAATTAATGCTGTTGTAGCTTTTATCTCAGCAGTATTTTCAAACCAAACTTACTTAGGTCTGTGAGTCCTTATGAATGGTTTTTGGAGGTGCCAGGCTGCAAGACTAGGTTTCTTCAGCCTGTGTGAGTCCACATGGATGCACTAGCTTTCACATGCATGGTCCTTCTCTTTTTCTTTTATACTTCCACGTACAGGCCCCTTGACTGCTCAGAAACCCCAAGTCTTCCTGGAGAAGGAAGAACATCAGTTATAAGTGGAATGAGCGTGCCAATGTGGAGAAGTGGGGACATTGTAGGGGACCAGTCATTATTTTCTTTTTCTTTTTTTTTTTTAAGATTTTATTTATTTAGTTGACAGAGAGAGATCACAGTAGACAGAGGCAGGCAGAGAGAGAGAGAGAGGGAAGCAGGCTCCCCGCCGAGCAGAGAGCCCGATGCGGGACTCGATCCCAGGACCCCGGGATCATGACCCGAGCCGAAGGCAGTGGCTCAACCCACTGAGCCACCCAGGCGTCCCCATTATTTTCTTTTGAAAAGTTATGTAGTAAAGGGAATTCTGGAGATCTGATTATCACCTATGTCTTTAAGATTTTTATCTTTCCTCAAACGTGGCTTTTCTAGCCAGAGCTGGTTTTCTCTTTTCTTCCACCTTCTCTCCTCTTCATCACTTTAACTCTGCTTTCCCCTGGTTCTCGTGCTAGCCATAAATCTTACTTATGAACTCTGCAGGTCGTGTGGCAGAGCCCTTGCTGTGTCATGTGTCTGCAACAGCCATGCTGTTGCAGGTTCTGCCCCAGGGGTATATGAGAGAGAAAGGCTGAGACTGGCAGCCCTCCACATTCACAAGGGCAACTTATTTTTATTTTCCAGACCTGTGTCACCATCTGTTCTTTCATCTCCCTTCTGATCTTCTCACACAAACTCTGTATTTCTTCTTCTGCTCATCTTAACTTTAATAAAGCAGGAGGCTGGGGGATGAGCCAAGTCTAAAACAACCTGCTATCACTGAGTGATGTTGTATTACTGTGGGTCGCTGGACTCTCCTGAATCTCTCTTTGGGGTAGAGGATCTCATTAAGCATGCCATCCATCCTGGGCCTGTCGGGCTGGTCTGTATGCAGTAATCTGACTGTGGCCACACCAGAAGGTAATGTTCTTGTGCAAGGTTGTCACAGGTGAACCTTCTGCGCCATAGCTGTGCCACATGATTTTTATTCACAAATATTTTTTAGAAAAGAAACAGCCTTTCCTTTTAATTAGTCAAAATAGTATCAGCCAGTTCTCTTTTTCCTCCCATTTTTCCAGATGAGCAAATTGAGGTTCAGGTATCATAGTTTGTGGAAAGCTGCTACATCTGCTTCTTATGTATATCTGTAACTTTTGTACTTCTGTATTTCTTGCATAACTTCTAAAGGCATTTCAAAGAATGAGTCCTGTTAAAGTCCCCAATTCTTGATATCAGGATAAAGTGAATGTATCTTCCTCCTTTGCTGCAGGGATTGGGAACTTGTATTATTGCCCATGGGTGGGGAAGTTAAAATCATGCTTGACATTCAAAAGCCACACATTTTATTTTTTATTTTTTCTTAAGGATGAAGAGGAAGAAATCAAACTGGAGATAAATATGTTGAAGAAATATTCTCATCATAGAAATATTGCAACCTATTACGGTGCTTTCATTAAAAAGAGCCCTCCAGGACATGATGACCAACTCTGGGTAGGCAAATGTTTCCCAAGCATTTTGAGGGGTTTTCTCTTTGGTGGTACTCAAAAGACATTAAGGACCTTCCAGGGGAGGAGGGGGGTGGAGAGAAGAGCAAAGACAAAGGGCATAGTGCCTATTATCATCCTTACCCTTCTTGGTTAAAGGTATACTGTATGTTTATTTTTATGTTGATTTCACATTGCATGGATAAGAGTTAACTTTGTTTCAGGAATAAAATGGCATGTTTTAAAAGGAATATAACCAAATAGCAAGGAAATTAGGAGCTTGAAAAATCAGTACTTTATTTATGGAAATTAATATTGAAGCACAAATAAATGCATCTTCTTTACTACCTGGAAGTAAGGGACAAACATATCAGTATTAATAATATTAATGATAACAGTTAATTGAAAACAGTAAATTCCAGGGAAATTTCTAGAATTAATATACATTCAATCTTATCTCTTACTCAGTCACATCTATACTAAAGATGATGACACTGAGATGCTGTTAGAGCTATGGTTATCACATTAGTTATACCAAGGGTACTGGACTTACAAAGCAGGAAGATAAATATTTTTTCTAATTTTTTAAAGCCATTATAAGAAATTTGCAATATTTTGCCTTAATTTTAACCTTTATCTTCATTGCCCAAATCCAGTCAAAGTTAAAATTTTAGAATAGCTCAATTCAGTTCATTTTCTGGATATTTAAAAAACCTACTTGTGTTGATTTTATATAAACATTTAGGTATTGTAAATAAAGTATTTTTAAAATTATGCGCTGCTTAAAATCGCATTTCTCTTAATATAAAATAGTTTGAGAATCGTGAATGAAAGAGGATATCTGGATGCTAGCAAATGAGAAAAGATGTTAGAGTATCTCTGTCAGATTTCTCATAATTGGGTACTAATTAAGGACAAAATGGTCCTCCCATGCCCGTGTCCTTGGGAGTGAGGAGGAATATTTCACAATCTCTGCACTGGGAGATGTGCTGTAAAGTGTCAAAAACCCTTAATCTCCTGGACCAAACATACACAGTGAATAAATTGGATGGTGAAATGGGCTCTCAGTAATTTGGATGCTTCCAAACTGATCATGTACCCAGATCTTTAGGAAAGACACAAGGAATTAGACTTTGCCTTTCTGATGAATGTCCAGTGTGTATAGATTGTGGTGATGCTCTCACTGGTTGCTGGGGTGTGCTAGTCACCATGTGTCTTTTCTGCCCTGTAGCTTGTTATGGAGTTCTGTGGGGCTGGGTCCATTACAGACCTTGTGAAGAACACCAAAGGGAATACACTCAAGGAAGACTGGATAGCTTACATCTCCAGAGAAATCCTAAGGGTAAGAAGAAGGGTGTGTCTGTGGTGTCCTGTGCACCGTGTTGTGTTTCCATTTTCATTTTCCTAGCCCGAAATATTTCTTTGCATTAGTTATAACTGTATAGATTGTTCTTTTCATGACAGTCAAGGGCTCTGTATAATTTGCTGGCTTTGATTATTGAAGCTGCATCATGGTTTTGATTGTGATAAGTATCTAAAGAAAGTAACTTCCACTACAGTCCTCCGCTCTACCAACTGAGCTATCGAAGGAATCACTAAAGAAGTAACTTAAACAAAAATAGTTTTTCTGCATTTCCCTATTTACCCTCCAGGTGTTAAAAAGAAAATCAAGTGCAGAGAAATAGTCTCTAACTATTGTTTTTATAGGAATCCTTTGTCTAAGCTTATGAATCAATATTAATGATGTCAAATGCTGGCTTTCAAAATCATCTTGTGGACTTTGGCATTAACTGCTAGATTCTGTTGCAGTATTTACAAGGAAAAGTTCTACTCTTTAATGTTTACAGCCAATTGGAAAGCTGGTTTATGATGTTAAAGTTTCTGAACTACTGTTTTAGCAGATTCTAAATGATTGCTTTCAGTAATAGAGATAACGCAGACACTATAGGCAAAGGGTCTCTATATTTTGCATTTGAAAAGTGCATGTGAGTTACCAGTGGGCCTCTTTTCCTTTGGCCAGCTGTTCCAGTTTTTCTATGTACTTTACCCCTTAATTACACATTCAGATTACTTGGTTGGATTTAATTTACCCACCACATTTAAAAAATAAATACTGTGGAATTAAACTGGAATCTAATTCTTAGGCTTCTCTCACTAATAAAAAAACTGGTTATCTTTTTTTACTTATAGGCAAATTTACTCTACTTTTATATTTAAATTTCATAGAGGACTGCCAGTTTAAAAAAAAGAATTCAGAGAGTTGTGTTTTAATTCTTTTTATTTAGATATTTTATGAAGCCCTTGAAAAAACAAGCAATTCCCTTTAGAAAATCAGTTGTAGGGGATGCAGTGGGAGAACCCTCTTTTTGTGATCAGTCTCTGATTTCATTATTAAAACATGTGGGACCTATCTTTTATGGTTATTATTAGCAGGCAGAGTCTAAAAGTGGAAAACTAAGTATCCTGCCCTGTGTTACTGTGAAGGAGTTCAGCAAGTGGGCAGATGTATTTATTATGTTAACAACTAAAGCTCTTGGCATGGTCAGCAGGAGAGAACAGCGGTTAGAGTGAGTCGGACGTGTGTTTGAGTCCTGCCTTTGCTACTTACCTATTGCGTACCCCTGGCAAAGTTATTCCCCATTCAGGATTTACTTTCTTCTGTAAAATTTAGATACCGGTCCTATGAAGGAAATAACATTGTAATGAGAATTAAATGAGTTGGTATGTATGAATCATTTAATGTAACATATGGGTATATAACTGATTGTCAGTAAATATTAGTTGTTGTCATTATTTTCCGTTATAAACATATACTTACACATACCTTTTCTATATATAATTCCAGCGTGGGATTTCTTTTTCTTTCTTTCTTTTTTTTTTGATTTTATTTATCTGACAGAGAGAGAGAGAGACAGTGGGAGAGAGAGAAGCAGGCTTCCCGCTGAGCAGAGAGCCTGATGCAGGGCTCAATGCCAGGACTCTGGGATCATGACCTGAGCCGAAGGCAGACACTTAACTGACTGAGCCACCCAGGCGCCCGTAGTGTGGGATTCTTAAGCAAAGAACTAGATTTTAGTATAAATGTCCTAGGCATCAAATGTATTTCAGCCATCGAAGATAATTTACATGTTTTTATATATACAGGCAAACATTGTTTACCTATCTTGTAATAGACATATTTAGTTATTTTACTTTCATTGATCTCAGGCATCATTTCAAAAGATGCCCAGGTTGTTTGAAGCCCCTGACTGGCCTGAATATAAGAGCTTAATGGACATCATTTTGAGGTATAGCAAATGTTTTTCACCTTGGTGGCACCCGAAACAAGTGTTTCCTTCATTTACATTTCATCTAGAATGGGATTTTTTCCTACTACAAAAGTCTAAGTGAACTAAAACCAAACACGGCTCTGGAAGAGTTGGTGTGTCACATGCTAGTGTGTGTTTTTCACCGGAGTTGCTGAGAATCTACTTTGGTAAAGAGAAAGCAGTATGGTAAGAAGGAGGTGAGCTGTTGTGGGAACAGACAGAGCCAGACCAAGTGAATAACCTGGGTTCTCAAAGAGATTGGTGGGTTAGCTCTTTTCTGCAGTGGCAAAACTTGTCCTCATTCTTTAGTAGGTGTTAGATTCACATGCTATTATTATGTTAAGATACTTAGAAGGTTGAGAGTCACGAGCTTGTAGGCCTCAGACATAAGTAGGAAAGCTCTCTTGGGCTCGCCCCCTGAAACCCTTGAGACCAAAGATTTACCAACAAGCCAGAGTGTCCATCCCAGCCTACTTCCACGTTTATAGTCTACACAGCCACTGATGTGTGTTAGTGGAAACCGAAATTCATAGTGGGTATGGGTACTTACAGTGTTTCGTAACCAATACTGAAGGACAGCCTTTAACTTTTCCTTTACTCCATGTCCTTGAATGAGATAGAGTTACAGGAAAAATGTTTTCTAGCTTTGAAACATTGATGCATTCGCTCTAGAATGGTATTTAGTATGTATTTCTATCTGGACTATCTCTGCTAAGGAGGCATAATTGTGGCTTAATTTTGGCATGGGAAGAATTGAGCATACAAGAGTAGTTGAACATACATTTTCTCTGCATACAGGGAAAGATGTACTCATTTAGAATAATCATAACTCAAATTTACAGTGCCTACAGGGTATTAGACATACCTTGAGTGATTTTTCACCTGGAGTCACTGTTCTCCTTCAGCAGTAGGACCAGGTAGTAAATGTTTCTTAACATTTCTCACTTACAAGAAACAAGAGTCTGTGCAGGCCACATTGTTTGAGAAGATGTGGATACTTAAGTTTGTGGCTAAGATAATCTTGTGAAAATATAAAAAGGGAGTTAGGGAAAGTTAGAGAATATAAAATGAACTGAAGTAGCAGAAGTAGGAATTATGAAAGAATCAGGGAAGCTACTTTTTTGTTTGTTTTTTCTTTGCTGTTCAGAGTTATGCTGTGCTGAAAGAAGAGACTTTCTTCCTAACTATAGCACTAACATACCATATATTTTTAGTGCTTTTTCCCCTAGTCAGTGCTTTGTGGTATAACACTGCACATCCTGTGTGGTGGAAAAATAAACAGAGCCATCAAGTATACTCTATTCTGCTTTATAAGCAGACTAGTAAATTATTGTTTAGAAACCCCTGTGTTAGAAAAATTAGTGTTCTAGAGCAGCTGTTATATTTAATGCATATCCTACACAGTAATGGTAACAATAAAACCTCACACAAAATATCAAACAGGAAAATCAAATAAACTCTTGCTTCTCTGATCTAGCCTTTTTCAATTGAGACATTTCAGAATAAATAGCTTGTTTGTATCTTAAGGAGGCAAGCTGTAGATTTGGCTTGTCTAGCTAAAGACAGAACAAGAGCAGGAGTTGTGAGAATAACCCATTTTTGTCTCAGTTCGTAGTTGGATGCAAAATGTGTTTTTGTTCTTCTTCCACCTCTCATAAGAGACATGGCTCTTGGGCTTCATTCCCGATACAAGGTCATCAGAAAGTGCTCTGTGCCAGCAGGGTTTATTTCCTTGGGAAAGAAAGATATTTTATGTGAATATAAAGCTTTTGATGGCAGAATTGTTCTACACTTGGGGTGGAGGTGGGCTTGATCAGTAGTTAGCAATTTGTCACTATGCGGTGGGAAAACTAGGCAGTGTTCAAGAGCCAGACTTGAAACCACACTCTGGCTCTTTGTGTTTTCCCCTGGGATGGGTCTAGTTCAAATATACCCACGGGGTCACCCACTGAAAGATGGACATGTAGCGTGGGAAAGGAACCACCCTGTACACAAATAGCACAAATTACAGCAGAGAAACTGCAGATGGTAATCTAGAGTGTGTCTTCAAGGAGCAGCTAGAAACTGGTCATGTTGCTCACACAGGGGACCTAACCCATTGGAACTGGGGGGTGGGTACTTCTTTCTGTTTGCGTGGTACTATTGGTAATGTGTTCCTGGAAATGCACAAAAATTGAATTGTAGTATGTTTTAAATGTGATTCATAAAACTTGTGGCTTGTACATGTACTTTGTTATAAAAAGTGTGTTCTAGGCTCTTTATTTGCAGCAACAAAGAACTAAAGTTCGGATCTGTCTCTCCTCTTCAGGGCCTGGCACATCTTCACATCCATCACGTGATTCACCGGGACATCAAGGGCCAGAATGTATTGCTGACTGAGAATGCAGAGGTGAAACTTGGTATGTGACACACATGCCACATGATGTAATACTTGGCCCTGGTGCAAACCAGCAGCGACTCCCTACCTTGTTGGCATTTAGCTAAAAGCTCTATTACTCAGATTTTCTCTTTCTGTTCTATTTAAGAAATGGGAACTGGGTTTACTGCTTTTTCTGTATCCAGCCTCCCTCCCTGCCATGCTTCTCCCCTACTCTGCTCTCCATATAGTAGACAGACTAATGTTTAAATCAGATCATGGCACTTTCTTCCTTAAATACCTTTAGTGGCTTCATATTTCACTTGGAGTAAAATCTGCATTTCTTACCATGGCCCATAGAAAGCCATGGCCCCTAATATTTTCCAGCCCCATTTTGTGACCATTCTCACTTCTCTCCCTGTCCAGGTCACTCGTTTTCTTACTTCCTTGGAATGTCTCATAGGGTCTTCGCACATACTATTCCCTGTTGGGAACAGTTTTGAGGTTGCAATTTTTTCCTCGTCTTCAGAGGCCTTCCTTCCCTGATGCTCTGATCTCTATGCCCTGACCTTCTGATCTACCGCTTATTTCCTCACTCATCCTGATCACAACTTATAATTATACAGCTGTTTGTTTACGTATATTTCTGACTTATTTCCTAGAATATAAGTTCTGGAAGTGTAGCGATTAGGATGTTTTATTTACGAGAGTATTCTTATCTGGCACCTAGCATAGTGCTTTAAATTTAGTAGGGGCTCAGTAAATTTATGCATGGATGGATGGAGTCCAAAGTATCTTCCTGGAGATGATTTTGTAATGGTTCTTCTGTATTTCCTGTTTCCTTTACCTGGATTTGAACTTTTTTTCAGTCCCACTTTTATATAATGGTTCTGTCAAATTTCTAAACAATTAGCATTAAGTTTTCTTCCAGTAAGGCATCACACAAAAAAATTGTTTATGGTTATAAGAAAATCTAGTCTATCTTTCAAAAATCTTAGGCACAGTAGTTTAAAAACAGAATCTTCATTATTGCTTTCTTGCATAGTACCTCCATTTCTTGGTCATCTGTGGAGGAATAGTGTGCCCATTGGGGAAATACCCTCATAGCTAAGATAGGAGGCACTTAAATTGTTCTCATTCCTAGTGACTTAGGAAGCTGTGTGTGTTCCCTGCGCTGGCCTGTTGGTGCTAGGACTGTGATAGTCCTTCTGTAATCACTTGGTGATCACTTATAACTGCAAATGGCACGTACTGCCCAGCGCATGTGTCTCTGTGTCAGGACATGTGAGCCCACCTCCTGGCCAGGTGTTTTCCTGAGCATGTTCTGCCTGCTGAATCTGTAACCCAGCCCCTGTGAGTGATCTCAGCCCTTCATAGGCCCTTCTGCAGGAGCTCGTCCACCATCATGTAGTCCTCCTAGTGCTGTCAGCAAACATTCCATTAGAGACCCTGGTCTTCCTGCCAGCTCTGCCTCCCATCTTTGAACTTTCCTCTAGACGACCATCGTTGTTCAGCTGAGTGGGATGTGGGGGTCACTCTAAAAATCAGACATCCTGGGTACTTTGAGGAGTGTTTCTTAGTATATTTGTGATTTAGCTTGATTCTCTTTATTGAATTCATTACTCTGTACTTTCCAGACAACCTTTGTGGGTTTCTTCTCTTTCTGTGGTTAAGTGCTGCTTAAGAAGCTAAGTCACGTGGGTGTTAGTTAATTCTCCTGAACTTAGAGCTTTCTATGACTTGATCTTGTTTGCGGCAGGCATGTTTCCTGCAAGCACTGAACATCCTAATTCATCCAAAAGTCCCTCTAGTGGTCACTGTCATGGAAGCCCAGGGAAGTAGCTGGGTCCAGGCCTCCCAGGAGCCTATAGACTGGTAGAAGATTTTGTCATTTTAGCAGATTTGCTCTGGAGACAGTACTCCTTATTGATGCTGGTGACCTTAAGGAATTTACATGTCCATGAAACTCTTTGAGCTTATACTGAAGACAACTCCTCCTCACATTTCTTCGTCTTGTGGTTTATTTGTTTAATTATGTTCTACTCCTTCCTTTCTCTTCCTCCCACAGTTGATTTCGGTGTGAGTGCTCAGCTCGACCGGACAGTTGGGAGGAGAAATACCTTCATAGGCACCCCTTACTGGATGGCTCCTGAGGTCATCGCCTGTGATGAGAACCCAGATGCCACCTACGATTACAGAGTAAGAGGCACCTGCTTTCTTGGCCTTCACTGGGTCCCTAGTGTTCCTGAGGGATAGGGGCTCTGCTTATAGATTGCACACCCCTTAGCCGTTCTTGCTGTTTCAGTGAGGAACGCTTGGAAACCTTGTTGCAGGTGCATATTTTCTGGGACATTATTGAGATGCTATCTTGTTGTTCTTCGTTCCCTGTCACCTTTGTTCTCCTTACTAAGTAATATACTGCTTTCACAGCAGTGGAAGTTACTGTCTTGTGCATAGAGCTTTTTATCATGAGTAAATTACTCTGCCCTGTTTGCCATCCTTTTAAACTTGAAGAATCTATTATAATCAGATATTTATTATACTTTAAAAAATGTTGTTAGAATATATAGCAGTAACTTGGTCTATGTGAAATTTCAGAGTATTGTTAAAGAGCTTTACAGCTTGATTTGGTATACAAATATATTTAAATTATTAGAGTGACCTCTAGAGATTTCTATCAATAATGGATCTTTTTGATCCCATTGTAAACCATATTTGATCATCAGATTTGGGTTGAATAATGTTTGCAAAAATTATTTTTTTAAAAAATTGTTTTGCTGTGATTAAACGAGGCAGTGTTTATGTTCCTGTTAATGTTATTGAAACTTGAGTTCATATCTTTACACTCTCTTGTGTATTTTAGTATTTATTACAAATACCCAATTAATGAAACTCATTTTAAGTATATGGTGTGGTGAAATTTTTATTTTTTCATATGCTGGAGTATTAGATTAATAGATTATAATAATATTAATAGATTATATAGACTATATGACTTTTCAGACTTGAATATGTCATTTTTATCTCCAAAATTTGAAAACATCTTCCAGCATATCCAAAATATTATCATGCTTAAGTAAATGAAAATAATTTCTTGGGGCACCTTGGTGGCTCAGTTGGTTAAGCATCTGACTTTGGCTTAAGTCATGATCTCAAGAGTCCTGGGATTGATCCCTGTATCAGGCTCCCTGCTCAGTGGGCATTCTGCTTGTCCCTCTCCCTTTGCCCTTTTACCTGCTTGTGCTCTGTCTCTGTCTCATAAATAAATAAGTAAATCTTTAAAAAATAATTTCTTAACAAGGAGCCTATAATTAGACCCAACTGGTTTGTATCTGACTTATCCAAACTAGCGTTTAATATAAGGCAAGGCATTGTATTTGGCTGTTTGGCCACAGAATATCTTTTAATCAAGCCTAACCAACCCTTCTCCCCTTTTTTCGTGACACTGACTTGTTGAAGAGGCAGTATTCCACCATCCAGATTTGTCTTGCCATTTTTGAATTTTAACTTTACAATCTTTGTAAGGCATTTACCTTGTTTCTTATAAACTGGAGAAATTCAATTAGTATCAAGAAAAACCTAAAGCAGGATTGCCTCGGGAGATGGGGTATGGTTTGTGTTGCATCACACCAAGAGGCATGGAACATCTGCCTGTCTCACCACTGATGCTGCTAAGATAGTCACTGGGTCAAGTTGGGTAAAACCCCTCCTTTGCGCCCCGTAGTAGAGAAAACCTCATAAAATTAAGGGAGAAATTTGTGGGCCTATCCTTCTTATAATCAAACATGTGTTTGAATTGTGTAACATAATTATAGGTTATTTAGAAAATGCTTAAAATGAGCAACTTTAATTCTTTCATTAGAATAGCATATAAACAAGAGAATGCGAATGATAATAACTACCCATTGTCTGCTTTTATTTTTTTTTTCAAAGATTTTATTTATTTACTAGAGAGACGGAGATCACAAGTAGGCAGAGAAGCAGGCAGAGAGAAAGGAGGAAGCAGGCTCCCTGCTGAGCAGATAGCCCGATGCGGGGCTCGATCCCAGGACCCTCGGATCATGACCTGAGCCGAAGGCAGAGGCTTTAACCCACTGAGCCACCCAGGTGCCCCCATTGTCTGCTTTTAAAAGTCTTGTTTGGATTTTAAGAAATCAGCTGATAAAAGTTCATTCATTCATCAGCCAGTGTTTATTGAGTGCCTACCACATGCAAGTCACAATTCTGGGGATACTAAGGTGAATAAAACAGACAAAAGTGCCTGCCCTCATACATACGTCAGTATCATCAAAGCCATCTGTGAAAAACCCACAGCGAATATCATTCTCAATGGGGAAAAACTGAGAGCTTTTCCCCTAAGGTCAGGAACACTGCAGGGGTGTCCACTATCACCACTGCTATTCAGTATATGTGCTGCCGAAGCGAGCACTCACCACTGCTATTCAATATAGTAGTACAAGTCCTATCCTCAGCAATCAGACAAAAAAAAGAAATTAAAGGCATCCGAATTGGCAAAGAAGAAGTCAAACTCTCATTCTTTGCAAATGATATGATTCTTTATGTGGAAACCAAAAGACTCCACTCCAAAACTACTAGAACTCATACAGGAATTCAGTAAAGTGTCAGGATATAAAATCAATGCACAGAAATCGGTTGCATTTCTGTATACCAACAGTGAGACAGAAGGAAGAGAAATTAAGGAGTCGATCCCATTTACAACTGCACCCAAAACCATAAGATGCCTAGGAATAAACCTAACCAAAGAGGCAAAGGATCTGTACTCAGAAAACTATAAAGTACTCATGAAAGAAATTGAGGAAGACACAAAGAAATGGAAAAACGTCCCATTCTCATGGATTGAAAGAACAAATATTGTGAAAATGTCTATATGCTACCTAAAGCAATCTACACATTTAATGCAATCCCTATCAAAATACCACCGATTTTTTCTAAAGAAATGGAACAAATAATCCTAAAATTTATATGGAACCAGAAAAAGACCCTGAATAGCCAGAGGAATGTTGAAAAAGAAAACCAAGCTGGCAGCATCACAATTCTAGACTTCAAGCTCTATTACAAAGCTGTCATCATCAAGACAGTATGGTACTGGCACAAAAACAGACACAAAAATCAATGAAACAGAATAGAGAGCCCGGAATTAGACCCTTAACTCTATGGTCAACTAATCTTTGACAAAGCAGGAAAGAATGTCCAATGGAAAAAAGATAGTCTCTACAACAAATGGTGTTTGGAAAATTGGGCAGCCACAAGCAGAAGAATGAAGATGGACCATTTCTTTATATCACACACAAAAATAGACTCAAAATGGATGAAAGACCTCAATGTGAGACAGGAATCCACCAAAATCCTTGAGGAGAACACAGGCAGCCACCTCTTTGATCTCAGCCACAGCAACTTCTTCCTAGAAACATTGCCAAAGTCAAGGGAAGCAAGGGCAAAAATGAACTATTGGAACTTCATCAAGATCAAAAGCTTTTGCACAGCAAAGGAAACAGTCAACAAAACCAAAAGACAACTGACAGAATGGGAGAAGATATTTGCAAATAACATAACAGATAAAGGACTAGTATCCAAAATTTATAATGAACTTCTCAAACTCAAAACCCAAAGAACAAATAATCCAATCAAGAAATGGGAAGAAGACATGAAGAGACATTTCAGCAAAGAAGACATCCAGATGGCCAACAGACACATGAAAAAGTGCTCCACATCACTCGGCATCAGGGAAATATAAATCAAAACCACAGTGAGCTACCACCTCACACTAGTCAGAATGGCTAAAATAAACAAGTCAGGAAACGACAGGCGTTGGCAAGGATGATGAAAAAGGGGAACCCCCCTACACTGTTGGTGGGAATGCAAACTAGTGCAGCCACTCTGAAGAATAGTATGGAGGTCCCTCAAAAAGTTGAAAATAAGGCTACCCTATGACCCAGCAATTGCACTACTGGGTATTTACCCTAAAGATACAAATGTAGTGATCTGAAGGGGCATGTACACCCGGATGTTTATAGCAGCAATGTCCACAATAGCCAAACTATGGAAAGAACCTAGATGTCTATCAACAGATGAATGGATAAAGAAGATGTGGTACATTTATACAATGGAATACTATGCAGCCATCAAAAAAATCGAAATCTTGCCATTTGCAACTAGAGAGTATTATGCTAAGAAATAATTCAATCAGAGAAAGACAATTGTCATATAATTTCTCTGATATGAGGAATTTGAGAGGCAGGGGGGGGGGGGGTTGTGGGGGGTAGGAAAGGATAAAATGAAATAAGATGGAATCAGGAGTGAGACAAACCATAAGAGACCCTTAATCTCAGGAAACAAACTGAGGGTTTCTAGAGGGTGGGGGGTAGGGACAGGGTGGCTGGGTTATGGACATTGGGGAGGGTATGTGCTATGGTGAGTGCTGTGAAATGTGTAAGCCTGATGGTTCATAGACGTGTACCTTTGGGAGAAATAATACATTATACATTAAAAAAAAAAAAAAAGTGCCTGCCCTCATGGAACTTGTATTTGAGTGGGGAGTAAAATTAAAATTCAAGTTTTAAAATTAATATTTCTGGGGACTCGGAAGAGATTCCATGCACAGAAAGGCAGCTTATTGATTACCCATTATTAAAGTTTGAGTGGGGAGTGGAGAGGCTCATCAGCAGTGTGAGTCAAATTAGTGAACTCTGGTAGATTTTATTAATTCAGCTGTTGGACCTTTTATAGAAGAGTGCTTTCTAGCCTTTACAGTTCAAAAACAATTTTATTCCAAGTATAATTAACATATAGTGTTATATTAGTTTCAGGTTAGCCTTTAAAATTTTAACATCTTAATTAAATTTGAGATAGTGGCATAAAACATAAAATTAAACATAAATCTGGCCCAGGAGTCTAAGTTACTGAATGTAAAGAAATCAAACATACTGGGGCGCCTGGGTGGCTCAGTGGGTTAAAGCCTCTGCCTTCGGCTCAGGTCATGATCCCAGGGTCCTGGGATCGAGCCCCACATCGGGCTCTCTGCTCAGCGGGGAGCCTGCTTCCTCCTCTCTGCCTGCCTCTCTGCCTACTTGTGATCTCTGTCAAATAAATAAATAAAATCTTAAAAAAAAAAAGAAGAAATGAAACATACTGAGCAACAGAGTACGCAGTGACACAGAGCAGCTTTTCTACAGGCCACCTCTACTTCAGTCATAGATGTGAGTGGTTCTAATTAGCAAACCAATTTCACCTTTGTTTTTTCATTCATTCATTCATTCATTCATTCATTCATTTGGAAGTTTTTCTTACATAATGTGTTTGCTTTTAATTTCATGGCAGATTTCTTTTCAGAAATGCCTTTGTATCATTTGTGTGAGTAACCAGCCGTGGTAAGTTAGTGGTTTCATGTCTAATCTGGTACCTATAACATACTGTTTTATTTTTGCAGAGTGACCTTTGGTCTTGTGGCATTACAGCCATTGAGATGGCAGAAGGTGCTCCCCGTAAGTAACGTTCTTTCCTCTTTAGCCCAGTTGTTGTATGTGACTTAAACCTAGTCTCAAGGCTTCAAACAGAATGGTTTCATGGGTAAAGCCATTCCTGGTGGGACATTCAGATGAAGGAAGCATAAAAACAGTGAAGTTTTAGATGTAAAATGATTCTTGGCATCCACTATTCCTTTTGAAGATCCTTGAAGTCTGTAGGTTACATTTTATCTGTTTAAGTTGTATTCAGGTGTATGACATGAAATTATGATGACATTAGATAATAGGCAGTAATTTTCATGTTACAATTTTAACGTCAGTGAAACTAAATCCTAGAACGTGTAACTGGTCCTAACACATGAAATTTTAGTAATACTTATGTTTGACTTTACAGAGGCATAACTTTTTATCTGTAGAATAAGGTTTATTGGGTTTATTGTGGGTTTTTTGTTCTGTTTTGTTTTTTTGGTTGCTTGTGAAATTTCCTTCTCCTTTGGATTAACTGAATGCCAGCTTCATAAAATTGATTTTTGAGCAGAGACGGTATAGAACTTCAGAGAACAGAGACAAAACAGCGTTATTTGCTGTCCCCTTAAGAAAAGGGGTATACAAAGAATGTATACTTGTCTGCTGGATAGTTGCTGCTGAATAAATATTTGTTGAATGAATGAAAAAAATTTCCAATGCCTAAAAATTAGTTTGCAGTACAAGAAATGGATGTCAGTCTTGACCAACATATGTTTCCTCATGTTTCCGTCTGAGGAATTGAGGCAGGGGCTCATTGCCAGATCCTTTGTTTCAGTTTTCTTTCACAGTGGGAATAGATTGTCTTCTTTGGTCCCCATTTCCCAGCTGCCTTGTAAGATTCTCATGAAGGTAAATAAACACACAAAAATGCGCATTACCTATTGTGACATGTTAATATGTGCATATGCCCCGAACATAGCTTTATTGGACAAGTGGTGGAAGTACAAACGGTACTTGCACAGAATCTAATAGTCTGTTTTATTCTCTCGTCTTTGCTCCTTCTTAGAATGACAGCGAACGAACAGTTAACATTGCGGGAGGTCTTTACTGCCACTCACCCTGTCTAGGCACTGTATGAATGCCTTTACAAGCCTTGCCTGATGTAATCCTCACCACGACTCCATGATAATAAAATTATTTTCATTGCAGTCTTATAGATGATTTAGAAACTTAAGCTATTCACTCCCTTAAGACTGTGAATCTGTATTTATCTTTGATTTACAAAAACTTCCAATGTCAATTTGAAATTGTATATTCTTCTTGTTGCTCTTGACCTCCCGATATTTTGCTGTGTTTAAATGGGGATCTCAGGGAATGCCCTAGGGCTCATAGCTGAATGTCTAGACTGCTTGACATAAAGATTGTCAGACAGGTGATGGGACAGCACATTTGATATTTTGAGTGAGCCCTAGAAATTACAAATGAGTAAAATAAGTACCATACTGACGCCACCGTCTCCTCTCCCCAGCTCTCTGTGACATGCATCCAATGAGAGCACTGTTTCTCATTCCCAGAAACCCTCCTCCCAGGCTGAAGTCAAAAAAATGGTAAGCTATGTATGCTTTGTTGTTGTTGTTGCTCTTTCCTTTTTACAAAAAATTGTTCCTTTTCAGTTTCATTCCAAGACAAAATTCTAGGCATTCCAGTTCCCAAAGAACGTAACAAGTGCCCTGAAACTCCAGTTAAAAAGTGTCTTTTTAAAAATTTTTTTTCTTGATAAATTCTCTTTTAATTACAAAATAGTAACAAGTGACCATAGGAAACACTGTAACATGGTTAAAGAAAAAAGTTTCATTTTAATATTTAAGCCCTCTTGTAAGTATAATACATTTCTAAGCATTTTCACGTTCAAAAGCAAAGCTGTATTGACTTTGCCGCTCCTCAGGTGAAATAGGATTTGAATGTTAATGGAGACATTTACTGTAATTGTTGTAAAACACTGAAATTAGGTGCATCTTTTTTCATTCCAGAAATGAAAGGAATGGTCCTGTCTTTGGGCTGCCACCTTTCTCTGTGCAGCCCTCACATGTTTGCTCAAAAAAAGTCGCTTATCAGTGAAGGGCAATGATGGTGACCCTCCTCGGCAAAAACATCAAGAATTGTGGTGGTGGGGGAAACTGTTGATTTGGTTTAGTTTTAAAAAGTGTTGAGGGAAAGGATAGTGCTCTGTTTTCACCTGAGAATTTTGCTTACTTGTTTCCTCTTGAACTTTTTCCGAGTGCTCTCCTCTCACTTCTGTCTCCGCTCCAGCTCCTTATGCCCGTGGGCCCTCTCCCTTTCCTTTCTGTTTTCCTGGGTTCATCTATCTTACTAGTGCCACACCCACTACCATGGTTGTTATTTCCCCTTCTGAAACTGTTCTCACTGGTTTTCCAGTGAGTGATGTCTTCTCTTGGGTTCTTGACTCTAATTGTGAAATATGCAGAAGATCTCAATTTCAAGCCTTCTTCTCTTCTGGAATTGGTCTTTTAGCTCTTCCTATCTGCACTTCTCTTGGTTGCTCATCTTCTGATGTCCTGTAGTTCTCTTTTCCTGTCTGTGGGCATTATACGCACATGCGTATTTTTACTCTTATTTCTCTCACACTTCTCCCTATTCCTCACTGTCTCTCCCCACCTTTTGTTTGCTGGCAGGACTTTTCTCATTCTTTTTTATACCGTCTTTAACCACATTCTGCTCTAGACAACTGAGCTTATCAAGTTCCACTTACCAGGTTTTAGAGAGTTCTCTAAGGCAGTACGGTTGCCAATTTAGCCCTAATTGGCTTCTTGTATTGAAACTTGATAACTCTGGACATCTATGATGGCCAACCCTAGGGAAACCAAATGTGTATAGTGGGCATCACCAAGGAGTAAGCTTTGGGGCTGGAGTGGCACTATCCAACTAAATGAAGCAATGCTCTTTTTTAAAAAAATGGAGTTTATGCTCTGTCTTCAGAGTACAATGAATTCACAAGTGTTTCAGCTGGCCGCACTCTTGATTATTCTGTCCATTACTTGCAGTTTGAGATTAACCACTGTGTGTATAATACAGTGATGTAAAGAGACAGATGTAGATGACAGATTCTTTCTGTGTTCTTACACAAAACTTTCTCTAAATTTAGATGCATTTTCATCCATTTACGTCATTGCTGTCATTTTACCCAAGTATTCTAAAAGGATGAGATGATTGCATACATAATGTTCTTCCTCCTTTCTGATTGCTGTCTTACTATCCACCAGTGTACATTGCTGCTGCTGGTTTTGGAGAAGTGTCAGCAAACACTCTTCCAGCAGAACTTGACAATTGGTTTTAAAGAATATATTGTAGATCATTGATTCCCAAATGCTAATTTGTAGACATGGTAGGTGAGAATCCCTTTGGAATCTTTTAATTTAGGGTTTCAGCCTCAAAGTGTTTCTGGTTTGTAGGTTCAAGAAATGACTCAGGTATTTATATTTCTGATAAACTCTTCAAGTGGTCTTTGTGAGCAATGGAATTGAGGAATCTCTGTGTTAAAACAGGTCTACTACAAGATTCTCAATAACCACAGGATAAAGTCGCAACTTTGAGTGACTTTGAGGGCCCTTCTCAGAGCTGACCCTGACCTATTTTTCTGTTCTTTTCTACTTTTCATACTAGCATCAGAAAATGATTCATTACTTTCTTGTACTTTTCTACCTTTGTTATGTTTTTTCCTTTTGTTTTGGAGTGATGGCTTCTCTCTCCCATCTCTAGAATATCAGCTATCCTGCTTTTTCTTGATGTCTAACCTCCCGTAGCAGTAGTTCTTTTCTTTCTTCCTCTGGAAGTTTTATTACACATCTGTTGTTAAGTGTACATATATTTCCTCCATTTTATTTCCTATGTGTATTTCTTATAAAGCCTAGCATAAACAAATGTAAATTGTTGATATATAAATATTTGTTGAATTGAAAAAAAATGGTAAGTTTGAATGGAAATACAAGACAGTAGAAGTGATTCTTAAAAGCCGTGAAGTAATTGGAAAGAACTGATTTTCTAAATCACATTTTTAAAAGACTGAACAACTCATTCATTCAACAAAAATTTATTGCATACCTCTTGTGGTCTGCCCATGCTCAGTGTTGGGCATTGCTGACAAATTGAAAAATCGGAACCAGTTCCTGACCTGTACCTCAGCAGAGGAGACAGAAGGATAAACATGATGTGTGCAGTCTATTAAATGCAGACACCTTAGGGGAAAGATTCCTAATTTGGGGGTGCCAGGAAAGCCCCACTCAAAGAGACGATGCCTTACTTGAATCTTAGAAGATAGGATGGGTGAGTGTCTCAGCCTCGGCTAGGGATGGGGGTTATCAGGAGGCAGGCATGGAGGAACAGTCAGAAGTAGAAGTAGCTGGTAGGGTGAATGTAGATGACAAAGTCCTTCCCCTCTTCAGAACTATTATGTATTTCTATATCTGTACTTTAAGCATAGAGAATTGATAGATAAATCAGTTGGAAACTGATCGAAATGTCATATTAACAGGTTCAAGAGCCCCAGCCTTTGGTCACTTACCTGACTCCTTATCTCTGTGTCCATCCTTGTCGGGCATCTGCTGTCTCTGTCTGCCTTCATTTTCACAAAAGCCTCCCTTTACCCCCTTGCCTTCTCAGTGGTTAATAAGCAACAATAAGTGAATAATTCAGTGACTAATAAGCAACCTTACATTTAAACCCAGTTTGTTTAAATCTGACTTCCTTCAAAGCTCTCTGTTGGTGATTTATTGTCGTGATGTGGCATAACTCTTCAACCATCCTTAAATGATGCTTTTATCCACCATGGTCCCAAGTTCCTAATATTATCCTGTGCATTTGGAGAATGTTCACAGTGAATTCTGAATCTCTTATATGTTTTCAGACTAATTATTCACTCATATTATGGAGTCTTGCTCTTTGCAGTAGAAATTTGATGATCCTTTTTACTTCCTCTTACAGGTCAAAGAAATTTTTTAGTTTTATAGAAGGGTGCCTGGTGAAGAATTACATGCAGCGACCCTCCACAGAGCAGCTTTTGAAACATCCTTTTATAAGGGATCAGCCAAATGAAAGGCAAGTTAGAATCCAGCTTAAGGACCATATAGACCGGACCAGAAAGAAGAGAGGAGAGAAAGGTATTGGCCTGTTTTTTATTTTCATTTTGAAGACATAGTATTTTAGGTTTTTGCCACTAGAATAGGTTTCTCCCTTTCCACCCAGGAGTGTGTGCTTGCCAGGGCTGGAGTAGCTTGTGTCTGCTCTGCAGGTCAGTCATGAGCCTCCGGTCCAGCCTGGCTCAGGTCGAGCTGACCAGAACTGCATGGTGTGTCGCCAGGCAGACACCAGACAGACAGTGCTGTGGCTGGTCAGCATGGGAGGGTGTTTCTCTTGTTCCTCCTCAGGAGCATGTCTTCATGCTGCTCTTTTTACTTCCTTAAGGGTGTTTGTGTTCTGAGTGCATCACTCAGGGGTTATTGAGCATCAGCTGTGAATGTCCACATAGGTGTGCTCACTCATTTCTCTCCTGCTCAAGAACCCCCTGGGTTTCTTACTGCTTAACTCTGCAGGTGGCGTGGTCCAGCCTGACTACTTTTTCCTCATTACGGCATAACACAGACACTCCCTTATGTCAATCATTTAATGTCCCTTTCTGTTCCCAGTATCTTGGTTTTGTATCTTTACATGTTCTGTGCCCACCTGCCTGGAGTGCCCTATGTTGCCCTCTGTCCGGCAGGGTACGGTCAGGCTTCATCCCTGTCTTTCCAGCCCTCCCTGTTGCCTCGAGTCATGGTGATCTTTGTGTTTTGTGAGTTCTTACCATAACTTTCTAGAACAACATTTAAATACCTGGCATCATGATAATGAATATTTCTTGACATTCAAACTTCAAGATCAAAGAAGAAACTAAATAAAGTGCAAGTTCGAGGCGATAAAGAGTTGTTCACAGCCCCTTTGGAGGCCCGTACTGAGCTTTTTACATGTTCATTTCAGTCTTCAGAGCTAAATCATCAGTGACGCTCACAACTTTCTGGCCCTCTGATATACTCACTTGTAAAAGTAATTAAGCTTTGTACGTTAAGCTGTGTAGTTACAACAAGTGAACTAAAGTTTGAAAGTAAAGCTTTTTCTTAGGGAAAAGTTATTTTTACATTGGATAATTTTCCCAGTATGTATTTTCTTAATGGATAGTTCAGAGTCCGGGAACATTTGCTGTGTGCCAAGTGTTTACCAGGTGCTCAGCCTGGAGATTCGTGCACATTTGCAGGTCGGAACAGTGAAGCACTTTATCTTCATTTTTTAGTTTTCAAGTTACAGTGGCCTTTTGCCCCGTTGGCTTCCATTTACCTTTCAAATACCCTTATCCTCGCGTCAAAAAGGAATAGTTCATAGTACAAAATTTTAAACGTAACAGAGTACTATTTGAGGGAGTCCAAAGATTATTTAGGTTGGAATTTCCTTTGGAAGCTAGCCTATTTTAATCTTCTTTAAAATTACATAGTTTTGATTGTCTAGCAATGAAAAGAACTAATGTCATAGATGGCGACTGCTGAAGTTGTAGGTATATTAATCTACAATTATATATGATATAGACTGAACCCCATTTTAAGTTCTCAGACTTGTTTTTCTTACCAGGACACTGACTTTCAACTTCGTATCTCTGAAAAAAGTTGGAAGTGTGTTTTGTGAATTGATTTATTTTGTAGATCTCTTCAGCCTTTCTAGTTTTGATTGCTCTCTGGAGTGCAATGCTCCCTCAAAGTTAGGTACTGACATTAGGTACAGGGTCTAATAAAATGGACTGTTACTTTGGGGAAAATGGCATAAAACCTGTTGAAGTGAAAACAGGTTACTCATGTTGGAACTTGGACTTAATCTGGTGAGAGGAGAGCAACTTTTCTTTCCTGCTTTTGCTGTATTGTTTCTGCATTTGTTTTTCCCTGGCTTCATCTTTGTAACTTGTGGGAACATTTGATTTTGTATCTTTATGCTTTGAGTGTCTCCTGTGCTTCACCCATGGTCAGTCCTGCAGAACTTTCTCCCTGTTTTGGTAGCTCCCTAAGTGCCAACAATAACCAAATTACGTCTCCTAGTTGCCTTAGTTTGGGCCGTTAAGTCTCTTTCTTTCGCATTTTGGCATCAAGGGTCCTTTCCGAATTTGCTGATGTTTTGGGGCCACTTTTCTTATGTGTCCAGAGCTTGAGAGCCCTTCTCACCGCCCTGTACCCCGTCCCAGTGCATCCCATAAGGAGTGGTCTTCAATGCAGTGGAATCTGCTCTTCCATGCAAAGTAAGGGTAGCCCAGGGAATGCCGCTGTTTACTGAATGTGGGAATTGGATGTCACGCTCCTCCTACCTCCAGGTTCTCTGTACACATTATTTTCCCTAAAGGACATATTGTTTGTTTTCTGCTGTTACACTCTTGGAGATGCTTGCCTATACATGCATGTGTCATGATTTGTGAACTCTCCCATTTATCTTGCCCCTTTCTTTGTAGATGAAACCGAGTATGAGTACAGTGGGAGTGAGGAAGAAGAGGAGGAAGTGCCTGAACAGGAAGGAGAGCCAAGGTAATGATAAAGCCTCAATTTATCATTGTAATTGAACTCACTTTATCATTTTAAATGAACTCACTGTTCAACTTCTGCTTTATGAAGAAATTGTTTCACGTCGACGCCAGGATTTCAAGAAATCTTCAAGTACCTTAAAAGTGCCTTAACATCTTCATTCTTTTTCATCCTTTGAAAGATACCTATTAAACATTCTCCCACTCTTGATCCTCTTATCCAGTGGTGCTTTCCTGAGATTATATTGTTTCCCCTCCCCTATCACGTGGCAGTACATAGGGCTGTTTGGTTCTGGGAAAGAGGGGCCTGCTGCAGGCACTGCTGCTCCGGGAGGCATGGTATGGATGGTATGTGCTGTGCAGCGTATAGAACAGTCCTGCTCCAAAGGCTTGTCCTGCCTGGGCAGTCGGGCGTCTATTGAAAAACACGGCAGGCTTTCCCAAAATGTTGTTTGGTTTGGTTTTGTTCTTCCCACAAGTGTGGTTATCAGCAGTTCATTTCTTTTGCCTATGTATATTCTGTCCTGATTAATCTTATAGTCTATGGTTTGGATATCTGTGGCTTCCCCCAAGGTACAGTGAAGCAGAAGGTTGAAGGTTTGGTAGTATGAATCTTACAGTAATTAATTATCCAGGGAGGTTTTAAAATTTTAGTATGGTCTTGCCTGGCAGTCCTTCATGCTTTCAGCTACACGTAACTTGACTCATTGAACAAAAGGAGCCTGGGAGGGTATGTTGAAAGACCTGTGGAGACCCATGTATAGGCAGTGGGAGTTTGGAGAGAGCATATGAAGAGATAAGAAAATGTATTGTTAAAACCCTATATGTTTTTCTGCTTACATAGTAGAATATTTGAATCCATTTGAGACTAAATATTTTGGAGTAATTTGAACTGATTTCTTGAGCAATGTAATTGTTTTGGGTGGGAGCATGATACAAGGAAAGAGGCTGTTGAAGGAGATTGATTTGCCATGTTATTCTAGGTAGTGAAAGTGGAGCAGTGGCTCTCAGCGATGAGATCAGCTAGCGATGATGCTGTTTATCTGTGCGCTGGCTCATTCTTGGAACCCACTTGGGTTCAGCCGCTTATTCAGGAAGCAGGCAGTGGGAGGGCATATGTGGTAAGACTTGGTGAGAAGTAAGGTGGTCAGAGAGGAAGGTGGTTCCACTTCTACTCATGAAGTTGAAGAAGGGGATTTCCAACTTTTCCTTTTACAGAGTTTGAGTTGATATGATAATCCTAAGTAGAGATGTCTTTCAAGTATCCAGGATGGAGTTTGAAGATATTTGTGAAATGGATAAAAGATGTAATACTATTGAACTGTAGATACAGTTATCCCCATGGATTTATTAGTTGAGCCTCAGAGTGGGAGGAACTCATTAGGAGGATGACTAGAATAGGACACTGAGGCCCCAGTCTCACTTGGAGGGCAGAGTGATCTGTGCGCACCCCTGAAAGCCCTGCCTCCTCCTCTAGCTCCATCGTCAACGTGCCTGGTGAGTCAACCCTTCGGCGGGATTTCTTGAGACTGCAGCAGGAGAACAAGGAACGTTCTGAGGCTCTGCGGAGACAGCAGTTACTGCAGGAGCAACAGCTCCGGGAGCAAGAAGAATATAAAAGGCAGCTGCTGGCAGAGAGGCAGAAACGGATTGAGCAACAGAAAGAACAGAGGCGTCGGCTAGAAGAGGTAGGAAAAGGGAAATGTCCAGTTGGTTTTCTTTTTCTTTACTTATATTGGTAGCCAGACACTCAACGGAATGTTTTCTGTGGCCGCCTGATATAATACCTTTCCCCTGGCTTACCTGCTCAGGTGATTTCAGAGGGAAAGCTTACGCTTTTGGACTGACAGGCCTTCACATTCCTTGTGGTCTTCAAAATGTTTTCCTTGCTTGTAAAAACTCAAGGACCTGCCCCACAGTTTCTCATCATCATATTTTGCTTAGATGCAGAACAGCAGGGGCCCAAAGATAGCATCATACCATTTCTGCAAAGGCTGTTTCTGTTTGTGGTTTAAGTTGGCAAGCTCAGGCTTGACCTGATTTCTTTTCTTCCCTTGGCCTCTGGGTCCAAGTTCACGTGTACATATTTTTCTGAAACTTCAGACTTTTTCACAGGAAAAATGTTTTTTCTATGAATGCCGTAGCTTTAGTTTTTTTGTTTTGTTTTGTTTTGTTTTAAATAAATGCCTCAACTATAGGTACATTTAAGAGTAAGGGATGAAAAGGGTGCCTGGCTGGCTCAGTCAGTGGAGCTTGCAACTCTTAATCTCAGGTTGTGAGTTCCAGCTCAGTGGGTGTAGAGTGACTTAAAATCTTTAAGAAAAAGATGAGAAAATAATTACATTGGGTATAATTCACCTGATCTTCTGTAATCTAGTTGTTAATGTAGCGGAATTAGTTCTATTCTGCAGTGAGGAACTATATTTTGTACTACCTGCTCATTTAATTCAGTAATACTACTAACATTGGTGCTGTGGTTACCCAGAGCTTTTTCTTTTTCTTTTTTTTCTTTTTTTTTTTTAAATTTTATTTTTTTTAAACATATGATATCTTTTTATCCCCAGGGGTACAGGTCTGTGAATCGCCAGGTTTACACACTTCACAGCACTCACCATAGCACATACCCTCCCCAATGTCCATAATCCCACCCCCCCAACCCCCTCCCCCCATTAACCCTCAGTTTGTTTTGTGAGATTAAGAGTCACTTATGGTTTGTCTCCCTCCCAATCCCATCTTGTTTCATTTATTCTTCTCCTACACCCTTAACCCCCCATGTTGCATCTCCTCTCCCTCATATCAGGGAGATCATATGATAGTTGTCTTTCTCCGATTGACTTATTTCGCTAAGCATGATACCCTCTAGTTCCATCCACGTCGTCGCAAATGGCAAGATTTCATTTCTTTTGATGGCTGCATAGTATTCCATTGTGTATATATACCACATCTTCTTTATCCATTCGTCTGTTGATGGACATCTAGGTTCTTTCCATAGTTTGGCTATTGTAGACATTGCTGCTATAAACATTCGGGTGCACGTGCCCCTTCGGATCACTACGTTTGTATCTTTAGGGTAAATACCCAGCAGTGCAATTGCTGGGTCATAGGGTAGTTCTATTTTCAACATTTTGAGGAACCTCCATGCTGTTTTCCAGAGTGGTTGCACCAGCTTGCATTCCCACCAACAGTGGAGGGGGGTTCCCCTTTCTCCGCATCCTCGCCAGCATCTGTCATTTCCTGACTTGTTAATTTTAGCCATTCTGACTGGTGTGAGGTGATATCTCATTGTGGTTTTGATTTGTATTTCCCTGATGCCGAGTGATATGGAGCACTTTTTCATGTGTCTGTTGGCCATCTGGATGTCTTCTTTGCAGAAATGTCTGTTCATGTCCTCTGCCCATTTCTTGATTGGATTATTTGTTCTTTGGGTGTTGAGTTTGCTAAGTTCTTTATAGATTTTGGACACTAGCCCTTTATCCGATATGTCATTTGCAAATATCTTCTCCCATTCTGTCAGTTGTCTTTTGGTTTTGTTAACTGTTTCCTTTGCTGTGCAAAAGCTTTTGATCTTGATGAAATCCCAATAGTTCATTTTTGCCCTTGCTTCCCTTGCCTTTGGCGATGTTCCTAGGAAGATGTTGCTGCGGCTGAGGTCGAAGAGGTTGCTGCCTGTGTTCTCCTCAAGGATTTTGATGGTTTCCTTTCTCACATTGAGATCCTTCATCCATTTTGAGTCTATTTTCATGTGTGGTGTAAGGAAATGATCCAATTTCATTTTTCTGCATGTGGCTGTCCAATTTTCCCAACACCATTTGTTGAAGAGGCTGTCTTTTTTCCATTGGATATTCTTTCCTACTTTGTCGAAGATTAGTTGACCATAGAGTTGAGGGTCTATTTCTGGGCTCTCTATTCTGTTCCATTGATCTATGTGTCTGTTTTTGTGCCAGTACCATGCTGTCTACCCAGAGCTTTTTCAGTTGTACTTCATAGACACATCATTTCTCTCTATTTCACCTGGGGCACACATACACACAAAAAACCTTTTGTTTTTTTTTCCTATTATTGTATATTTCACAACTCCAGTTTTCTCATTCATAATAGTACAACTTCACATTTCTCATTCGTAGTAGTTTCTGTTTCTGCTTAATTAATTCACCTTGATTCATATTTCTTACAGCAGAAAAAGAACATAAAACAAGAAGGAAGCCCTGTATTGATACTTAACAGTGGAGTTTAATGTACATAACAACACATGGGATATTACCCAAGTTTTTTAAGAGTATTTCATGATTAGGGGAAATCTTTGTTTTGTGTGTTTTGTAGTCTGAATCTGAAAACTTTATACTTTGTTCCTAGTTTAGAAAACCAGCGCCCTTCTAATAACTAAGGAGACTAGAAATATTTAGCCTGGGCTTATGGAAGAAAACATAGGACATAACCTTCCTCTGTAAGAGGGACGACAGTGCTGTTTACCTCTTTTTGCAGTTTATTTGCAGACTCTTTTGTAGTATTTTTAAGACTCTTCTCAGTGCTCTTTGAACATAACAAAAACCCAGAGTGGTCTAGGGTTTGTTGAAGTTGCATGATGACCATTCGTATGTGAGAATGTTTGAGTGTTGAGGCTCTGGCTATTTCTAGTTCTTTATGCAGTATTTTCTACTGTCCATTTAAACCCTGGACTGTACTTTCCCTAAAGACATGATATAGGGTAGTTTGGTGGTTTATAACATCAGCTCGAGCTCATTTGTAACACATGCCACGGAAATTGCTTTCAGCCCAAATGGTAGTGGGACAAGTGTCCATTATCCAGCGTCTGTAGGGAGGAGGATTGCAAAGTGAAGGCTGGCACTGGCTAGAGGAGAGAGACTGAAATTTGATAGCCATTTTGTTTTATTAGTTACAACAAAGACTAGAGGATTAGGGATGTTGGCTAAATGAGAACTTCGCACTTACTTGCTTCAGTTGGCCCTTTAATTTCAGCTTCTCAGTAAGAGTTCAAATTCAGAGTCACCTCTTGGCACCTCTTAATCAGGAAAGATGGAGCTGGGTATCAAACAGAGAACATTCGCATGAATAGAATCCACTAATTTGGATTCTTGATGATCTAGCTCCGTTTTACTAGCCTAGGATAATTAAGCGTTATCTATACTCTAGGTCTCAGAAGGTAATTTGGGAATATTTAAACCATAAATGGTTTTTAGTTCTTTATTAACATTAAAGCTTCAGTCAGAACTGTTTGGGGAATAGGGATTCCTTTTGTTATTAACGAAGTAGATAGAGATGGTCAGCCTCAGTCATAAGATAAATGACAATTAAGACTGAAAGGAGAGGGGTGCTTGGGTGGCATGGTAACATTAAATTGACACTTAATAGTAAGAGTCCAACTGTTGATCTCAGCTCAGGTCTTGATCTCTCGGGGTCATGAGGTAAATAAAGCCCTGCCTTGAGCTTCACGCCAGCTTAGAGTCTACTTAAAACAAACAATCAAACAAATGACCCCCCCCCAAATGAAAGATAACAAATATTTGTCAGTGATTGACAAAAAGAAATGGCCCCAAAGTCGAGGTTGTAGGGAAACTGAGTACAGATTTTCCTTTCTTTGCAACTGCCACAAAATCCGGCTCATCAGCCCTCTTTGCAGATGAGTGCTTGGCCCTTCATAGGACCTTCATCTTTAAGAAATCAGTAGGTATGTATACTCCGCTCTTCTTTTGTTCGTTGAGATGTGCTGCTGCTAGGATCCTTCACCTTTATCTTCCTCTACTTCCCCCTCCTTGGCTCCTGTGTGAACTGGAGGTCTTAGAAGTCCTTGCAAATATTTTCGATGCTGTCTCTCATCTTGCTGGAAATGGGGTTTCTGTTTGTATTTTCCATTTTCTTTTTTTGTTTTCTGATGGTCTTAGGCTGAAAGGGGGAGAATGTGGAGCTCAGGCAGCGTTCACACTGGCAGCTTCGGTCTAGTCCTTTCCTGGACCTCACAGCTCCTCACGTGGTTGAGTCTGCTCCCCAGTCTTTCTCATCAGGATCTGCTCAGGGTGTTCTCCACTTACTGAAGTATTGCATCTAGATTCAGAAGCCCATGTGGTAATGACCCCCTGCATCAAAAATGTTAACATGACTCTATTACCTTTCATATTTAGATGCATCATCACACCTCTGCCTCAAATAGAATGTTGCCTCTAAGGGGCGCCTTCGAGTGGCTCAGTGGGTTAAGCCTCTGCCTTCTGCTCAGGTCATGATCTCAGGGTCCTGGGATCGAGCCCCACATCGGGCTCTCTGCTCAGCAGGGAACCTGCTTCTCCCTCTCTCTCTGTCTGCCTCTCTGCCTACTTGTGATCTCTCTTTCTGTCAAATAAATTAGAAAAAAAAAAAAAAAACTTAAGAAACTAGCTCTTTTTTTTTTTTCTCCCATAAAAATTGTTCTCAGGCCAGCTTTTCCTCCCATTCCATTCTTTCCCTTTGAGGGGAAGCACGATGAAGGATATTTAATTATAGTGTCATCTTATCCTAATGGTTTGTGCTCTTGTTGCATTGAGTCTTGATATCTATTAACTGTTTCTCCCTGCTTCCATGACCTATATCCACATACTTGATTAGCATGTTTTCTCATTCTTTGTCTCTTTTTAATACAAATACTAAGAGCAGAAGATCAGTAGTCTAAGTTAAGATTATCACATTATTAGTTGGTATAGTTTGGATATGTTTTTGAACCTCTTACATATTTAAGTAAGTTTCCTGTCTAGTTTATATTTCTTCATTTTGACCTCATGGAAACTTACCAAATTATTAGTAAAAGCAAGATATGTTTGTGCTTTGGTTTGCTACTTTAGTAAACTTTAAAAAAGATAATTTCTAAGGGAAGATTTGTTTTGAGTAAGCCCTTGATGCCATGATAACACCAGTACCTTATGGTTGGGGTATTTTAACTGTATATAAATGATATTTTTAGTATATATAGGAGTCAAAATCAAACTTTTCATTTAAGGTTAAAATTTATCCTTTCCTTTAAAAAAAAAAAAAAAAGAGGAAGAAAGAAAGTAAGGAAACCCAATTCCCTATCTCTACCCAGTCTTACCTTTTGGGAAGATGGTACCTGTGCTCTGTAGACTGTTTTAGCCTTGGAGTTGCAGTTGTCATTTTGTGATTTTGGTTGCTTCAAGTTGGGGGTCAATGTTAGTGGCAGCCCCAGCAGTTTCTTTGCTTTTTATTTCACCAAGAGGACACTTGGTTATAATCACTTCCAGCATTTCTACAAATTCCAAAGTGACTAAAATTTTAGAGAGTGGCTGGAAGTAGAAGAAATTAAAAACAAAGGAAAGCAAGAGAAAAATAAATTTTCTGTGTGAAGTGAGATCTGTACTGAAGTTAACCTGTAACACCAGGAAAACATGAAAAATTTTTTCTAAGAAAAAAATTAGTAAACTGCCTCATGTATTTGTTGGCTCTGAGATCTTAGAAGGAAGACATGGTGGACCCATTTACCCCAACTGGGTCTCCATGTATCGTAAAGAAAGAGGAACCATTTCCTCACCCCTCTTTGCCTACACAAAGGCCTTTGTGTGGCAGATCATGACTATCTCAGATCAAGAGTCCGTATTAGCACAGTGCTACTTTTTTTTTTTTTTACAGTCCACCTGTGATACATGCATCGGGGCTTGCTAGTGCCCCTACAGCCCAGACCTTGCTTTCTATCAGGTTGGCAGCTCCAGATTTTTTTTGCAGAGGGTAGTTGTCTTGTCTTTCAGAACTCCATGTAAGTTCTCCGGTGTTCTTTTGACATCCTAGTCTAGTGTTCGGTTATATTTACAGTAAAATTTTATAAGAGTTAGCTTAATTCAGCAAATGTTACTTTGTTGCCTGAAGGTGGGAAAGAATTGTCTTTGGGGAGAAGCAAATAATTTTTCTACTAACGCTTCATCAGAACTTGTACAAATAAACCTCAACAATTGATGGTATATCTGTGCAGTAAGTAACACGACCTCAGAAGTGCTTGGAGGTAGCCGAATGTGAAGAACAGACTGGTTTATTAAAGTCAGTTAGTTTCTACTAAGGCCAGTAATTCCAGTGGAGTGTATTTAAATGGACCTCACTGTTATCAGTGTGAAAAGTTTAGAAAAAGTTTTTAGAATGTGAGATGAAAATACTACTTTTAAATACCAGACTAGAAAGGGAACCTAATTAAAGCATAGCTGGAAAAGTACATACTTAGGCATGCTTGGGAAAATTTTGAGGAATAGGAGAGCTCTGTAATTTTAGAGATTTGGAAATCACTTTATAGCATTGTGCAGTTTTTCAGTTTGTTTGATTTTGTTTTCAAAGAGTGATTTAAGAAAATAATGATTACATCAGTTTGCAAGTGCTTCACAGGATTAAATCATGTTAATCATTCCTAGTGGGGAAAGCCTGAAAAAGGCATGTCTGTTAGAGTCTCCTAGGTTTTGTTATTTGAAATCACAGGCATAAGATTAATCCAGTATGAATTCATGGTACTTGGTTGATGGTTGATGGCATATGTATTTTGTTTTTGGCTACCTTCTTTCGAGGTTCTGTTGTAAGAGGCCAGCTTTTCACTTGAACCGTCTAGTAAGATATATTTACTAAGGGCTTTCTTCTAGTTTGAGTTATCCTTCCTCCCTTAAATTGAGAGCCTGTTCTGAGTGAGGTGGTTTTATGGTTGATAGTTTAGAACCTTGCTCTTGGTCCAGTTTACAGTTTAAAATGTTAAAGCATAATGTGGAAGAGGAGTCAGTAATTGCTTTTTTTTTTTTTTTTTTAACTTTAGCCTTAGTCTTTTCAACCAGTTGGTTTACAAACCAAAATTTGCTTAGTAGGATATTTGTAGGAAACTTAGCACTTTCCACATTGTCTTGTGGATTTTTTAAAAGCGTTTGGCTTATGTTACTATGAGACTTGAAGGAGAGGGACTGTGTCTAGTTTATCTTTGTATTCTGATCATGGTGCTTAATATTTCTCAAATGGATGAATGGATCATTTGTAGTCCTAGATGCATCTCTGGAAAGAAGGGACTTATTCTTAAAATTTATGCCCATCCTTCAATGGAATTCTGGGCTTGAGATCTCTAATTTGAGTTCCAGAGACACCTTAAAGTTCTTTAAAGGCTGTTATAGAATGTCCTGAGGCATAAAGGATATGTTGTATAAAGTATGAGGCACTATCCAAATGTAATCATTATTGTTTAAGTCTTTATGTACTTAACAAGTGATCTCAAAAAGATGGTTTTATCATTTGCGACCACGTGGATGGAACTAGAGGGTATTATGCTTAGTGAAATAAGTTAGTTGGAGAGAGAAAACTATCATATGATCTCCCTGATATGAGGAAGTGGAGATGCAACGTGGGGGGTTTGGGGGGTAGGAAAAGAATAAATGCAACAAGATGGGATCGGGAGGGAGACAAACCATAAGAGACTCTAAATCTCGCAGAACAAACTGAGGGTTGCTGGGGGGAGCGGGGGGGGGGGGGGGGGGGTGGGGTTATGGACATTGGGAGGGTTATGTGCTCTGGTGAGTGCTGTGAAGTGTGTAAACCTGACGATTCACAGACCTGTACCCCTGGGGCTAAAAATACATTATATGTTTATTAAAAAAAATAAAATAAATTTTTTAAAAAGATGGCTTTATGATTTGATTGGATCTTATTAGGACATAGAGATATGAATGGATTCTTTAGTCTTTTATTACTCTAAATGCTAAATGGCATGCAAGACAGTGGTTTTTGTCTTGGTTGCCACATGTTCCGTGTGAGGGTTAGATTCAGCTCAAAAAAGTATTTATTATGATATCTACGACAGAGTGAAAAAGATGAGCAAAACATGATTCCTGCTCTCAAGGAGTTTATGGGTTTTTTTGTGTGTTGACCTAATAACCAAGAGTATGGTACTTTCATAGGAAACAGAAGAAAAAGCCGTTCGGAGGTTTTCATTTGACAATTGAGAGCATCAGTTGTAGCCTGTTCTTGTTTGTAAGATGTTTGCTTACTGTTATTTTATGGTGTGCATTTTGAATTAAACTTCTAATAATTTTTAATTGTGATAATTTCATTGAATAATTACATAATAACATGTAATTGTTATTGACTTTGGAAAACATTTGAACAAAAACAACATGATGCTTATCTCAACTTCCATTGAGAAATCCTGGTAAAGTGACTGAACAAACAAAAATGGTATAAACAACAAGGACAAGGAGAGCAAGAAAGGAAACCAAATTGTGGAAATTAGATAGTGCATGGGAGAGTGAAAACTGTAAGAAGGCTAGTACTGCAAATTCTGGAAGAGAGCCAAAACTGAGAGGCAACAGGTGAGGCTGAAAACATGTATATATGGACAGTTAGATTCTCCCAGCCCAGGTAGCCAGGCTGCTGCGTTCCTTCTCCTCAGCTGGAGCAGATACAGACTTCCTAGAAAAAGTGAACTCAGAGCCTCAGAACATTAGAGAACTCCGGCACAACTGAGTATGTGGAGAGAGAGGTACTGCAAGCACTCTCACCTTAGCTCCATAGTGCTGGCAACCACCTTATCACAGATGCCACCTTCTCTTTTGCACCTCCTACTCAACTCAGGCAGGAGATTGGGAGGATGCTTAGAAGACTGCAGAGATTCCTAGCCCAAGGGACATAAGGCCCCAATGAAATGGCCATACTGCCTCACATCACCTTGCATTAAAGCTTAATAGTTACCAGGTGTTCTCCACAGCCCTTATAGGTGGCTTTTTACTGTCTTACATGTGAGTGGGCAACCAAGATTGTGGGCACTGAGAAAAATCTTTAACATGAAAGATTCCAGGACAAATGGAAGAAGGACCTTGAAGGACGTAGACAGTGTAGGGAACAGACTAAATATTTCACACATACGCACATGTACAGAATCTTAATATCCTTAGAATGAGAAGAACATATAATATTCATAAGAATGTCCAGAAAATAAGAATTTTTGAAAAGTTTTTTTTATAAATTAAAACTCCCAAAAGTATGGGGTGTATGTGTTTATGTGTGTTGGGGGAGGGGGTTAAGTTTATGGGGAACAGAAGAGAAACAGAATCAACCAGGGGCTTTAACTTCATTTAATTAGGTGGTCCAGGAAATAATTACTATAGGGAGAACCACAAAAGTAATTCAAGGAAAGTTTCTAGAACTAAGAAATAGAAATTCTGGACTGAAAGATATACTGAGTACCCACAATGAACAAAAAAAGACCCATAGAAACACACATACATCGTCTTGACATTAAAAATGTCTGAGATGAAAAGAGGATCCTGAAAGCCACAGTGGTGGGGAGCAGGTATAGAGGGGTGTGCATGGGTCTTATACTAAGTATCAGTCATCTGAATGGTCCGAGATTCTCCAGGAACACCGTTAGAAACTAGAAAATGACATAGCTGTACTTGTGGAAATCTGAGGGAAAATTACTTGTCTCGGCCAAAATTATATGTACATTGTGAGGGTAAAAATTCTGTGGCCTGGCCTGCAAAGTCCCTAAAAGCCTTTTGCCTTGTTTTTACTACTCCTCAAGAAGCTACTAGAGGATATGTTCCCACAAATGAGGAAGAAGTTGACAAGGGCTCTAGGAAATGGGATTCTGCACAGGAGAGAGGTGAGAAGGAGTGAGTTAGTGGACAAGTACAGGATTTCTGAAGAGCAAGAAGTGTTGGTTGCAGAAGGGAAGAGAGGCTGTGAGAATCAGTCTCTAAGACAAGAAATTTTGACCGTATTTGAAGGAGGTCTGTGGTGGTATAAGAGACTTTACAGGGATGCCTGGGTGGCTCAGTTGGTTAAGCTGCTGCCTTCAGCTCAGGTCATGATCCCAGGGTTCTGGGATCGAGTCCCGCATCAGGCTCCTTGCTCAGCAGGGAGCCTTCTTCTCCACCTCTGCCTGGCACTCTGCCTGCTTGTGTGCGCTCGCGCACTTGCTTGCACGCGCGCGCTCTCTCTCTCTGTCTCTGACAAATAAGTAAATAAATAAAATCTTTAAAAAAAAATAAAAAGAGAGACATTACAGATGATTTTGTGATGGACCCATAGAAAGCCAGTGAAACAGACAACAGCAGCAAAAATAAGGCAAGTAATAGCTCCCCAGTAAACTCAAGTTTGCCTGAATATGGTTTTCATTTAACAGAAATTGTTACAGGACTGGATTAGGAGCATATGATGGTGCTGTATGAGGGATATTCTTTGGGAGAAATCAATAGATGATGTCTAAAGTGGAAAAAAAATTAAATAGCTCTTATAAACTTAATTTAAAAATCGGGTTGTAAACACTATGGGTAAAGCTAAAAGCATTGAAAGTGGTTCTACCTTGGGAATAAGAACTGGGGGTGAGGAGAAATGGAAAACCTAATTTTTGATATAAGCCTTATATTCTTTTTGACTTTTTAAAGTACTTAGTAGTTTAAAATTTAAAATGTAAGTCACGCCTAGGTGGCTCAGTCAGTTAAGCATCTGACTCTTGATTTTGGCTCAGGTTGTGATCTCAGGCTCGTAAAACTGAGCCCTGAGTGAGCGTGGAGCCCACTTGAAATTCTCTCCCTCTGCCCACCCCTCCATGCACTCTCTCACCCTGCCCCCAAGTAAATAAAATCTTTTTAAAATTTTAAAATGTAAATAAAGTGGAAAAAGCTATTTGTAAGATTACTTAAAATGTGCCTTTTGTTAGCATTTAGTTAGATTTCTTACTGGGCTGGGAGCCCTGCCATTTCCTGAGATTTGAGGTGACAACAGCTGAGGAGAGGGGAGATGACAAGTGGGTCCTGGCGGAGTGGGTGGCCTAAGATTACACTTTCGCTTAGTGGATTGGGCAGGCAGCGGCTCCAGGTGAGAGGGCTGGCACGTGGAAAGCCAGCTCTGATCCAGGTTCACTCCCACTCTGCTTCTCTGCCGCAGCTTCCCCCTTTTTCCTCTGGAGACATGGGAAATTTGAATCTCGAGGCTGGTTTAAGTTGGATGCTAGACTGTGTCTGGCTGCCAGCTGTGTGGTCGTTGAGTGGCAGGCAGCTTCTCCCAGACCAGGACTCCCATTGAAGTTGTTTCCCCTCCTGGCTCTCTGGAGGAGTCCATGTGCATAACAGCCAAAGTGTCAGCAGAGATGGGGATGGCTTTGCTTTGAAATTAAAGAAAAAAAATTTAATAATAAGAGGAAAAAGCAAGTGCAGCCTGTGGCTTTTCTTTCTGTTACATGATACCGTGGGTTTAAATGGGGACCTTCACTTCAACATCATATCTGAAAATTGAATGTTTACTTGTCTGCATGGTATATAAGGAAATGGCAGTAAGCACATCTCTAAGGCTGTTGTGGGTCTGTGTCTCTGTGGTCCTGCGGCATTGCTTAGAACTTTGCGGTGGCTTGGAAGGGTCTTTAATCATGTATCAATCCCATCAGTAAAAGAAACCAAAGACGTAAATCTGATAGAGATACATCTACTTATATACTCTTGCACTGAGTATATATATTATAGAACATGCAAAAAGAGCTATTTTAAAAGGGTGAGCTACAAATATGAGTAAATAAAAGTTTAGTGTTTTCTTTTCCAAGACCTCCATTTATTGTCTTGCTCACTTTTAGAGACTGCTGATGTAGAGACCCATCATCTTAGTTCTTTACTTCTTTTCTCCTCTCTCTGGTAATCTTGCTATGTCAGGGCACTCTCCCCAGGGTGGTATGGTGGGCAAGGAAGGGTAAAGTCCAGGTCTTCTGAAGAGGAATGATTCTCTTAAAGTTCATTGCTTATGAGACCTCTGTAAAATTTTTTCTCACCATAGACACCAACTTTTAACTTAAAAAAAAAAAAAAAAAGCAAACTCCACACCATCATGATTACTGATACATACTCTCTCCCTTTCACCCCCACCTCACGCACCTCTGTCCTGACAAGTCAGAAAATAGGCTCAGGGAGAGAACATGGCTTGTACCAGGGAAGCAGAGTCAGGACCACAACGCCTGTTCTTGAGTCATTTCAGTTCTCTTTCTAGGATTCCATGGTGGACTACAACTTCTCAAAGGACCCTTCTAACCCATTTTGGCTTCTTTGTTGTCTAGAAGTTGTAAAATTCAGTGTCCGTGTATAAAGTTCTTTGCTTTTTCTGACCTGTTCATATTAATTTGATTTACTTGGAACCTGAATTCTCAGAAGCTAAGGGGGAGGTTTTAAGGGTATAGGCACTGCTTCCCTTTCTTCTTGTTTCCCTTTACTTCATTCTCCTGTTTTCCTTTTGTCTGACCAACTAGGAAGAAAATTGTGTACATACCCTATTAGTTAGTTTTCTGTCCAGCTTTGTTGTGATTGTGGGTTCTTCCTTTCATCCAGAGGTGGGGCCCTTCTTGCCTGGCCTGCCAGGTGTTTGCTAAACCAGTGTATTCTAGCAAGTCAGTTTTCTTTTGTAAACCTGATTGTTGCCAGTCTTGCCCATGATTGTTCTCAGAACTAAGCAGAGCTGAGTTTCTCCATAAAAATCATAGAGTACACGAAACCATGGTCACTCCTGATGGAGGCTTCCACAGAACTTCCCCGTAAACCTCTTCAAGGAAAACATACCATATCAAGCGTTCAAAGTGATTGAATGAGATTCTTAACATTTTAGGTTTATCAGGAGGTTTTTTGTTTTGAATGTCTTTGTATTCAACAGAAAAGTTCAGAAGCCAGGAATACCTGAAGGAATTAAATGATTTCTATTCAAAGCAAAGAAACCTATTTCCCAATTGGCAAAACATAATTATTTTTATTACCAACATTAGAAAAATGGTTGTGTTCTTAGCAACTGTATATTTGTTGTAAGTGATTTACTGGCAAAAAACCACTCACTTCTTTTTGCTCCTATATAGAAAAGGCAAAAGATATAAAATAGAAGAGCTAACTTAATTTGCTTTGAACACTGCTTGGTTGAGATTCTCCTATTTCTTACCTCAAGTTTCTGTGTTTTGTTGCTCATGAAGTCCTGGGGCTGGGGGAAGTGGTTTTCTTTGTTTTATTTTCTGGTAGCTAGTTTTAAAAAAGAAAGACCTCTCTCCCAGGGGTGCAGGGCAGTGCTTGGGGCCTGGTGCTCTGATTGCAAGCTGAACCATTGCGGTAGAGAAAGGCCTCTGTCCAAACAGCCTTGCTCCCGAGTCCTTTGGCACGTAGGCCGTTGCTCTCTGTTGTCCTCCTTAGATTTGATTTTGAATAGGGTCCTCTTTTTCTCTTATTTTAAGATTTAAAAAAAAAGTATAAAGGCATTAAGCCAGCAAATGACAGACAAGTGCACTGTATGGGGCATTGTAGCTGTTTCAATTTAATAAAGATGCCTTGGCCATTTAAGTTGTGATTTCTAAACAGACAGGAACTCGGTTCTTTTTATGACCCCACCCCCACCCATGGGAAATAGGTGCATTTTTGTGCATTGAATTCTAAGAGCAGACAGTGTGGGGAAAAAATAAAACAATGGAAATGTATGAAATAAGAGGAAGGTGAGCCAAAAGCTGATTCGGGACTGTATGGAGAGTAACGATGATGTAGTACTCAGCTGAGAGAGGCCAGGTACCAAATAATCCTCTCTATCCAGGGGCTCCCCACATAAGACATTTCTGTACATTTCTCAGGAAATCATTTTAAGCGTCTGCCTTCAGAATGAATGTTTGTGGCAGGAATGGGAGGGAACCCACGAGGAATACTGAAACTGTAATAAATACCTACTTTTATATCCACACTTTCATTCTTAATAATCTCAGTATCAGGGGCGCCTGGGTGGCTCAGTGGGTTAAGCCGCTGCCTTCGGCTCAGGTCATGACCTCAGGGTCCTGGGATCGAGTCCCGCATCGGGCTCTCTGCTCAGCAGGGAGCCTGCTTCCCTCCCTCTCTCTCTGCCTGCCTCTCTGTCTACTTGTGATCTCTCTCTGTCAAATAAATAAAATCTTTAAAAAAAAAAATCTCAGTATCACATTAAAGTTTGTGGTAATAATATCAGCTTCCTGTGTCTTAAGAAGTTTGGTGGCGGTATATTCTTCAGAGCTTTGTGGCCCAACACAGTAGCCACTAGACACATGTGGCTATTTAAACTTAAATTAAACTTCATTGAAATAAAATTGAAAACTAAGTTCCCCAGTTGTACTAGCCACATTTCAAGTACTCAGTAGCAACGTGTGGCCTCTGGGTACTTTATTGAATAGTACTGAGGCAGAGCATTTTCATCATCCCAGAGAATCTGTTGGTTGGCCAGCTAGAGGCTAACGTTTTTCATATTTGTGAGAAGAATTGGTTAATTTTATGCTTTATACTGTGGAAGTGCTTTATTGGCAGATGTCTGGGGCTAGATGAGACAAGCAGCCAGACAAGTGTCCAGTGTGTCCCAGTGTTCTCTTCTGTGGGGTTATATAGGATAGCCTGAATTAGGAAAGGCTGTCAGAGTGAGTCTGGTGATTAGTAGCACCATCCTCCTTGTTGGTAGTATGCATGATTGTGTCTGGTTAGTACTATAGGTGTTAGAGGCAGAGTGGCCCTTCCATCCGGGGCCTTGCTTGCTGGGTGACACTGGGCAGGTCACTTAACTCTTCTGAACCTTTTTTCTCATTTGTAAAAGTAGGAGTGAAATACCTACTTCCTAGGTTTGTTATGAGAATTACATTAGATAGTGGAAATGGAGTAAAGAATATTAGACACCCGGCACAGTACAAGACACATAGTAAGCATGCATGACGCCATAGCAGTCCTTAGTAATAATTTCTTATCCTTGTTGATGTCCCTTTCTCTTTTTCCTGATATATGCTTCCTTTCTTTTTCTTCTTTTTAATTATTTCTCCTCTTTCTTTGCTCTACTTCTGTTTTCCTTTATTCCTTTGTCTTCTTAGGCCCTGTGTAATTCTGTTAGTGATATGCAAGAATAAAGAATTTCCTGTCCCTTGGTTGCTCTAATACAGTGAAGAATGGGGAATAGTTGATATCAAAATGGAAGCAAACTGTGTAAAGATTCACAGAATAAACCACCTTTGACCAGTATTTATGAGGATGCTAGTACATAGGGGCCAAGGGGCAGGGTGGAAATAACTAGCCAGTTAGCACCTACCTGTAACTTGTCAGCAGACTGTCATGTGAGCTGTAGGGGGAAGATCCCTGCTGATTACATATCTTCACTCCCCTAGCAACAAAGGAGAGAGCGGGAAGCTAGAAGGCAGCAAGAACGTGAGCAGCGAAGGAGGGAACAAGAAGAGAAGAGGCGTCTGGAGGAACTGGAGAGAAGACGGAAAGAAGAAGAAGAGAGGAGGCGGGCAGAAGAAGAAAAGAGGAGAGTTGAAAGAGAACAGGTTAGTTCATTAAAGAAGGTTATATGCATGAACCTGTGAGGTTTGTTCCGTAGTAGAATTGGGGGATTTGGGGCAAAAAGTACACAGACGTCTGTGCACACACAGCAAACACATTTAGGACTTCAGAGGTTTCAGAATGCTGAAGCACAGGTGGAAGCACAGCAATAAATTCTCATCTTTAAAAAATGATGGATAAATCTTTCCATTTAGAAACCTGGAAAGCAGTTGAGTGGTCTCCAAACAGTGTGATACCCAAAGATTTTTGAGTATGTCTTCTTGGGTTTGGCTTAAATGCTTTGAACCCTAAATATCTGGATGATAATTAGCCTTTTCTTCAGTGAAATTAAAAACCAACCACAAGAGATGTTTGAAGTATCCAATAGCTGAGTATTGTAACAAACATTTTTGCATATAATGCAGTGTGTTTCTCTGTAGCATTAGAAAAACTATTAACATTGTGGTTTTGTTTAGCCAAGAAAGATCATTTGTGTTTTGGTAATACTTAGAACATTTAATTGATGCCAGCTATAGTTGTCTTTTTGAATCTCTGTTCCCTGAACACCTGTGCAAATAAAACCGGACTGTGCTTTCGTGTCTCTGCTATCCGTGTGAGCCCCTCAGAGCCTCCTCATCTCTCACATCTTTGAATTGATCATTATTTGTTACGAGGTTTGGGTAAAGGAAAAAAGATATGATTGGGGACTGATTTAAATAATACTTGAAATTCATAGTTAAAATACTTAACCAACAATGGTATTAACTTCCAAAGTTGATTATTCAACCAGTGTCTTTGATACTAATCATATGCTTCAGGTTTTGTGCATGGTGTTTTTGTTTTGTTTTGTTTTGTTTTGTTTTCTGCATGTTTACCAGTTCTTCATAAGAATTTAAGTGATATGTTCTATTTGTTACCTAGTTGATATTCTTTTCCAGTTGACCATGGTATGTTTTGGGGTTTGTTGTTGTTTTGGTTTTTTCCACATTGTAATTTTTACCTGGGGACTGCAAAGGTGAATAAAAGTGAGCTTTTAAAAATTAAATGTCCTAAAAAAAAATTTAAATGTCCTAGGGATAATTCTTGCAATTTGATGGTAAGGTGAGGGTATGAGAGTTAAACTTAATCTTTAATGTTCAATGGCAGTCATTAGCTTTTGTGTACAGCAATACTCTTCACCTCTTCTTAAAAAAAATAGCATCAAAGGAGTTTCATTCTACTTTCCTTATTCTTTTGCAAAATATCCCCCATGTTAACAGTGCTGTGAGAAATGTGTCAATTCTGCATTACATATGCATGTCTGTGTGCATGCGTAATTGTATTCTGTGTGCTTGTTATATGTTAGGACTTTTGTGATTTGGATAGATGTGAATTTCCTGGTTGTCCTGTGTTTTGAAGGCAAAAAACCCCAACTGTGCTAATTTGATCTTCCCAAGTTATGGTTCTGTTCTGTCTGGTTCAAAGAAGAGATGAGTTGGAATTCAGATTCCTTTCTCGGCCATTGTAGGGGAAGGCCACATGTCAAGCTAGAACAGTGTTTGGCATAGCATGTGTCATGGAGGTTTAGACTAATAGGCATGGGGCTTGGAACCCAGGTTGGAATCAGATTGGCTTTTTTTGGGCAAAATTTATTTTGTAAGATAAAGGTTTCTAAGGAAATATATATGTCATGATTTGTGTTATACACCATTCTCTCACTCAGAATTGTTGGTGAAGTAAAACTTCTCTCCAGCCCAGATACATGGCTATTTTTATTTTAAAGTATGTGCCATAGTGTAAGGGGATGGTCAGCATTAGACACTGTAAAGACATAATCTGAATTTCAGAATAAAATTTCTCATAGATCCTTTAGTCTACTCCCCTTTAGGGATTAGTTGGCTTTTTTCTGTGTTGATAAGGGAGGAAACTTCTCGTTTGTATTTCAAAGTTGTTTCATGACTGTGTCTTATTTAAGCCTCACTAAAATCTTGAGAGTTGCAAGAAATATTCTTGATATTCATTTCTCAAATGAAGAGACTGAGAAAATCAGAGGGCTTTCTAGAGGTCCTAGATAAGGGTCTCTTGATGTCCTAGCCCCTTAAATATGCATGCAACTTCAAGGTTGGATTTCTCCTCTTTACATATTTTGGGTGTGTTTACCTGTTTTCATTGCTGCAGAGACTTGTTCTCTTCCCCTTGAAAATAGGCTTCCCCCAGCCCCCCACCCGTACCCCCTTACCCCCGAAACACACACACACACACTGTCATAGTCCCATCATGAAGAGCCTGGGCCTGTTCATTTATGAGAAATCATCTGCATCTGTTGTCTACAGACCATGCATGGCTTTTCAAATTAGTCATTCTCTGTACCTTCTGTGTCATCAGAGAAAACACAAATCATGTTTGTTCTTTTTTAATATTAAACAGGTTTCGGTTTGGGGTTTCAAAAATTGGCAGTCCATGCTACTTATAAATAATGACTATAAGAACCATCTGGGGCAATGTGAATCCTCTGGTTTATCTAATTAAACTCTTGATATCTCTGGAGTCTTCTGTCCTTAAGAGGAATATCATGGTCCTTGGAAATCTCACATTTGTGTTTAACAGTGGTGTTCTAACAGAAAAATTTTCAGATACCTTTGTATATATCAATGGAGTGTATATCATCATTTGTTAGGCTCTTTAGATCTTGGCCAATTTGAAGATCTTGGGGAAAATCCTTCGCCATACACTTTGTAATAAACTCATCACTAAGCGAATCTCCACTGAAGACCATTGGGGCAAATGGTTCTTGGTGCTCCATTCAGGTGGTTCTGATGCTTTCCTTTTGGATAAATTGATTGCTGGGTAATTTCTGTGTGACAGGAGTATATCAGGCGACAGCTAGAAGAGGAGCAGCGGCACTTGGAAATCCTTCAGCAGCAGCTGCTCCAGGAGCAGGCCATGTTACTGGTAACGCCCTGTATCTGTCTTGTTCTGTAGCATTAGGGCTCATTTATCTATCCCTCCCCTGAGCTTTGGGCAGAGCTGTGGTGATCACCAGACCATTTTGGTTAGTGCTGTGGACTGACAGGCTCAAATGGAGACGTCCTCTGTGGTCATGCTACTTTGGGCAACTTTTCAAGGTGGCTTCTATATATTTACTTATTTCCTGTTAAAGAGTTAACTGTTCTCTTTGGTAGATAACAAGGTTTTGAACAGAACTTGGCATTCGGTGAACAAACTCGAATGCTAAGGGCTGAAAGTTAAAATCACATGCCATAGGATTTTTGTCTAGTATATTCTTACTTTTGAAACCACCGAAACCAGCTTTTAATTGAATTCTCTCTCTGTCCAGTGATATTATGGTTAGCAACAAGCTGTCAGATTTTTCCACAGGTAATATGCTATTTAAAATTCTAGTCATTTTGCTCTGTTATCAAACAAGGGGGACAAAGGGCATTGTGTTTGTAAAAAGTTGAGACTGAATCCAGAGAAGAGGCGAGCTCTGCGGTGTCCCATAGATTTAGTGTTCTCCTCTCCCTCTCCAAGGAGTGCCGATGGCGGGAGATGGAGGAGCACCGGCAGGCAGAGAGGCTCCAGAGGCAGTTGCAACAAGAACAAGCATATCTCCTGTCTCTACAGCATGACCACAGGAGGCCGCACCCGCAGCAGCAGCAGCCACCACAGCAGGAAAGGAGCAAGCCAAGCTATCATGTTCCGGAGCCTAAGTCCCACTATGAGCCCGCTGACAGAGCTCGAGAGGTATTTTCTTTCCTTTGTTGCTTAAACATTGATCCGGTGTCGATTATTCCCTAGAAAATAATAGGATAATGCTTAGGAACTGTGTAATATTAAGACTAGAATGGGACAAAGACTAATTATGAGCCACTCTCTTGGTTTTCTAGCTGAGAAATTGTGGTTCAGAAAAGTGAAAGGACACTTGCCCAAGGTCTCTTATCTGCTTAGTGTTTTTTCTATAGACGACTAGAATGCCTCTGTTAACAAATCACAGATGAATTGGACACTAAAAGGAGAAAAGATTGTATGGCAGAATCATACTTAGAATGTGAACAAAGGGAATGGTGGCCCGTTTAGCTATTTTCCCCAAACCACAATGAAAATAAAGTGTAGCCAAGTAGCCCTGTAGCCCAGTTTACTAACTTTTCAGAGACTGTGATTTATTACTGAATTGACACATTTGGGCACCCCGAGCCTCACCTTAAGGATGTGGCAAAGCAGTAACTGTTCTGGGATACTAGGAATACAGGGAACTGGGCAGCTTCTAGAGTGTGTTTAAACCTGGCCTATAGGTGGCATCCTTCTACCATGTCTCACCCTCACAGAGAGTAGCATCTAGAAACAAGTGTTCTGCCTATTCTGGAATGCCTTTATTTTTGGTAGGATGAAATGTGCTTTGACTTCCTGATGATAATCTTTTAATCTGTTGGTTAAGTTGGTTGTGACATTAGTTTTGTTTTGTTTTGTTTTTCCTAGTTTGTCATCATGTACAATCTAAGAATTCTTGGCCAGGAGGTTTTAAAAGCTTAATTTTTATTTTCATAAGTATTTCTTTATCTCAAATCAAATTTTAGCCCCATTTTATTTGTCCCCTCTCTTTTTAAGCCACCCCTGTCTTGGAGAAAACAGAAAAATTCTTTCTAGGACCCTTCTACTTTCAGGCTTTCTTCGGGATCTCTGCTTTTCCCTACTAACACTAAGTTATGTCTTCTAATTCTCTGATGCAGGTGGAAGATAGATTTAGGAAAACTAACCACAGCTCCCCTGAAGCCCAGTCTAAGCAGACAGGCAGAGTATTGGAGCCACCAGTGCCTTCCAGATCAGAGTCTTTTTCCAATGGCAACTCCGAGTCTGTGCATCCTGCCCTGCAGAGACCAGCTGAGCCACAGGTAGCAACAGCCAGGTGGCTGTGGGCCAAGGAGACTCACCATAGCTCACTAAGCCATGGGCCTGCTTGTAATGTTTACAGTTTGGTTTGTTACCACATTTAGAAAGAAAAGAGATGAGCAGAAGTGATTTTTGATTAATGTACAGGCAAAATACCCTCAGTTGATAGAGAAAAGAAGGATTTTTGTTTGTTTGTTTTAAGATTTTTGTTGTTCTTACTAAGAGTATCTGGATTCAGTGATTTCTTCTTTTAGTCTTTTTGTCTTCCCTAACTCAGATGTTCATAAACAAGTGCCTCCTTTCTCTAATACAGAAATTTTTCAGTTTAGGTTTTAGAATATTAGTACCATAAGTACATAGAGGGAGAATCATAAGCTTTGGTCCTTGGCTCCTGGCCAGTTCCATGAGTGAGCTTTAGAGAACCAGTGTCTGCCCTGAAATTATAGGTTGAATTTCTTGGTTTTGTCCAACTGGGCATATTTTTCTGGGAAAAGGGCCTTTTATTAGATTCTCAAAAGGTTCAAGATCCAAAAGAAGATATGCTCTAACAGGTTAAGTGTACATTTCCCTGAAGTAGGTCAGGGTAAAGGTCATGACCTCTCATTGGGTTGGCCACAGCATTCTGCCTAGTCTAGGTGAGGGAGAACCCCCCTGGGCTGAGTACTGTGTGGTTAAAAGAGAGCACCCTGTACTATCCAGAGAAGGAAGGCAACAGTGGGGCTGTTGGATCTAAAAGATCCTTAAAACACAGATTGCCATTTTCTTACTGAAAATAAGTGACTTTCAGATATTTTGCTCCTTGAAGCTGTGTGATCCAGAATATTGGGAACAAGTTCTTAAGCCTGAGTTAACCAGTTACTGATGTTTGCAAATGTTAGGGGATAAAAGTTCATATTCTTGTGATAGAAGTAGCTGTGGTGTTCTGAAAAACTAATCCAAGTGAGGATTTGAACATGCTTTAAAATAAATAATCCCAGTGTGGAGGAGTTGTTAAAAAAAAGTGGGGGGGGGAGAAGAACCAGACCTAAGCAAAGGGCATGTTTGTGGGGGTGGGGGGCTTTGAGGGGCAGGGAGATATTTATATGGGGTCAGCAGTTTCTTGATTCGCAAAAGAGTGGGCCCACAAGCCAGAGAGCGAGTAAAGTGACACAGAGGGGAGGGAAGAGAGACTGGCAGACTAGGTTTGACAGCACTTGTATGAAGGGTCTAGGACTGAAATCTTTATTCTGCAAGTTAAAGTTACCGCAGACAGAAATTTTTATCTGTTTGGCCATGAACAGGTTAAAAAATAGGAATTCCCAAATTATGCAGGCTACTTTTATATTAATTAACTAATGTAGTGCCTAGAGATAGTCTGTCTCCCTTTTCCTCCTTCTACCGAAAGCTGCCTTGGGCTGAAACCTCTACTTCCAAAAACATTCTTTGAGGAGACTAGGATTCTTATTTTAAAGCCCATTTTTTATTATAGTTACAGATAATACTTTCAGTTTCACATTTTTCCCCCTGAAAATTTTAAACATTTTAGCAATCCGAGATTATTCCACTCTGAGATTATTCCACCAAGAAGTAGAATTTGTGACTCTCCCAGAAATAATAGAAATCATGACCTGGGACTTACTCTGAATCTTGCATTTGGAAAGGTAGAACCAGTTGTGATTTGGTATTTTTAGTTTTCATTAAATATGTTGATACAATGGATAGCATAGCTAGAATTTTTAAATTGCAATCTTTAACACTTATTTTAAAATAATAAAATACAATAAAGAAGATACAGACTATTTCAGAGATTGCTTTATCAACTGAAAAAGCAACCAGATTAACTCAGGTGATAAGTAGTTGTCCTGTTTTTTCAGTTGTCAAGTAGAAGGCATATAGTCTAGTAGCAGTAAGGAGAGGGAATGATAGTATTGAATATTCCTAGAGAAACCAAAATTCCTTTTTTCATAACTACTGTGAACATGTATAGAGATTTCTAAGGTTTGAGTGTTTTAGGACTTGGGAGAAGAAAGCAGCAAAATTGAGGGTGTATTTGAAAAGTTGGCTGTTTTTAAGTTGTATTACCGTAGTCTGCCAACATACAAGGGGTTTGTCTTTGCTCGTGAAATGTGTTGTTCTGTGGTTATTTGGTGTGAAACTGTATGCTGCCAGGTGCCGTAAGAATGGATAGCTAGGTCTGCATGAATGGCAGTGTCTGTCTTGTGATTTTACTTTCCTCCTTCTCTCTCTCTCTCTCTCTCTGCCTGTCAACTCTGCTTTGACATGGATATGCATGGAGCACATTGTCCTCCCTTTTAGGATCAGAGATCTACGAGGGGTTTTTTTGCTTTGTTTTGTTTCATTAATCTTCATGTTTACTGCTATCTGTAATGTTAGTCTGGATATTAAAAGAGTTTTCCTTATAAATGTACATTTGCTTTTTTCTATATACTGTGTTCCTCAGACTGCTTCTTCGCTTAGAAGTATAACTGTTCCACTGCTTGGCTTACCTAGGACTGTATTGCCCCTGTTTGCCTTCCCCCACTTCTTGGTTTGGATTTGGTATTGACCGGAAAAGCGTTTTATGCGGAACGCATTGAATGTTTTGTGTTTTGTTTTCTTGTAAGGTACAGTGGTCCCACCTGGCATCTCTCAAGAACAATGTTTCCCCTGTCTCGCGATCCCATTCCTTCAGTGACCCTTCTCCTCCCAAATTTGCACACCACCATCTTCGCTCTCAGGACCCATGTCCACCTTCCCGCAGTGAGGTGCTAAGTCAGAGTTCTGACTCTAAGTCGGAGGTACCTGACCCCACCCAAAAGGCTTGGTCTAGATCAGACAGTGACGAGGTGCCTCCAAGGGTAAGAAGCAGAAAGACAGATGTGTGCTGCTTTTTTCCTTTTTGTTATTTTTTTTAAAATTATTTATTTTAACTAAGGGTATGGTGACTTCACCAGAATGAAGGGGCAATGAAATTTCAAAGGAACTTTTTACAGTGGGGAAAGTTCCATAGTTATGCAGTTATATTCAGTCAGCAGCCAGTTAGCTTTTTTATGGTTGTTGTTAACTCTATACTTAAACACAAAGTAACAGAATAATATATGAGTAAGTCTATGAAGAATATACTCCTTTTGGCAGTTGTCTTAAGCATTTATACAAAAGCTACAAATTATTTTGGAATATTAATGGATATCAAAATTTTCAGAAAAGGTTCTTTTAAGGAAAATTTTGTATTGAAAATTCCCAAAAATGATTTTTTTTTTCTTTTTTAAATTGAGGGATTTTTGGTTTCCTTTAAAATTTTTTGTGTTTTGTTTTGGTAATTACTTAATGGTAAAATTAAACGAAAGGCACATTTTCATTTCGTTTATTTTCCCTCCACTTGGAATTTGCTTCCTCTGAATATTTTCTTGCTTCCTACCAGTCTTTGTTTCCTACTGATCCATTTGTAGACCATTGTTTGATTTCTTTGAGCTTATTTTCCTGATTCTCACATTATCTCAGCAAAATGCTTTTGTATGTCCCCTGCCACAAAGCTTCAGTCCAAACATCATTTGAATGTTACAGAAGCATAGAAATGCTGTTTGTCCTGGCTCCTTTGATGCCTTTGACTAAATTTTCTCTATTGTATTTTATCAGTGGAGGGCAGAGAAGAATCAGGGATGGCGGGGGTAGTGATAATAAGGCTCACATAAGTAGGAATGTTCTAAAAATGTTTTGGTAGGAAAATCTTTTTTCTTCTCATATTTTCAATAATTTAATTGCTGTGTTTTTCTACCCAAAGGTTCCTGTGAGGACAACGTCTCGTTCCCCTGTTCTGTCCCGTCGGGATTCCCCACTGCAAGGCAGTGGACAGCAAAATAGCCAAGCCGGTCAAAGGAACTCCACCAGGTAAGAGAAGAGGGAAGCTTAAGAACAGGTTTACTGCACAGCATATTACATCATGTTCATTTTCATAAAAATGTTCGTAAACATGGAATGTCTGAGGAAAGAGATGGTCACTTTATAAAAGAAAAACTGCTAGAAAATCCATTATCGTGAATAACAGCAAACTGGTCTCTAGTGAAAAGAGAGTTTGAATCCATTTGTGTATTTTAGCACTTTTAAAATGAAAACTCCCTGGCTCTGTAACAGCAAGTGGATGAAACGGCAAAGAAAGGCAAGGGAGAGATTAAGAGAATTGGAACCTGAGGAAGCTTGTCATCTAAAGGATGTCCCAAGTGCTTGGGACTGGTGCAGAAAACACAAACAGGCTACTAAAGGAAAGTCAGTGGTTGACTTACAGTCTCTAATAAACTAGTGAATTAACCAAATAATATTTTTAGGTTGTAGATCTGTTCTGTGTACTATACAGTAGCTGTTAGCCACATGAAGCTACTTAAATTTGAATTTAACTTAATTAAAATTCAATAAAATTTAAATTTCCTTAGCTATACTAGTTAAATTCAAATTTAGCTTAATTAAAATTCAGTAAAATTAAAAGTTAATTTCCTTAGCTACACTAGTCACATTTCATGTGCTCAGTAGCCACGTGCAGGCATGGCTACCATGTTATTACCAGTCAGCGATCGAACATTTCCATCCTATCAAGTGATTTCCATTGGCCAGTACCATCCTAGGGGAAGGAGGGAACACTATGTTGACTGTTTTGTACTTAATCGTTGCCGAACCTCTGAAATTAGCCTTTTGTACATGGAGCCTTGATATAATTGGAACACAAAGATGGATGACAGACCAGAAGCTGCAGAGAGCCTTCTTAGTCCTTAAATGATCAGGGTATACTGTGGGATTCTCCTGTGACTGACTGAGTCTGTGTATTAATTGTGATCTAACAAACTTGTGCTCTGGGTGCATCCATGGTTGGGGAGCATCATAGCCCCTTAATAACTGGGTTCATACAAAGGAGTATGTATGCTGAGTAAGTGTTGGCTCTTAAAGGCATTGATTGACAGTGAGAGCAGCAGCCTAGGAACAGCATAATTTATGTGTGATTATATAAGTGGAATTTTTTTATATTAAGAAACTGAGTTTATAGCTATGACAGGAATAGTAACATTTTTAGACCGAACAGTAGCATTTCTTGTCAGTTGTTAAAAAGATTTGGGGTCTGGCTAATGGTAGTCTGTTATTTAACATTTTTGATTTAAGCTTATCTGAGATATTTCATAGACCCAAAACTAATGTAACACTGTGTGTCAACTACAATTTAAAAAAGGATATCTGAGTAAAATCCATGAATGATGTCATTGTAACTTTTGATGAATTTAATGTTGAATGCTGTTTGTAGGCCATTTTTTTTCTCATTATACCTACATTGCAGAGACATTGGTGGACACATCATGCATCTGTTTATAATTTGATACTACATCTTGGGATAATGCATTAGCTGTTCTTTGTTCTTTTCTAACAGCAGTATTGAGCCCAGGCTGCTGTGGGAGAGAGTGGAGAAACTGGTGCCCAGGCCTGGCAGTGGCAGCTCCTCGGGGTCCAGCAACTCAGGATCCCAGCCTGGGTCCCATCCGGGGTCTCAGAGTGGCTCTGGGGAGCGCTTCAGAGTGAGATGTAGGAAACTTTTGCTTTTCCCTTACCCCATTAACGATATTGGGCTATATGATCAGTATATTGGAGATCCTTTTTAATCCTGTATAAAGGCCTGTGGTTTTTTCACAGCTGCATATCACAAAACAGTGTTTCAGTGCAGGTTGCTAATGATAACCATAATTTTAATAATACAGAGTTCACTTGTTCACTTTTGAGAGCTCACACATGCCTAGCACTGTGAGCACATTATATGCATGATCTCATTTAATCCTTAAAAGAACTCCATGAGAGAGACAGAGAGAGAGAGAGAGAGAGATGTATTGTGTCTCCATTTTACAAATTAAAGCAACTGCGATTTAGTGAAGTTAAGTAACTTGTCCAATAAGATTAGCTAAATGTTTGAGCTAGGATTTGAACCCACTTCTTTCAGTATAGATTCCCATCAGTGCTGTCGTCCTTATTGGTTATTTTCATCCTCAAAATAATAAGCTAATGAAAATTCTCTCTTTTATATTATTGACATAGTGTAACAAGATATTGTGAAAACGTTAAGCAGAGTCAGGTCTGTTTGTGGAGACCTGCCTTGAGCGGGGCTACCAGAAGTGGGCAGAAGAGAATAGGAGAGAAACAAAGGCTAGGTGGGCTAGGTCAGATTTGTGACATACTTCTCTGCGTTTATCTGTTTCTGCCCTTTTTGTCTTTCTTGAATTTCATAGCATCGTCCAAATCTGAAGGCTCTCCATCTCAACGCCTAGAAAATGCAGTGAAAAAACCTGAAGAAAAGAAAGAAGTTTTCAGACCTCTCAAGCCTGCTGTAAGAATTATACAAAATCAGTTTACTTATTCTAAGCTTAAGAGAGGTCTTTCTATTAAAAATATGTAGTCGAGAGGCCTGCAGTCCTTTCTGTAGGGTTTCCCCTCTCCCCTGCCCCGCCCAGATTTGAGGAATTGGAAGGAATGCCATGTTCTCGGACACATTTGTGCATACCCTGCCTCACTGCTTTGTCATTTTTTTTTTTAAGTACAAAAGAAAGAAAACCCTTTTTATCTCTTCGCTCAACATTAACCTTGTCATATTCTTGATGAGTTGGACATTTACAAAACTGGTTTTTAGAGTAAATTTTTTTACATCATCTTCTTTTTCAACTCACCTATTATTTAAATTCTGCCTTTTGGTACTGGGAGTGACAGTTGTGACTTCCTCATACTTGGCCTTTAATCCTTGATGCATTAACTGACCATGTAACTGTGCCCATTGTGGGATTGAAAGCCTTTTGGAATTTTGATTTCCTGCTTGAATTGATGCCTGTCCTTCCCCTCACTCCCCTTCTTTCTCCCATGCTTCCTTATGCTGTGCGTTCTTCATCACTGATGGCTTCTCCGGCTCAATGAAACTGCTCCTGCGCTCAAGGGCGAAGTGGTAAGCCCCGTCTCTGGAAAATGCCACAGCAGAGCACCATTCCAACTGCCTCTTAAGCTTAGCTTATAGTCCATCTGTATTTCTTTTCCTCCCTCAACTTGCCTTTTTGTTCTTTTCTAGAACTCAGAAGTTCTAAGCTTCTGCTTTATCTTTTTAACATAGAATTTGCTGCATATATTTATTATTACTACGTAGAACTTCTAAAAATAACTTCCTAAAAAGTCACAGTTGTAATCATGAAATAGTAACACTGAAGGTCTGATACACTGTTTTTTCAGAGGCTCAGGCTCAAAGAAGAGCAGCATATTCTTAACTGTGGAGAAGGAAACTCCTTTGGAACTGCTAAAAAGAAAAAGGAAAAATGACTACATAGCCTGCTTTAAAAAAAAAAAAAAAAAAAGTCATTACTTCTAAATATGTGATTCCCAGGTAGAAACCTTGGACTTCTGCGTGAAAGCATAGAGTATACATAATAATGACAATTGAAAATTATATGTAGATAAATTGAGTGTTAAAATATCTCATATGGAAGAATCATGGGAAATGAAGCTACTTTTGAATAATGTCTTTTAAAATAGATTTCCTTTCTATCTCCTGTTTGTACTTGTTGGTCACGTGGTGCCAGGGAGAAGTGCCTTACCTCCTGCCCACAGCAGCACGTGCTGCATCCACTTTTTCACTTCCTGTGTCATGGACCTTCTTAGGAATGTGGCAAGTTGTTAACACTCTATGAAGTCAGATATGAATAGTATACTCACTTTCTTACTTTTCATAGGTTGGAAATTATTAAAAGGTGGAGTTAAAAATAACGAGTTCACCAAAGAAAACCTTTCAGTCAGCCCAATTTAACTAGAATCTTGCTTCGTGGATAATCTCTTTGAAAGAAGACTTTGTTAAATAGGCAGACCTCCAAGGATTTTCCTTCACAACAATTCTTGATTTAGAATTTTATGTTAGGGTTTTTAAAAAGCACTATTAGCCTATCGTAAGCAGATTATGTTTTTTATTGTTGTGAAATATGAACTGTGTACAACATTTTTTGCTTTTTATTTTTCCCCTTTTTACATTTTTTAGTCTTTTCTATCAAAAGCTTTAAGAGCTCACCTTCCTGTGATACTAGTAAATACAGAATAGTTTTACAAAATGGATGCCGTGGCTATTTTATCAATAATTAAAATGAAGATTGTCTTATAATTTGCTGTTTTCTTCCCACTGCCCCTGGCACACACCTCTTTGCCTTACTGTCTTTTCTGTCCTATGCCTTAGGATTTGACTGCACTAGCCAAAGAGCTTCGAGCAGTGGAAGATGTGCGACCACCACACAAAGTGACAGACTACTCCTCATCCAGTGAGGAGTCAGGGACAACAGATGAGGAAGATGATGATGTAGAACAAGAAGGGGCGGAGGAAGCCACCTCTGGACCAGAGGACACCAGAGCAGCGTCAGTCTTTGGTGTATTTTAGAGAGGCTGAGAGCATCTCCACTGAACTTTCTTCCCATTTAGAAGCAGTTCTTTCTAAACCTATCCTGACTGTATGAACACTTAACCATTGAGCTCTCCTGGGTTCAGCAGCAGGCGGCCTTTGTGTTCTATCCCCTTCTCTTTGTCTGTGTGCACGTGTGTGTCAGTGCTTCTCTCTAGTACCCCAATGTATGTTTTTTTTTTTTTCTTTTAATTTGAGGGTATGACAAAAGGGAAGTTTCAGTTTGGTTGAACCACGTTAACCATGAGAATTCACTCTAGATATTTTTGCCCAAAAGCAGACTATACTGACAGAAAGCTCTTTGTTGAAGGGGAAGAACTAAGCATTTGTTTTCTTGGAGGAAACTCTCTCTGTAGCCTGATCTCGTCTTAGGCCTTTAGGAAGGTGAAAAATCTAAACAGGATGTTCTCAGCTCATGGGTTGATAGCCCTTCACTTCTGAATTTTGTCTCAATAGGTCATCTCTGAATTTGAGCAATGGTGAAACAGAGTCGGTGAAAACCATGATTGTCCATGATGATGTAGAAAGTGAGCCAGCCATGACCCCATCCAAGGAGGGCACTCTCATCGTCCGCCAGGTACCTGTGTCTTCTCTCTGTTGTTTGAAGCAGAGCTTCTCCTGTAGTCATTAACCCACTTGCTCATTCACTCACTCATGCTGTTTCTACATCATCATCTGTTTTCATGTTAACAAGACCCAGAGGGTAGAGTGTCGGGGGCTAGGGAGGCAGGTATGTGCTGCATGCCCAGAAGGTAGCTAGCAGTCTTCCACCCCACATCGCTGCTCCTCTGCATGTTTTGCGGCAGCCCTCATTTGAGCACCACGCTGATTCTCACAGTCTGTGTCTGAGTAGTAGAAAAGCCACAGGGAGTCCCTTCAGCAGGCTCGCAGAGTGAGGAGGCAGAGCCCAGTCTGGAGCAGAGCAGCCACAGAGGTTCTGCAAAGAGCTCCCAGCTGAGGGTCCACAGTGCTGTCACAGAAGCAGCCCTTAGGCAGGCGCAGTGGAAGAGCGGATGAGCCTCGTCAGTCACAGGAGGGCCTCTGGAGCAGAAGGGCTGGGAGGTCTCTCTTGCGTGTTCTAAAATGTTCGTTTCCTCACTTGTTGAATATTAAATGTGTACCACCCCGATGTGCTTGGTTCAGATTGCTCAGCTTCACAACTGTCTGTTCATTTCTTAGCTTAGAAGACAGAGAAGTAGTGCGCTTCCCAGGACATAGAACAGGCGCCTTTCTAGTGTTGGACTTTTCCTGAGTGTGTTTCATGCAATGGCATTGCATTTGGATGGAAAGTGGGAAGAACGTGGAAAAGACCAGGATTCAAAGAAGTGACAGGGTGCTCTCTAGAGCTTTAGACAGGAACATTTTTAAAGGAAAAGAAAGGCGAGTGGTTTTGTTAACAATAGCTAGAGTGGCAGCTAACCCAGGTTAGGCAGTCATGCTCCAGTCCTGTGGCCACCAGATGAGGCACTTTGAATTGCATTCGGCGACGAACTGTGAACAATTGCGACCAGTTTCCTGTGGTCCTTCCTTGATTATTTAACGGAGTTTGAAAAGTCACACAGCATCTTTAAGGCAGTTATCAGTAGGGTCATAGGGAATTTCAGCAGCGCTTGAGCGAGACGAGTGTGCCTGTTTTTTCTACAGAGTACAGTTGACCAAAAGCGCGCCAGCCATCATGAGAGCAATGGCTTTGCCGGTCGCATTCACCTCTTGCCAGATCTCTTACAGCAAAGCCATTCCTCCTCCACTTCCTCCACCTCCTCCTCCCCATCCTCCAGCCAGCCGACACCCACCATGTCCCCACAGACACCCCAGGACAAGCTCACTACTAATGAGGTATGTCTCGCACCACAGCTGGCTGCTTTCCTAGGGTTCGACCAGCACTGCCTAGTAGCTAGTTTGCAGAGGAGACCTCTCCCACGTCCCTCACCCCGCCCTCCCCTCCTGCTTTCTTCTGTCACCTACCCTTCTCCCCAACCCTAAGTAACATTTTTCAGATCTGCATACAAATCCCGTAACCCTAGATCAATGTCCCTTCAACTTGCCAGTTCACTGTTTCCTTTTCTCTAGATAAGTGTAGTTGCATGGCTTTCTTTATTCAGTTTATTTTTTTAAAGTCTAAATAAAATGATTGCTGTGTTCTTGGATCCATTATGTATTTGGCATGAAATTCTTGTAGTCGTTTGTGGAATCTACCTTTTTCATTCTTTTTAACTGACAAGTAAAATACAGAAAAAATTTGATTAAGCAGACTTGGCCTTACCTGGACACACTTGTTATCCTCTACAGGAATCTCCTTCAAACAGGGCTGGATGGCTTTTTGTTTTTGATAGGGGGAGATTGTTGGTTGGTTAATCATTTGTTTTCACCAACCCTGTTAAAAGGACTTCTTTCCTTGAAATTCACAGAAAAGGCCAAATGATTTTTAGGGGATTCTAGAAAATTAGGATGCTAAGAAGAGCAAAGGTCTGAGCATGCTTTTAATTTAAAATTTTGAATGGGAAATCCTGTGTGCTCGTTTGAAGGCTTGGCTGTGGTGCTCAGTCTGGGTGCTAGGTGGGTGTTGCTTTGCTCTTTGGAACAAGATTATTCTCCCCATGCAGTGACAGAGTCCACCTTGAGCACCCTGTACTAAATTAAACAAGTGGTTTGATTTCTTGGGAGGTTTGGTTTAAATGCATTTGGCTAACAGTTGAAGGAGGTTGAAAGTGGCACGTAGCTTCAGCCAATCTTGTTAATGTAAACATTTAACTGCCAGGCTGTCTCTACCTACTCTGATTTTGGTTCCCTTTTGAGAAAGAATCAGAATAATCCTCTCCCCCTGAGGAGCAGGGGCAAGTCAACTGCTTCTAAGGTGGGCTTGCATAAGATTGGCCATCGGATGGATTGGCCATTGATCATAGGACAGGGTGGGAAGCTTGCCAGCAGACAGCTGTGTCAAGTGGAAGGAGAGAGCCTGGGAGCCTGGGCAGGCTCGGGCTCTAGGACATGGCGACTTTTAGCTGCCTGTGGAGGGCGAGAAAGTTTTCAGGACTAAAAAGCACTTGATTGGAAGTGTTCTTTTTTCTCCAGTGATTTATCCCACCTACACTCACTTTTCTCCTTATATTTATATTTAAACTTGGCTCCATTTTGCTCTAATGTACAGTATTTACTATAACCCTTAACTCACTAAACTGGCAAGTTTATTTTTCTGTTTGTTTTGTTTTTAATTGTCATTACATTTCCACTTAACAATTTGTTTCACTTTCTTTGTGTTTTCTTTTTATTTTTGTCTTAAATTAAACTATTAACCAAAACACTAGTGCTCCTAAAAGAGCAAAAGTATGTGCCATATCTTGTCATTTGCACCTTTCACTGATGAACCCCTGTTCGATAATGGGTTTACTGATGATGCACCTAAATGGTGGTAGCCAAAGCTTCTGTAGCTTTCTGGCAAGAGGCTCATGTTAAAATGAGTAATACAAAGTCAGGATTTGCCAGTATTCCAACAGAGGTTAATTGGCCTTTTTTGGGCTGAAGAGTAAATTCAGAAATTGATGAACTGAGATGGACATTTCAAACCTCCTTTAGGAGTTTTAATTATAATTATTTAAAAAAAACAAAACAAAACTAGGAGCACGAAGTATAGATTTTGTTGGTAGCTCTCAGCCTCTTGTCTTAGATGAGCAGTATATCTGAAGGGGGATGTAGCTCTTTTGGTGGTTCGAGGTTGAACAGCCTGTTGGTGGGGTGTGTTGTGCACATGCAGAGGCACCCCTGAGAGCATTTGGGGGAAATGATGCAGGAGGGATAGGTCTTTCTAGTGGGAAACCATGCAGTACAGAAGTGGATTGAAATGTTTTATGTTCAACTTTTTAATGTCATTTGTATTAATAAAATTGAAATTTACATTGCAGACTCAGTCCGCTAGTAGCACACTCCAGAAACACAAATCTTCCTCCTCCTTTACACCTTTTATAGACCCCAGATTACTACAGATTTCTCCATCTAGTGGGACAACAGTGACTTCTGTGGGTAAGTAAACTAGCAGCAAGAAAGCAGCTGACAAACAGGACTCAGTCACTTTGTGTCACTCTTTCTGGTGGCTTAGGCATGGCTTGGTGGTTCTTTGCAGGCACAGACCTCGGATACAGAAACACCCATCCCGCTTGCATTGCCTTACTTGCAATGAGCTGCATAGTCGGTTTCCTTTTTCCATATACATTTCTTACAAATTTCTTTTCTTTGACAAAGAGTTGGTTTATAGTATATGAATACTCACTTGAGGTATAGCGGGGGAGGGAGGCAGGTGCAGTGTTGGTGTGTGAAGAAAATAATTTTAAATGTACTGTGTTCTAGTGGGATTTTCCTGTGATGGGATGAGACCAGAAGCCATAAGGCAAGATCCTACCCGGAAGGGCTCAGTGGTCAATGTGAATCCCACCAACACTAGGCCACAGAGTGACACCCCAGAGATTCGTAAATATAAGAAGAGATTTAACTCCGAGATTCTGTGCGCTGCCTTATGGGGTAGGTATCTTACGCTGCTACTGTGATGTCATCTTTTTATTTTCCTGAAGGGTGGACTGGTCTTTTAGAGAAGGTACTATTTTGGACAATTTGGGGATTTTGTAAAGAGTTGTTGACAAAGAAGTTGGAAGACTTCCATGATGCTCACTCTTGTTACCTCCTGTAGAATCGTGTAGGTGCGTGTACGGCCTTGCACTTGTTTCAGCCACCGGGTATTGGTATGAAGGACTGAGCTCCCATTCTTTGATGGAAAGCAAAAAGTAAAAAGATGAGAAGGACATTTGATTTGGTCTTTATTTTTTTTTTAAAATATTTATTTATTTATTTGACAGACAGAGATCACAAGGAGGCAGAGAGGCAGGCAGAGAGAGAGGAGGAAGCAGGCTCCCCGCTGAGCAGAGAGCCCGATGCGGGTCTTGATCCCAGGACCCTGGGATCATGACCCGAGCCGAAGGCAGAGGCTTTAACCCACTGAGCCACCCAGGCGCCCCTGATTTGGTCTTTATTTATAGGGAGAATGAAGAAGCATGTTGGATTGCTTTTTAAATGTTTCCATTGAACATTTTTTCCTTGCTCTTCATGACTTGGGCCTAACATGGAAATGAAGCTTTTTTTTTTTTTTTAAAGATTTTATTTATTTATTTGACAGAGATCACAAGTAGGCAGAGAGACAGGCAAAGAGAGAGAGGAGGAAGCAGGCTCCCTGCTGAGCAGAGAGCCCGATGCGGGGCTCGATCCCAGGATCCTGAGACCATGACCCGAGCCGAAGGCAGAGGCCTTAACCCACTGAGCCACCCAGGCACCCCGGAAATGAAGCTTTTAAAAGCAGTTTGCCATGGGCCAGAATGTGCAGAAGGAGACCGTAGCGCAGCCTTTCCCTGTTCCATCTCCATGTTGGTGGTGCCGCCTCTTCACAGCTTACAGCGGCACGAGAGACTATGCCTGAGGAGGGTGCCACGTGAGGACTCTGCCCTCTCTCATTCTGAGGCTAGCCTCTCTGTCTCCCCTGGGCCATCACTTTCCTCACTCCCACAGATAGACCGTCCTCTTGGCCTTACCTTGTCTTCCAATCCCACACTTAACAAAGTGTTCTCCTCCTGCCTAAACTCTGAAATTTTTAGCAGAGACCCTATTTCTAGTTAGTTTCTTCCTGCCTTGAATGCAAGTACAAGTGGACAGAAGACATGCGATCCATTTTGGTTTGAGTGCATAGCAAATCGACCTCAGCGTGTTGTTTGTTGGAGTGTTCCTGATGGCCTCTGCGTCTCCAGTGACCAGATCAGCTCTGTCCATGTCCACCTTACCTCTCACCCTCAACCCCTAACCTCTCTCAAGACTTGAGGCTGACGTGAGCGCCTCAGCGCTTCCCTCCTGAACCTCGAGATGTTCCTCAGTCCTGCTGTTGAAGAGGGGGTCTGTTACTTCTTAAAAGTTCCTCCTGTCCACCTTTTAGACTTTTATCTGTCCATTGACTTCTCTCCCTTCCCCAGCTCCTGCGCAGCCTCCTCTGGAGGGGTCCCGGAGAGGCTTCTTCCCTTTGCAGACACACCTACTTCTTCTTTCATTCTTTGGGTTCTGAATTTGTGTCCTCGTCATCACGGAGTATCTTAAGTCCCCCATATTAACCTCATAGGCAAAGATAACAGTAGCCACTTGGAGGGGATTACTGGGATCACGAAAGGCAGCTGTCACCATGTTGTCACCACCCAGCACTGTGAAGTATTGCTCTGGGAATGCAAGTTGTGATCACATCACAGGGTTGAATTCCACCGTGTTTGTTCTTTCTGAAGGCCCTCCATGGGAGAGTATATATCATCAAAATTCAGTACATTATATCTCATGTAGAAATTATGTTAATTCTTTTGAAATTGCTGAAGTAATTTTTATCTAGAATGTTTGCACCTGGTAACAGTCTTACACTGATTTATATTCCTCTACTGTCCTACAAAGTGCTGGACCCCGTTTTGTGCCATTAACTGATTTTTTTTTAAACTAAAATCCTTCTATTTCCTAATTAACTTCTCTAATACCTCAGAGAAGAGAGTATCTCAAGCTTGTGTTTTTAAAAATACAATGGAACTTCCATTTTAACAGTATGTGGAAAGGAAAGATGGGCAGATGACATAAAGTTGAAATCTCTTTCTGTAAATTGGTATATTTGAATTGTTCCTTGGCTTGGGGCACATTGATGGTGGGTTTCCTTAAACTGCTAAGCTAAGCTAAAAAGTAAGTCAGAAAAAGAAGCCTTTTAAGTTAAGTTTGAAAATAAGCCTCTCAGAGACTTAGACCTAGAAAAGTTAAAACTTGTACTGTAAGAGTGATAGACCAACAAGGGGAGAAAATTCAGAGGACACTATAGTATTACTTTGAAATGGTGACACATTTGAAATCTGCTGATCAGTGTTAGATAGGTTAGATGGATTTTTTGTGTGCCTTCTGGAGAACATGATAGCTTCAAGCATTCTTTTTAAATCATGTTATGTAACTGACTTTTGTTTTGTTAGTTGCTATATATTTATTACATTTTTGTAATAAGACCGTTTTCCCCTTTGTAGTCAGAATTATTTTAACACCTATTTCGAACATAATTTTTCCCACTCTTTTTTTTTTAAATAAAATCTCTGCACTCAACATCCAGCTCAAACCTACAACCCCGAGATTGAGAGTCACATGCTCTACCAACTGAGCCAGCCAGGCACCCCAGTTCCCACTCTTAATAGTAAACTGTCTGCAGTTTACTACAGAGCTTTGCCTGAAATAGCATCATAAAATTTAAAGGAAACTTTAAATCACATGTTATAGAGCTCTTAGCCATTTTCCCCATCAACCTACACCAGATTCCTATGAATAGAATTGCAGTGCCTAGTACAGCTTATCTTTGAGCTATTAGCATTTAAAGTTTAATTATATCTAACAGTTGAAAGGTTTAAAAAGCATATTTATAAAAGGTTATTGCAGTATGCAACTTATTTTCATAGGCCCGTAATTTCCAAGGTGGTTATTCCAGTGACTGTTAATATTCCTTTGACTGCTAACACTTAGTACTTAACAAAATTACACAGTTCTTGGAAGTATATAATGAAAAATTACAAGGAGTGTAAGTGCCAAAATATATGCATTTTTGTGTGTTTATGAATAGACTTTTTCAGCTTTGTCTTTTATTCTCTTGTTAATTCATTACTGTAAAATCTTGATTGATGTTTGGATGCTGTTTATTTTTGGAAACCACAAATAATAGATTTCAAAGGCTCATACTTTTGGTAGTTATTGCCAGATTCTTGACACGGACTTTTTCAGCTACTTGATACTGAAGATTGAGAAAATACTGAAATACTGCACAAAATGGAACCTTTAGAATGGACTCTTATGTGTAAGCAACTCTGTCAGTTAATATTTTTCTGCTTCAAATAACTGTGAAGCTAGTTAGAATTATCTCACATTGGTATATGGACAGAAAACACTAATAATAATGTCCTGTTGTAGTTCTACATCTGATAGGGAGGTAGTCACAAAATGGCCAACCTCAAAAGTAAAATGATAGGAAAATGAGTGGAGCATTACATAACATTAATTTCTCCTACAGTGATGATAAGTGAGTTTTTAAATTGGGCTGCATTTTTTTTCTTAGCATTCAGTCATTATCTGATGTGTGTGATATTTCTATTAAAAAAGAACTTTTTTGTGGAAAACATGATGACTTGTAAGCTTTGAAGTGTAAGACTGTGAGCCCTAGTTCAAAGTCACAATGTTACCTGCTGAATAAAATATCAGTATCAACCATAGCTGCACTGGCTGTTAGGATAATCACTAGTCTCCTGTGACTATTTACACGTAAATGGATTAAAGTAGAAAATTGAGTTCTTCAGTTGCACTAGCCATGTTTCAAGTGCTCAGGAGCCACATGTGGCCATTGGCTAACATGTCAGACATCAAGGTACAATGTTCTGTTGGACAAGGCTGGTCTGAATGGCACGTTCTAAAAATCTTAATTATAGGTGATAGAGGGAGCTATATGTGTTCATAAGTCTTTCTCCTTATCTGTCCAAATGGTCATATTTTGGGGGTTTTGTTTACTTTCAAGGATCACTCTAGATGGGTAGTGAATACTCAAAATTTTTCTCTTTTCCCGAAAATTCGAGAGGCTTCCCTCAAATTTTCAGAAGCCATTTCATAGTATGGCAGGCACTAACAAGTTCTCACTACCATCATACTAGCTGGAAAGCAGCTGTGATTTGGTGGAAGTGTGTGTGGGGAGCACAGACAGGGATATTCTCATAAAACTTAGACTGTTTCTGGGGCGCCTGGGTGGCTCAGTGGGTTAAAGCCTCTGCCTTCGGCTTGGGTCATGATCCCAGGGTCCTGGGATTGAGCCCCGTGTCAGGCTCTGTGCTCAGTGGGGAGCCTGCTTTCTCCTCTCTCTCTCTGCCTGCCTCTCTGCCTACTTGTGATCTCTGTCAAATAAATAAAAAAAATCTTAAAAAAAAAAAAAAACTTAGACTGTTTCCGCAAGGGCAGGATGGAAACCTGCATCATATGCCTAATAGATTTTTTTTTAACGGGGGTTTTTCAGGTCACATTATTACTGGAAACTGTAGTTGTCTAGAATTTATGAGGACCTCATTACACATTTTAGGTTTTTTGAGGACTCCAGGGATAGTGTTTTGTTAGCTTAGAGCTTACAGTGCTTTGGCATATTGGTAACTGTTGCCCTAGTGAGCCTGGCACTCTGTTAGTTGGTAAAGTTTTTATTTGAGTTTGAATGGTGGTGATAGTAACTGCATATGTAAATCCCAGGTTCCAAAGCTTCCCCAAGATCCCAAAAGTTGCTTCCAGTTCAGAAGAATTGGCTTGGGTAGATACTGTCCTCCATGTGTTGGTGTTTCACTTGCTTAATACAGAATCATCACAGAGCTAGCTGAGCGGGGGGCTGGGAGGGTGTTTCCTTGTTACCTTCACAGTTGCTCATTGGAAGTGTTCTGGAAGTAGGGTGTGTGTGTGTGTCTGTGTGTGTCTGTGTAATAAAACTTGGATCTTGTGATTAAGGAAATACATGCTACTCTTTCCTGTCTTTCCATCTACCTGAAACTATTGATTGAGCAGTTCATAAAAGCACAGATACTTTATTCCTGTCTCAGTGAGTTTGTTAGCCAGTTTAGGGAATCAGTGCAGACATGTATGTGCCTGATTATGTGGAAGTATAAGGTGATCTGTCCTACATGTTACAAATTTGGTTTAGACAGTGAAGGTTATAGACCAAGGAAACAAGGTATTTAGGGAAATAAGGGAGTGATAAAGAGAGAAAAGTAAGTTGGTTCAGGATACAGAGAGATCTGAGTGCCAAATTGAGGCTTTTATACCCTCCTATAGAGAGTGTATAGTTTGGAAAATATGGTAGGACCTAATGAGTATTGTAAGAAGATTAGGATCATTTTGATTGCTGCTATGAGAAAGTAGAGGGACTGTGTTAAAGTCTCTGTCCATCGCTTACAAGGTGGCCAGTGCCTCAAGTAGGTGGGAGCAGAGGAAAGGGAAAGGAAGGAGGTCTCTGGTTCTGGTGGTCAGTTTGGTTGGTTGTGTGGAGCAGGTGGTGGTGCTGTTACAGGAAGGGCATACGTTGAGAAGTTGGTCTCAGTAGAAATTTACAGCAAGTAGAAAAGCAGCTGGGTATGGAATTAGGAGTTGATGGTTCTGTGGTGCTCCTCCAGCAGACAGACAGTGAAAGAGATACCTGCGTTTAAGAAGCAGAGAAGGTGCGTGCAAACCAGGAAGGAGACTCAGAGCAGCTGGAGAGTGGGAAGACCCTGGCAGCTCAGAGAGAAGCCAGAAGTGCTTCCCATGGGGCGGTCACGATATTTTAATAGTCCCGAGAAGTTTAGGGGCAGAGGACTGAGTGCCATTGTTTCTTCTCTGATGATGACCGAGAATGGTCTTTAAGAAAACCCTAAGGTGAGTGATGGATCAGTCATAAACTGGTAAGGATTTGAGATGGCTGTTTATAGCTCGTGCCAGAAGTTTGCCAGTGAAAATAAAGACAGACAGATACAGGAAGCACAAAGAGGTCATTGTATCCGACAAAGATTTGTTCAACCGTCTCATGTGGCTAATGAGATGTATAATCAGTAACAGCAAGGAGATGGTGAGCTCAAAACATTCAGGGGAAACTGGTGAATTATGTAGGAGGTTGAGGGGATGTGGTGTGTGTTTCTCTCGCATCCTTTTTTAGACTGCCACTCTTCTGTGGTGATTTGTTGTCATTTGGTCACTTTAACTGCTGACTATTCCAAGCATTTTTTTGTGTGTGTGATTAAGGAAACTACTCTTTCCCAGATAGGTGGTGTTATCCTTTCTATACAACCTGTTTGCTAAGCACAGTATAAAATTCAGATCTTTCTGTGTCCTTGAAACAGGAGTGAATTTGTTAGTGGGTACAGAGAGTGGCCTGATGCTGCTGGACAGAAGTGGCCAAGGAAAGGTATATCCTCTGATTAACCGAAGACGATTTCAGCAGATGGATGTCCTTGAAGGCTTGAATGTCTTGGTGACAATATCTGGTAAGTGTTCATTTAGTAAAGCACTAAACTTCCATTAGCTTCTTTTTTTTTTTTTTTTAAGATTTTATTTATTTATTTAGAGAGAGTGTGAGCTAGAGAGGGCATAAACAGGGGTGGGGGCAGAGGGAGAAGGAGAAGCAGAAGCATTCTCCCCATTGAGCAGTGAGCTGGTTGCAGAGTTTGATCCCAGCACCCTGGGATCCTGACCTGAGCCAAAGGCAGATGCTTAACCAACTGAGCCACCCAGATGCTTCTAGCTTAATTTTTGAAGTAATGGCTAAATGAGGTACAACCACATAGCATGGTTTTACAATAAGGTGATAGAAAAATGTATTCAGATGTGACTGACAAGTACGCAGTGGATCTGTTGCTCCTCTAAAGAGCAGTGTGGAGAAGCACAGGGATGTGCACTGTCTAGTAGACCCCTCCCCTGGGAGCGCTCTTGGCCCCAGTGTTTGTGTGGCTCAATGTGGCTTCTCCAGCATGTAGGTCTGTACCCACTTTCACCCACAGGACTTTCCTTCATGCAGAAGGCATTGTGCTCTGCCATGATGGTAGAAAGTACCATATTATGTTTTCTTATATCCGTTAACACTTTTCTTTTTCTTTCTAAAAGAAAGAGTATTTTTTTTCATTTATGTAATACATGTTCATTCTAGAAAATAAAAAACTAGTGCAGAAGAGCAAGTAGGAGAAATGAAATGTAAAGTCATCCAGAGATACTCTTCAGTTTCAACTTCTCATTTTTAAGCATATACACACTCAATACAGACTTAAGGGGGGGAAATCTGGATAAAAATGGTTATGCAACATGTCAAACATATAGAAAATAATAATGAGAGAATAACTACATAATAATGACACCCACATACTGATGCGTTACTTCTAACAGGTGTTAAATACTTACTCTTGTACCTGCGTTTAGCATCCCCATCTAGCTGCCATGGTACCCACTATCCTGAAGTGAGGGTGTATCTTTCTCATTCAGGTTTGTCCAGATCATGTGACTTGCTCTTTCCATGTCATTAATCATTTCTCCAGGATACCTTTTTTACCTGGCTATAGAATGTTTCTTTGCATAGATACTCTAAAATTTATTTACTTCTGTTAGAAGCCCTTTAGTTTATCCCTTTTTTTTCCCTCTCATGTTAACATTTTTCACATACATCTTGTAGTTTACTTAACCATTGTGTATATATATCCATGTTGCATAAATAATAATTTGTATTATTGCTGGAGTCAAGAGTATGCAAAATTGAAACACTTTAAATAGGTCTTATAATAACCAGCAGCAACTGTGATTTAATACTTGCTAACTCAGCTTCCTCTGTTTGTCTATATGTAACATTTCTCAGAGTTACTTTAGTTTTCAAATGGGCTTTTGGTTCTAAGTGAAGGGCCTTTGTTAAAATGCAGTTATTTCTCTATCCATCTCACACTTCAGTGAGAAAACAACCATTTATAACTTGAGTGCTGATTGGGGGAGTAGGTTTAAAATTAGAGGAAAAATAAATCTGCTGCTAAAAATGATTTAAACTTCATTTTGTGATCCAGTGAACAAGGTGATTTATGGGGATCACTGATCAGCTGACACCAGTAATAATTTTTTGATCTACTTTTCTGTATTCTTTTCTCTTTTGTAATGGTTTCTACAATCATGAAAGTAATACATGTTAATTGTAGGAAGCTTCAAAAATAGAAAAAACTTAGGAAGAATAAAACAGAATACTACCCCCATCTCAAAGACAACTCTTGTTGACTTTTTTTTTAATATTTCTTCCTCATTTTTTTAAAGGTTTTATTTACATATTAGAGAGAAAGAGGGACAGCATGGGAGAGAGAAAGAGAGCATGAGCGCAAGCAGGAGGAAGGGCAGAGAAAGAGGGGAAAGCAGGCTCCCTGTTGAGTGGACCCTGGGATCATCACCTGAGCCCAGAGAGATACTTAACTGACTGAGCCATTCAGGTGCCCCTCCTCCTTCTCATTTCTATAAATATTTATCACAATACAGGAATGAAACACTATATACATAAAGCTACATGGTTTTTGTTTCATTTAACATTTTATTGAATATTTTTCCATATTCAAAAAGTCTTCAAAACTTAAAAATATTAAAGTATAAGGCATAATAAAGTATAATTATAAGTATATACAGCACAATGAATTGTCACGCCATCCTAGGATGGTTAAAATCCATTCACCTGCCCTGGTGAAGAAATGCAGCAATCCCAAGTAGCCCAGAAGCTCCCCTGCGGTACCCACTCTGCTGCCTCCCAGTCATTGCCCACCCTGGTCCCCACAGGGAAGCACTGTCCTTTAAAATTATACCTTAGATTGGTTTTACCTTTTTTGAAGTGAATTGATATAAAATGGTAAAACAGTAAGCATTCTTTTGTGTCTGGCTGTGTTTTTTTATAAGAGCATCTTTAGGTTTATAGAAAAGCTGAACAGGAAATACAGACAATTCCCATATTACCCCCCACTTCCAGTTTTCCCTATTTTCTGCATTAGTGTAGTACATTTATTTTTAGCTGATGAACCAGCATTGACAGTATTATTAACCAAAGTCTGTAGTTTATACTGAGGTTCATTCATTGTGTTGTACAGTTTAGTAGGTTCTGATAAACACCTAATTATCTACCATTGCAGACTAATTTCACTGCCCTAAAAAATCCCCCGTGCTCCACCTATTCTTCTCTCCCCGAAAGTCCCTGGCAACAGCTGATTTTTTTTTTTTTAAACTAACTATATAACCTCCAGAATGTCATATTTGGAATCATATAGTATATAGCCTTTTCAGACTGGCCTCTTTCTTTAGCAATATATATATATTTAAAGTTCTTCTGTGTCTTTTCATGACTTGATGGTATATTTCTTTTTATTGCTGAATAATCTGTTGTGTGGATGTGCCACTTTGTTTATCCGGTCACTTATTTAAAGACCTCTTGGTTGCTTCCACATTTTAGCAGTTAGGAATAAAGCTGCTATAAATATCTGTGGACAGCTTTTTGCGTAGACATGAGGTTTCAACTCATGTGTTGAGTTAAATACCTAGGAGCATGATTGCTGGAACGTAAGATAAGATAACATTTGGCTTTGTAAGAAATAGCCAGCCTGTCTTCTGAAGCAGCTGTATCATTTTGAGTTCCTATAGGCCACAGATGAAGAGTCCCTTTTGGTCCACAACCACATTAGTGTTTGATGTTAATGATGTTTTGGATTAGTGTATTAGTGAGTCATTACTGTTTTATTTTTTAATCCCTGATGACGTGATGTAGCATATCTTTTCACCTGTTGGTCATCTTTAGTGAGATATCTGTTAAGATCATTTGTCTGTTTTATAATTGGGTTATTTATTTTTCTTCCTGTTGAGTTTTAAGAGTTCTTTTTATATTTTGGATGCAAGTCCTTTAGTTTCGCAAATATTTTTTCCCCCAGTTTGTGGCTTGTGTGTCTATTCTCTTAACAGTGTCTTCTGCAGAACAGAAGTTTTTAATTTTAATGAGGTCTAACTTACCAGATTTTTTCTTTCATGGATCATGCTTTTGGTGTTGTATCTAAAAAGTCATTGCCAAATCCTAGGAGACTGTCCCTAGATTTTCTTCTATATTATCCTCTAGAAGATTTATGGTTTTGCATTTCATATTTAGGTCTATGATCCATTTTGAGTTGATCTTTGTGAAAGGTTCAAAGTCTACAAATTCATTATTTTTGTATGTGGTTGTTCAATTGGTCTAGCAATGATTGTTGAAAAGACCAACCTTTTTCCATTGAATTGCCTTGTTCCTTTGTCAAAGATTAGCCCATTATATTTGTTGGGTCTATCTCTGGGCTCTCTGTTTTGTTCCATTGATCTGTTTTTCTTTTTGCTAATACTTATTGTCTTGATTATTGTAACTTTATAGTAAATCTTGAAGTCACATAGTATCAGTCTTCCAAAGTTGCTCTTTTTCAATATTGTATTGACTGCTCTGGTTCTAGCCTTTCCATATAAACTTTGGAGTCAGTTTATCAATATGTAGTAAATAACTTGATAGGATTTTGATTGGGATTACACTGATTCCTTAGATGAGTACAGCTGATACTGTAGCAATGTTGTGTTTTATCCGTGACCACTGAATGTATCTCCAGCTGTTTAGATCTCTCTTAATTTCTTTCTTCAGAATTTTGTTAGTTTTACTCATGAGATCTTATGTAGGGCTATTTTGTTAGACTTATAATTAAGTATATCCTTTTTTGTCTTCAGTGCTTTTTTTTTTTTAAGAATTTATTTTTTTAGAGAGAGAGAGAGAGAGAGTGGGGAGGAGTAGGGGAAGAGGGAGGGAATTTCAAGCAAACTCTCTGTCCAGCGTGGAGCCTGACACAGGTTGACACAGCCTGACAACCCTGAAATCATGACCTGAGCCAAAATCAAGAGTAAGCTGCTCAGGCGACTGAGCCACTCAGGCCACCCCTGTTTTTAGTGCTTCTGCATAGATGGTGCTGTGTTTTCAATTTCAAGTTTCCAATTGCTTATTGCAAGTATATAGGAAAGCACTTGACTTAGTATATGAACCTTGTAACTTGCAACCGTACTATAATCATTTTATTAGTTACAGGATTTTTTTTTTAAAACCAGTTCTTTGGTATTTTCTACTTAAGCCTGTATTTCTTCCTTCCCATTTTGTATACCTTTTATTTCCTTTGTCCTGTTGCATTAACTAAGACATCTGATGTTTAGGAGTGGTAAGTGGAGGCACCCTTCCCTCATTCCTAAAGAGGAAAGTACCTAGTCTCTCACCTTTAAGTATGGTATTCGTCACAAGTTTTTTTGTACTGTTCTTTAGCAAATTGAAGCAGTTACCCCTTTATTTCTATTTGCTGTGAGTTTTTGATCATGAAGTGGATGTTGGGTTTTGTCAGCTGTTTTTCTACATCTATTGATATGATCATATGATTTTTCTTCTTAAGCTTGTTAGTATGTTTAGTTTCTTCTATTTAGCATCATTTTGTTGTTGCTCATAGAGCTATTTTGTTCCATTTCATTTCTGTGTATGACTGTACCACAATTTATTCATTCTACTCTTGATACATGTTTGTGTTTACTGTTCACAGCTCTTAGGAACAATGCTGCTATGAACATTCTCATTTGGGGGCTCATACACACACATTTTTTATTGGAGAAATTACTGGATCATAAGTAGGGTATGCATATATCCTACTTTACTAGATAATGTCAGACTTTTCAGAATGGTTCTAACCATTTACAACACTAGTTTCTGAATTTCTAGTTACTCCACACCTACCTTACTTTCAGTACTGTTGTTGGTTTTTTAGTACTGCTGTTCTTTTTAATTCTAGACACCCTGATAGGTGTGTGAAATTATATATCATTATGATTTTAATATACATTCACTAATTGACTATTGAGAGCAAGTACCTTTTTCACATACTATGAGATAACCTCTTTTGCCTGTTGTGGTCAGTTGCCCACTTTTTCTATTGGGTTTTCTCTCTTCTAAATGATTTATAGGTTGTGAGTCCTCTGTCAGTTATGTAAGTTGCACACATCTCCAGGTTATGGTTTGCTTTTTGCTGGATCTGAGTCCCTGCCTAGGGTGATTTATTTAATCTTTCTTTGCTGTCTAGTGGGACATAATAGCTACTCCAAAGAGTTTTGAGAATCAAAGGACGTTATGCATGTGAAAACACCTTATAAGTTCTGTTGGTTGTATTGTGTGCAGGTGTTAACTTTATGGTTTATAGATACTGACTGTTTACATAAGTGTGAGTTCTGTATTCTTTTAAATTCTTTTCTTTTGGGGTGCCTGGGTGGCTTAGTTGGTTAAGCATCTGACTGTTGATTTCAGCTAAAGTCATGATCTCAGGGTCATGAGCTCGAGCCCTGCATTAGGCTCCGCAGCAGATGTGGAACATGCTTAGGGTTCTCTCTCCCTCTCTGCCCTCCATGTTGTTCTTTCAGTGTGTCTCTGTCTCTTTCAAATAAATAAATAAAATCTTTCCTTCTAACTCAGGCCTATGCTTGATAATAATTCTATAGGTTAGTCCATCTGAATAGCTTAAATTGAGGTTCTAGTAAAACACATAGAGGTGGTTTCCTTAGAAGGACATTTATTGTTCATTGACATTTCTTTGCCTACTATTGTTATTAATGATGATATCTACTTTGAATATGCATGTAAAATATTTATATTTGTTTTACTAGGCAAAAAGGATAAGTTACGTGTCTACTATTTGTCCTGGTTAAGAAACAAAATACTTCACAATGATCCAGAAGTTGAAAAGAAACAGGGTTGGACAACTGTGGGAGATTTGGAAGGATGTGTACACTATAAAGTTGGTAAGTTCCCAGAGAGTCAGGGGGGTTTTGTTTTGCAGGTTTAGTTAGTGTTGTTTCTGATCCCCCAGCTCATTTCTGCAATTATGTTTTCTAAGGCATCTTCTAAACCTGAAGTGTCATCTAGACTTATAGTGTACCTTTTAGCATAACATCGTTCACTCCTGCCGCTCACTCTTTCCTCACAGTTCATCTTGTAAGTGAGGCTTTTCACCCTTCTTCTTTAATAGTCCACATTTTTCTCCACATGCTGTGGCCACAAGAACCTCTCTCAGGAAACCTTGCCAAAGGAAAGCCAGCCAATTTGGATTCTTGCTTTGTGCTCCAGGCCTATTCTCCCATTTAGAGGACTTCGAGTCCTTGGCAGTCACTGATAGAAAGTTTGAGAGTTTGACCAAAGAGCTATGGCTTGTCGTTTTAAATGAAGTGCACTGTGCAGAGCTACTGTGCTCTTAACTACTAAATGAATTAGGCTGGCCAGCCAGTGTTTCATAGCAACTGTCTTGTTTTTGTTTTTTTTGTTGTTGTTGTTGTTGTTGGCTTGCATGCTGTGATTCTTATAAAATAAGAGCTCACAGGAATAAAACTAAAACAAATTTTTATGTGTGAAAAAATAAAAATACTGGTACTAATGTTGGAAATAAAGGGGAAATAATGGAGCTTAGCCAAATTAAACTTTTATGGGAGAGATGGTACATTATAATAGAATTTGAAATCGGAATTTGAGAAAAACAAGACATGGTCTCTATATACCTATAAATGACCAACCTAAGGGTCTGTTATATACTGATTTCTGCTGATAATGTTTTATTTTTTTCTGTTTATAAAGTATATGCTATAGTCCGTTCCTCTGCTTCCAAGAGTTTTACAGTCCTTGACATTTTCTTCTTATTTGTGTACTCTGTCTACAACTCTCATATCATTGATTAATAATGATTATAGGAGCCACCCCAATATTGGAATGATTCTGTGTTACTAGAAGGGTAGTACTATCTCCTTGATTAAATCTTGGGATTAGGATTTTTTCTGTTGTGTTTATGTGAAAGAATTTTTGAGGTGTAATGAGAATCATCTAAGTCTAAATTTAATGAAACAGATCAAAACAAGTGAAATGTACATGAATAGATTATCCTGCAAGGGGAGCTAGAGGCAAATGTTTTAGACAGTGCTGGGCTTTTCATTGAAACAAAACAGCAGTCCTCAGACCTGTCATTCTTACAAAATGAATCAGAACATTTTCTGAGAAAAGAGTGTGTAATACCATTCATTCATTATCTTTGTACTTTCAGGAAATTATATTCCATTTATCAAGACCTGTGCTGTACAGTATAATTTACCATCAAGAAGAGGGGCTATTTAAATTAAATTAGTTAACATAAAATAAACTTTAAAATGTAGTTCCTTAGTGGCGCTAGTACATTCCAGGTGGCTATCATATTAACAATACACACATATAAAACCTTTTGATCAAAAAGAAAAAAAAAACCTTTTGATCATTGCAGAAAATTTTATTGAACGGCACTGGTTTGGACAACCTCTTTTAATCATTTGTATCTTGATATTAATGTCAGTGATTTATTTGAATAGTGATAATGTATGGAATTTAACAAGGAGTATTACAAAGTTAACAAGTCATCGCGCATGTACAAAGGAATCTAGTAGTGTGACTTTGGGTAGCTTATAAAGAAACAGAGCTACATGTGTAGTCACAGGCCCTGAGAGCATCTGGGTTTTCTTTGTTTGTTTACAGTGCTGTGACCACACTTATTTTTTATTTATTTTTTTAATTTAAAAGTTGTTGGTTGATGTATAGTGCACTATTGGTTTCTGGAGTAGAAGTCAGTGGTCCATCACTGATATACAACCCAGAGAGTGTCTGTTTTCAAGCAGAGTTACTGGGCTGCAGGAGAACCACAACAGCTATGTGAAGAAGGCATTTTCAACTAATTTCCTTTACTACTGCTCCTTTTTTACAGAACTTTTTAAGGCAGAATTCAAGTAGTCACTACCTCTGTCAATCAGGAAGTGGTTCAAAGTGATACTTTACTGATAAACCACACTCTTACCCTTTTGAAGTAATACTGAGCCCTTAAGACTTCAGAGTGGTATGGCTGACATTGTTCTTGATTGTTAAATACGTGCAATCTAAGAAGATTAGGAACATTAATGAAAGTACTCACTGACAGTAACCAGAGTATTGGAGTTGAGTCCCATACATCCCATACATTCAGGAACAGCCTGAATCATACATAAAAGGAAACTCTGAGATTTCATCTCTCAGTATTTTTCTCCTATTGGCCTTAATGACTCAATAGAAGGCATATTTGTAAAGTTTGCAGAAGACAACAGGATTTGGATTTCCATGTTGATTCTGACTTGTGCTTCTCTTGTTTTATTTTTGTTCTTTTCAGTAAAATATGAAAGAATCAAATTTCTGGTAATTGCTTTGAAGAGTTCTGTGGAGGTCTATGCGTGGGCACCCAAGCCATATCACAAATTTATGGCCTTTAAGGTAATAGCATCATGTGTATTTACAAGTAGCATCAGCCGTGCATGTGTAACCAAGAACCAGGGCATAAAACTCAAGTTTAAAAACTCTAAGCAGTTAAAACTGATCATTTAAAAAAACTACGTAATGACATAGTGTATAACTATATCGTAAGAGAGGCCATTTTCAATGTAATAAGCTTCACTGTCAGCTTTCTGAGTCCTTAGAATATGAGAAGGAGAAAGCTAAATATGTGGTAGGCACTTTGATTGAAATGTCAATATTGTCACAGAGGAAAGGACAAAATAACACCTTCTCTGTAAAAAGTAGACTTTGACTTGCTACCTGAGGTCATGCATATGTGTAAAGATTTAGATATGGTTTTTTTCTTTAAAGATTTTGTTTATTTGACAGAGATCTCAAGTAGGCAGAGAGGCAGGCAGAGAGAGAGGAGGAAGCAGACTCCCCGCTGAGCAGAGAGCCCGACTTGGGACCCTGGGATTATGACCTGAGCGGAAGGCAGAGGCTTTAACCCACTGAGCCACCCAGGCGCCCCTAGATATGTTTTTGATAACAAAAAAGTACCCAACAGTAGGCAGCTTGAAGGTATATCTCTTCAATAGAGTACTAAAAATTACAGAAATTCTTCATAACATAAGGAATATGTACTATGCATTAAATAGAAAAAGTAAGTTTTAGGGGCGCCAGAGTGGCTCAGTGGGTTAAGCCTGTGCCTTCAGCTCAGGTCATGATCTCAGGGTCCCAGGATCGAGCCCCGCATCGGGCTCTCTGCTCAGCAGGGAGCCTGCTTCCCCCTCTCTCTGCCTGCCTCTCTGCCTGCCTCTCGGCCTACTTGTGATCTCTCTCTGTCAAATAAATTAAAAAAAATTTTTTTTAATTCTTTAAATAGAAAAAGTAAGTTTTAAAATGTGAATACTCATTTTTGTTTAAGGGAAAAATCTTAGCAGTTTTCTCTGTGGGTATTTTTAGTTGTTTTTTTTTTTTTTATAATTCTGGAGTTTATATTAGATAGAAACTTATGAAATTCTTAGTTAAAATTAGTTAAAATGATACTACTATGACATTAGATATTACAAATAACTTGTATAGTAATACATATTAAATATTATAAATAACTTAATAACCTCATTTCTAATATTAGGCAGAAAACCTTAAGCATCCTGAAGCTGTATTAGTGCATATCAAGAAGTTAAGAATTTTTCATCCAAAATGATTCTATTCACTTACTTTTTTTTATAGTTTTTGGTACATTTTATTAAGGGTGCACTTCAAGTATTTGGAAAATTGACATATTTAGATTGTTTATTGCTTGATTCCCCAATAAAGCAGGATAAATGGAGTTACCATATTTGCTTTAAAAATAAATCCACATATTACTGACTAAAAGTAATTGGTAGGAAAATTGTAGTTCTCTTCTGCAATCTGGTCTTAATATCCTTTATGTACCAAGTGTACTCTCTGAGTTGCTTTTATAAGTATATTGCTTAAGTCTGTCTTGTAAGCTGTAGGTATTGATTCTAATGACGAACTGGGGTCACCCAGTCCATTATAGGTCATGCAGGCTCTCCCAGTACAGCATTTCATTACTATATCACTCTAGTCAAGAAATGAAAGTAGAAGTCTGTATGGTGACTATGATGACCTTACTAAAAATTCTAAATATGTGACTCCTACAACTCCTCCTCTTTCTCCATTGCCTGCATTTGAATAGTTGAATAGTATACTACAGAAGGTCCTGATTATTTCCCTTTAGATGTATTTGTCAGCAAGGCAAACAACAGAGTGGAATTCTTGGGCCAACTAGGGGGAATTTGCAGCATCACTTCTGGAAGAATTATCTTCCAGATGCTGATTGATAGACAAAAAAAATAATAAATTTAAAAAGACTTACTTTCCAGAATATTTTTGTTTATAGTTTTTGCCAGAGTGGCTCAGTAATTGAGTAACTGAGTACCTAGGGTTTGGCTTCTCTAATTTGATCCAGTAAGTTCTACTCTGTCTTACTACTTCTCTCTTGGTAACTACTTTGTAGTCATTTGGAGAATTGGTACATAAGCCATTGCTGGTGGATCTCACTGTGGAGGAAGGCCAGAGGTTGAAAGTGATCTATGGATCCTGTGCTGGATTCCATGCCGTAGATGTGGATTCAGGATCCGTCTATGACATTTATCTACCAACACACGTAAGAAAGAACCCACACTCTATGGTTGGTTGACTGGCTTCATTTTGTTTTGACTTTTTCTTTACTCTGCTTAATGAACTAACACAAGCAGGGATTCCTTGCTTCCCCTTGGTATGGGGGTGAGTATTTAAACAATATGCCATTTTCAATAGCTAGCCGCATGCTCTGAGACAAGTGGAAATCCATTCTCCTGGCTCTGTGAGGCCCTCCTGAAAAACTGTTAGCCCTGGCTTTGACTAACATGGGATGGATTTGGGGCAGTTGCTGGCAGGCCAGAACATCCCTGGGTTGGGAATGGTTTAGGGAACAAAATTTCTTAATGGAGTCCACAGTCCAGATATGTTTCAGGGGCTTCAGAAATGTGAACTTGTAGAGTATATGACCTGTAAAAGGTAGTCTTTGAGATATATGCTACATGGGTTTTCCAAAATTTTATTCAATTGCTATATTTATTCACCAAGAATGTAAACCAGTGCATTCACCAGGACAGTCTTTTGAGCACTTTTTTGGGGACAGAAATAACCACAAACCTATTTCTCTATACTTTGTTCCTCTTCTGTAGATCCAGTGTAGCATCAAACCCCATGCGATCATCATCCTCCCCAACACGGATGGCATGGAGCTTCTGGTGTGCTATGAAGATGAAGGGGTTTATGTGAATACCTATGGAAGGATCACCAAGGATGTGGTCTTGCAGTGGGGAGAGATGCCAACATCTGTAGGTAGGTATCACTTGGGAAAAGGTAGCATTTGTGACAGTGGAAGCCTTCTCTAAAATTGCATATATTTATCACAAGTTTTACCTATTGTTTAGAGTTTCTGGTCATTTGGCAGAATGGTTAGCAATAGATGGAGAGTAAAATTGTAGACCGTGGGACTGGTTATCATCTATTTTAAAACAAAATCCAAGTAATTATTGAGCACTTTTTAAAACTCTTGTCATTTAATCCTTAAGACATCCAGGGAATAGAACAGATGTTATTGACTGATTTGTGGAAAGTAAGGTGAGACAGAAAAAGGGTAAGGGACTTGTTCTTTCAATTGGCAGAGCCACAGCTTGAAACACAGTCTCTTGATCTTCCAGTGTGCATTTAAGGAAAAAGGGACAGAAAGGATGGTATCTGAAATTTTCAGTTTATATGCCCAGCCTCTTCTGGTTCCATTGCAGTTAGTCACTGTCTGTCTTCTCACTTCTTTCCTGCCTTCCTTATGACTGATTTCATAAAAATATGAGCACAGAACTCTGTGCCCAGTGAATCCGTGCTCATGATAAGCATGAACCATCTCAGGAATTCAAATTACCACTTTGCAGGATAAATTTTAAAAGGTTACAAAGGCAGAGTTCCTTAAAAACAAAAGTCATTAAATGCTAGACATTCAGGTATGTGTATGTATTATGTGAGCTGCATCTTTTCATGGCTGTTTCCTTATCTTTAACAATTAAAATATGTTTGTGTCCCGTCCCCCCCCCCCAAAAAAAAGCATATATTCGATCCAATCAGACGATGGGCTGGGGAGAAAAGGCCATAGAGATCCGATCTGTGGAAACTGGTCACTTGGATGGTGTGTTTATGCACAAAAGGGCTCAAAGACTAAAATTCCTATGTGAACGCAACGACAAGGTAATGGTTTCCTTACAACTTCTTTTTAGCTGCTACTAGCTTTAATAATTGTTTATTTTCCATGGAGTTTGTTGAAGCCTTTTCCTGGGGTTTTTGATAGATTTTGAAATAAATTCATCAAGCAACATTTTAGTAGTGACTTTTTAGACCTCTTTATGGGGGATGGGGTATATTTTATTTTGTGTTTGCTTATAATGGGACAAGAGATCCTTACCTCCATGGGAGTCATTATGTGTTGGTTTGATTTTGGTGGTTGTTTTTAACCCCATTAGGTGATCTGTGTGAGCTGTGTTTGGGTTTAGGGACAGGGAAGGTTAAAGCTGCTAATTTAAATGAAAGGGATTCTTCTGTGATTGGAAGGAACCCCCCTTGGAAATTTGGGTAGGTAAAAGTTTCCTCTCCCCTGATATGCATCAGAAAGATACCACTTGTCACAAGTCAGAAATACCTGAGCAAATCTTTTTTTATTATTATTATCATATATTATTTGCCCCCAGGGGTATAGGTCTATGAATCATCAGACTTACGCATTTCACAGCACTCACTGTAGCACATACCCTCCCCAGTGTCCATAACGCAGCCACCATATCCCTCCCCTCCCCAACTCCCTGCAACCCTCAGTTTGTTTCCTGAGATTAAGAGTCTCCTATGGTTTGTCTCCTTCCTGATCCCATCTTGTTTCATTTTTTCCCTCCCTACACCCCACGGCCCCCTGCCCTGCCTCTCAAATTCCTCATATCAGAGAGATCATATGATAATTGCCTTTCTTTGATTGACTTATTTTGCTTGGCATAATACCCTCTAGTTCCATTCATGTCGTTGCAAATGGCAAGATTTTATTTCTTTTGATGGCTGCATAGTATTCCAGTGTGTGTGTGTGTACCACATCTTCTTTATCCATTCATCTGTTGATGGACATTTAGATTCTTTCCATAGTTTGGCTGTTGTGGACATTGCTGCTATAAACATTTGACGGAGTAAATCTTTATGCAGAAGCATGAGCACCTCCTACAGCTGAGATCCCGAGGCTTAAAAGCCCCACATAAAACCTTTGATTTTCAAAACTGGCCACATCCTTGTCTTTCCAGGGGCTACTTTGTCCCTGGAAGACCCTCCCTAAGTCAGCCTTGGAGTGAAGCAGCTGGATGGCTTAGGGTGTTGTCCCATCCCACCTGCTTTGAGGAGGACATCCTAGTGGGCCTTGCTTTTACCAAGCCCAACTTTCTTTCTCATCTGTCCACCTGGATGGAAATCCTTGACCACCTGAGGCAACCTATTGCAACCTTAGGAATTTGCCTCTTAAGAAGTTTCCACCTGTTACTTCACATTAAAATATATTATATGGCCTAGCCCCTGGCCCACTGATTGACTGCTCAGATTAAATTTAAAAACTCAGCTTGACAAAAGAGCTGTAGCTCTGTCCTTGGCAGCTGGTCCTCGTGCCTAAATACGTGCTCACTAAATAAGCTGCATCACCCCAGCGCACTTTCCTGCAATCCTATAGCTCATTTACTAATGGAGTTCACATTTTTTTCTAATAGCATCTCCCAAATTGTTTACCTTGAAACCCCATACAATCTCTGACTCATTCCAGGATTTTGCCAGCTTTTTGGTTTATATTTTTCTGAGCATATGTAATATAGCCATATCTATAATCTTCAAACTTCGGGCATTTAGATATTTTTATTATTTATAATGTTACATCCCTTAAAGTTCATTAATAAAGAGACCCAAAAGCGGGCGCCTGGATGGCTTAGTTGGTTAAGCGACTGCCTTCTGCTCAGGTCATGATCTTGGAGTCCCGGGATCAAGTCCCGCATCAGGCTCCCAGCTCAGCAGGGAGTCTGCTTCTCCCTCTGACCCTCTCCCCTCTCATGCTCTCTCTCTCACTCTCTCTCAAGTAAATAAATAACGTCTTAAAAAACAAAAATAAATAAAAGGCCCAAAAGTAAATTGTCATAATTTGACTATAGAGTCCTGTGAAATAACTTAATACATTTTAGGTTAGTTTTTTAAAAGAGAAAAAGCAGGTTGCTGAGGAGTCCTCTCCATTGCTCATTGTGTTTTCCAGACACATTTGTCTCTTAGATGTTATTAGCAGTGGAGATAAAAAGAAATTGCTCAATTTCAGAAAAAAAAAAACAATTTTTTTTCTTTTGAACTCTCACAATATGGGAGTGTGAGCCTTCTTAGTTGTAATCAAAATTGCCTCCAGAGATGATGACTACTTATATATGATAAATTGATATCATCTCAGATTTTCTTTTGGAAAGGCCCTTTGGGCTTTTAAGCTTCCTGCATTTAGAAGTGTTGAGGTGTCAGTGGCTCTAGCTTATCTGCCTGGGAACCATCGGAAGCATTGCTAGGTTGTGTTTTCATGGTAAATCTCTCACTCTCTTTTTCTCTTGCTTTTGCAGGTCTTCTTTGCCTCTGTTCGGTCTGGGGGCAGCAGTCAGGTTTATTTCATGACGTTAGGCAGGACTTCTCTTCTGAGCTGGTAGATGCAGTGCGATGAGGCTTGCTGGCCCCCAGAGTCTTCAAGATCCTGAGAACTTGGAATTCCTTGCAACTGGAGCTCAGAGCTGCACCGGTTTGGTCCAGGACAGCTGTGTTTGCAGACACCACGTGTGGGGTTTTTGTTTTGTTTTGTTTTGTTTTCGTTTTTGTTTCCTTTCTGCACCTCTTACCAGTTTATCCCCCTTCTCTTCTTTTCCCTACTCAAAAATAAATCAAGGCTGCAATGCAGCTGGTGCTGTTCACATTCTACCATCAGGTGCTATAAGTGTTTGGGATCGAGCATCAGACCAGAAAGCAAACGCCTTTCCTTCAGCTCCAGAATTCCTTGTTTCTGAGTGACTGTCTTATGGGTGTCAAAGGTGGAGACTATGAACATGCCATTGGTTTTGTTGGAAATGGGCACATGGAGGTGTAATATGGTGGTCTAACGAGCAGTTTGCTGAAGCAGAGAGCAGATTTAATATAGTAACATTAACAGTGTATTTAATTGACATTTCTTTTTTGTAATGTGACAATATGTGGTCAAAGAAGAAGGTGCAGGTTTAAGAAGTTAATATTTATAAAATGTGAAAGACACGTTACTAGGATAACTTTTGTGGGTGGGGCTTGGGAGGCAGGGTGGGGTGGGTTAAAGGGGTCCCATTTTGTTTATTTGGATTTTTTTTTTTTTTTTTTTTTTTGGCTTGGCCAAAAACTGTCATTTTTCTGTGTACCAGGTTTTGCCTAAATCATGTGCAGATGGTTCTTAAAAAAAAAAAAAAAAAAAAATGAAAAAGAAAATGTGTGCATTTGTATAATGGCCAGAACTTTGTTGTGTGACAGTATTAGCACTGCCTCAGTTAAAGGTTTAATTTTTGTTTAAACCTAGAAGTGCAACAACAGTTTTACCACAGTCTGCACTTGCAGAGGAAAAGAAATTTTTCAACCACATGTTTATTTTTTTGCCTACCTCATTGTTTGTAATGCATTAAGAGGTGGTTTAGGTTCTGTTTCTTGGAGGAAAACATTGTTTAATTTAATCTTAATACCAAAACTATCAGATTGAAGTTTGACAGTTAATTTGTCACAGGTCTCAGTAGGCACAAGAGAAATTGTCCCTGAAGATGGGAAATAGCCATATGGCTTCATCATGCTCACAGATACAGTCTGTTTTCTAAGTTCAGAGGGCAGAATGCTTCGTTTTCACCAGATGCACCATTAGTGGTTGATGGGCAACTATGGCCTACAACGTAAGAGGCCTCAGTGCTCTCTGTTCGGGGTTTGGTAGCAGACGGGTGGTCATACTAGAATAGTCACACAAACTGTTCAGTGTTGCAGGAACCTTTTCTTGGGGTGGGGGAGGGGTGGTGTTTCCCTTTTCTAAAAATGCAATGCACTAAAACTATTTTAAGAATGTAGTTAATACTGCTTATTCATAAGATGGCATCTTCTTGTGTTTTAGGTGTAATATCAAAGCCCTGGCTTTTCTCCTCTCACTTGCTCTCTTGTTCTCTGTTTTTTAAACCAGTTTTACTTTATGAATATGTTCATGACATTTGTAATAAATGTCTTGGGTAATAATTTGTTATATGGCTTCATGGTCACTCAATTCCTCTGAGACTGTTAATCTCTTGGTAAAGGAGCAATGCTCTGTGTCCTGGCTCTGCCAGCTTACTTTCCTCTTGTGGAGTTTGAGTGGGAATATTGTGTGATGGTGGCTTTAAACTTTGTTTACCAAACAGAACTTGGTGTTTCCTAGGCTTAATCCTCCTTTGTGGGTAAGTTTCATTTACAGCATGAAAAAGGAGGATTTTCCTCCCAAAAAGATAACAGTCATTTTTACCTGTCAAGGCTTTGCCCAGCATTCTTACTCTATTTGGTGTCCACTTTGACCCCTATCATTCTCTTCCTCTTGGTTCAGCATCTTTGCCAAAGGCTGTCCTGGAATTACAAAAACCTAGCAAGAAATAGATATACTCACAGGTACAAAAACAACACAGATGTACCTACTACCCACAAAGACAAGATAAGCTGAAAAAGCTTTGCCATCTTCTGAAAAGGACAAAGCATTGGAAAAGGTTTTTTCCATCTCTAAGACTTTGGAGTGATGCTAATGTCCAAAGCAGGAAGGACTAGTTCTTTTCTACTAATCTGTAGTTAACATAGAGAAGATTGAAGAGTTAATCTCCCCTATGGAACGGACTTTTTTGAGATGGGCCAGATGCCATCACAATAGGACTTCAGTCAAAATCAGATTACTACTGGTGATTTCCTGTGTGTTTTGGCTTTTTGAGTAAGAGTGAAATGTGCCACAGTGAACATGTGTGCATGCCAAGAGGAGCAAGAACTGGATGGTGGTGTTGATTATAGCCTCTCGCGTGACTTCACAGAGAGGTAAAGTTGAGCAGGTGTGGGGTTGGGGACAAAACTAAACTTCTGATACCAATAAGGAAGAAAGAGAAAAGACTTGAGGCATCCGAGTCTCACCTATCACATACACACAGAACTGAAGCTCAGTATTTGTAAGGCAAGGGGGGTGCACAGGTAATACAAATAGTTTCTCATTGGAATTACTGAGTAGTTAGAACTTGACAAAAACTGGATTTCCTTTCCAAGGTGATGGGGTCCGAGCTCAAGCCAGAGGGCCTGTCCTGCTCATGCAGCAGCAGGCAGCCACCCGGTGGCACTCCTGTGGTATTTGCATGGAATACGATCACATCCATCTCTGGGCTTAAGTCACTTGAAGTCAGACAGCCATTTGTGGTGGGGGCAGGCAGGGATGGGGCAAGGCAGGTGCCTCGTGTGTGTGCTTTCCTGGCCTCAGCACCTCATAAACCAGATTGTGTTGCTGCAGCTTCATGGAGGTGCCCAGTTAGGTTTCTCCATAAAAGATAATGAGCAGGTGAAATGTTATTCTTCTAGAGAAGGGATGGTTGGTTGGTTTTTTTCCTTTAACAGGGTAGTGACTTCACAAAAGTGCCAAAATGGCAAAAACTACAAGAGAAAACAGTATTATGATACTATTACGATTTATATTCAGCACTGCTCTTCAAAACAAAATACAGGTATGTCTGTAGGTGTAGTCATAGCTTCAGTAAGTAATACCTTTCTGTATTTAAATCAGAGTAACTGTATTGAGTGCAGTGTTTTTTTCCTCCTGCACATGTTATGTTGAAAATGTTTACAAAAATGGTTTTGTTACACTAATGTGCATCATATATTTATGGTTTATTTTTAAAAGTGATTTTTTATTTAGGTTTTTGTCTTAGTTATAGTCCAGTTACAGTGATTTATAATCCCTAACTTTGCCAATTATAAATTAGCTAAACAGTAATACAAATGATAGACTGCATTAAATTTATTAATCCTAGAGCTACAAAGCAGACTGGTGGCAAGAACATGGCCTTCCCACACCCCCCAGTGCTAACTTGTCTTCTGTGTATTATGAAAATTACTGTTGGCCCCTCCCCCCTTTTCTCTTTAAATAAAATAAAAATGACACCTATGTTATGTGGCATGAGTTTCAAATGTATTCTGATCCTTCAGAATGTTACCTTCCCAAAGAATCCATATTTGATGCATACCTCCATCCCTAGCGCCACCTCTGGCTAGAGAGGGTGCCTCCATATCCTGCCATCTCCTGTAACAGGGATGTTTGTTCAAGGTGAGCTCTTGATCACCGTGTTCTTAAAGCCAAGAATGGGTAAAGCTGATCCTTAAGGAAGATACAGGGTTTTATTTTTGCAAGTCTGAATTCAATAAAAAAATAGCATGTATCTAACAGGACAATTGAAGTAGTCCTTTCTCAAATTAGCACCATAAGTACTAACTTAAGCCTAGTAATTGGAAGGCCTTTGTGGCCAAGGCCTTGGCGTGTGCCCCATTGATTTCCCCCAGAGATCTGGCAGGCATGGTCCCCACTGGATAGATGTGGGGCCATATCACCATGATCAGCGCCTTGGCCAAGCCTCCAGGATTGCAGAGGGTGGCCACACAGCATTATTATAAATTAAATGTTAATAACTAGCTCCTTTGTGCTTCATATTAGAAACATGTCGTTTCTCTAAGGTGAAAATAAAATTATAAATACCTAGGCCACCAAATGAGTTTGTTTTTTTTCTTTTCTTGCTTGATAATTTGGTGCAGCTGGTGGATGATTAGGAATAAAAATCTGGTGGAGGGCTAGTTGTCTTGGGACCATGATTCAGCCCTCCTGTACCTACTTCATCCTCCACTGCTGTGGATCTCACTTAAAGCAAGCAACCAGAAGGAAATCAGCCCCTATAATTGACGCCAGCTCAATGTTTTGACATCACATTAAGACTTCAGTGAAATTGCTACTTTTTCTGCCATCTCTGACTTCAACAACAACAGACGCCCTCGTTTCACTTGCTCAGTACGGTTTACCCTTGAACAACATGGGGGTTGGGGTCACCGGTCCCTCGTGCCATCCAAACTCTTGAGTGTAACTTATGACTCCCCCCAAACTATCAGTGGCCAACTGTTGCTTGATCGGAAGCCTTACCAATAAAATAGTCCATTCACCCTATTTTGTATATTTATATACTGTATTTTTAAAGTAGGCCAGAAAAAAGAAAATGTTATTAAAGTAATAAGAGAAAAATACATTTGCAATCATGTACTGTAAAAAATCCACATGTAAGTGGATCCAGACAGTTCAAACCTGTTTTCAAGGGCCGACTATGTTGTTAGAAAGTAAAACTGAAAAAAGAGAGAGGAAGGAATTGAAAGTTGGGAAAAGTTGTTACTACATTTTCTTATGGAAGATATAACAGGTTCAGTTATAGGTTCTCATACTTGGTCTACTTCTCCTTTCATTGTAAGGTTAATCATACTATACCCAGGTTTCAAAATCTTTTGTGAAGCCGTCCTATCTCTGCCGATGCCCTGCTTAACTTCTCTATGCTTACAGTTAGTAACCTGTCCTGGTCACTAATAACTGGACAAGGTGTTGTTTTGCTTACTTTTTTGCTTCTCTCTGAATACAGAGCCTGCGTATGAGCTGAGGTTAGCTCTCAGGGTTAAATCCTAACTTCCCTGCTCCTCCGAAACTACCAAACATGTTGGCAGCCAACAGGCCATTAGAAATTCCTTGTTGTTTGCTTAAGTAGCATGAAATTAAAACGCTGATGTTAGTCCAAGGGGAAACCAGCACTCCTGTGCCCTGTGGGACTTGTGAGGAAGTGCACTGGTGTAGGCAGGTCTCAGAAAGGGTGTGGAGTTCTACCTTATTGGGCACAAGGCCACCCAGTGCTTTAACAGGCCATAAAACTCACCAGTCCCTGCTGCTGCATGTTGGCTTGCTATAATAACAGGATCCTTGATTCCTAGGTTCTATCTCCTAGTTTGATTATCAGAAATTTGAATTCAATGGTCCAGCTCAAAATGCCCCCCCTCGGAAGTTTTGTGGAAGGATGTCAAGCTTGAGCAAGGCAATTTTGCCCCTTCCTTAAATTTGTTTGGATGTCAGACATAACAACAAATCTTAGAAACCAATATTAAACAACTTTTTCACAACAAATGATATTAAGTAATGCCTTGATTAATTTTAAACAGCTTTACTGAGCTATATAGTTCACATAACTGTATAGTTCAGTGGCTATTAGCCTTTTCAGACTTGTGCATACATCACTACCACGATCGGTTCTTAAAACGTTTTTATCTTTGCAATTATCTCCTTGTCACCCCACCTCCTCATCCCCCTAAAGTTTTAGGCAATCACTAATCTGCTTTTCCAATATGGATTTGCCTCTTCTGGGCATCTCATATAAATGAAATCCTACAATGTGTGTCCTTTGTGACTGGCTTCTTTGATTTAGCAGAATATTTTAGGACTCATCCTTGTAGCATATATCAGTATTTCGTTTCTTTTTATTAGCATCCTTGGTTCTTTACCTTTGTTACTGGTGCCTGCCTTCAGCTTTAAAACCAACCACCTACCTGATAGCCAACCACATTGCAGCCTCAAATGAAAACTGCAGAGTTAACCATCCACCCCGCAGCAGAAGAGCTGACAAGAGGTTTCAGAAATGGATTCCTTCTAACACGTGTTTTCAGTTTGAGTTCTTAGAAACGCAGTGATCACCCCCGCACCACTACCACCCCCAAAGAGATCTTGATGCTAAACATCAGGCTCATGCTGGGACAGAGACAGGGTGGTCAAGGTTTGGAATGGAGGGCTGTTTGGGAAGCACCCCTACCTGCCCACAGAGAGCAGTCCTCCAACCCCCAGGAAGGTTGGGAGTGGTAGGTGTTCTGCTTGTGTCCAAGGCCTGGATCAGAGTACTCCACTTGTCCCTCTGACTTTCCTGTGCTCACCTGTAGGAAGGGCCATAAAAGCTGGTCTTGCTGAGCCAGATCCCTTCTTCATCCTGGAAGAAAACTTAAAAGTCAGATTTCAAAAGGGTCTTGTCCTGTTGGCATCTCTTTTGTATCTTGCTGGCATCAAGGATGTTTCCTTGGTGTTATCTCCTGGGAGGCTTTCTAATTGTCCTCAACTTTCCATTGCAGTGTACATCGTTGAGTAAGCATGGACACTAGCAACTTCTGGGAACTTGGTGGCATTTTGGTCAGTCTAACAAGTTGAGCAACCACTGGGTGCTGAGCAGTCTTGAGGTATGGCACTCTGGGGAAATGGAGGGGAGTTGTCTAAAGAGCCAACTTCAGAAGTGGTGCCTAGTGTATTCTAGATGTTGAAGCAGGGCATTTAGTAATGGTGCATATGAAAAAGATTTATACTCTCCAGCTAAGAACGAAAAAAAAGTGGCTGTCGAAGGGTTTGGTGTGAGTTCAGACTGTATGTCTAAAATTGAAGTGAGAGAAGATGATGCCCACATTGTAGTTAGGTGACGTTTGGTTAGATGGCACTTGTTACGGGATCTGGACCAGTTGCTCTCCCCTTGGCTCAGGGGAGACCTGGGTGGGAAGGGCTCCATAGAAACAATTAAAGATTGTTCAATTAATCAATCCATTCTAGTTTTTGGCTAACAACAATGGCAGCAAATATTTTGGGTGCATTTGCTATGCACCAGGCATGTTCTAAGGACTTTTTACATGCCTCTTAACCTGTAGAAGAAAAGATTCAGGGTATCCACTTGCTTACTTAAATTTATTTGGAGAGATAACAAATGCAGGAGAGGTGGTTCTGCAAGGTGCCACCTGGTAGAGCCAAGAAAGGTGGGTTGAACTGTAGAGAGAATTTGTCTCCACTATGAAAGGCACCATCGCAGTTGTCTAGGAGAATGAAATGGGCACCTTGGATGCCTGGCCAGGCCCATGCCCTTGAGGCTGTTTTTCTTGGGTTGTAGAGGAGGCCTCTTGAGGTGTTTTGGGATTAGATACAAGGCTGGTTAACAGCCCATGAGCCACATACAAAATGGCTCGGGCACCCCTTGTAAACATGAATGCATTTTTTAAGCAAATAGATGTTCAGGCAACAATCCTAAGAGTCTCCTGGTCTGTGGCAGATAAGGGATAGGTGATGGCATAGATGGGAACTTTCTCCAGGATACATCTATGTGTTCGCTGGCCCACAGAGCCCCCTCTCCAGGGCTTCTCCTGTGGAAGGCACATGATGTTTGATTCCTCTTTCCCAGTCAGTGGCCGCCATGCTAGCGAACTCTACAGCCATCACTTAGGACTCCTGCAGACTTTCCCACCTCAGGAAGTGGGCAGGTTCTGCTGGACCTGAGACCAGGCAGTGTTGTTCAGTGGTCCTGGAGGGCTTTCTGCTTTTAGTCAACCTGCTCTGAGTCTGTCAGGTTTTCAACCTTACCTAAACAGTGGAATGCCAGTACATAAAGCAGAGAAAAGAAGTGCCAATTTTAAGTTCAAATTTATAACATCCTTCAAAGATGAAATAATGAGAACTGATACTGCTTGGGGTTTATGGATCATAGCCGTCAATTTCTATATCCGATTTTCAGTTCTCTAATAAGGAGCTAATTCTGATGCTGGCAGGAGTATGGTTGCCATTTTAAACAGTTAGCCCTGCAAAAACACAACCTAAGAAGTGTTAGGAAGTCAACAATTTGGGAACACTTTTTAGTGATTTGTGGGTAGCTCCATAAAATGTGCACAAAAATAAGTTAACATGGGAACACCAACTCTCGTTGTGTTGGTCTCTAGTAGAAGATACACACTTGATTGTGCATGTTTATACACATTTTATTTTATTTAACTCAGTATATTCCAAAACACAATTTCAACATGTAATCAATATTTTAAATAAACGGATGGTTTACATTCTTTTTTTCATACTAAGATGGTGGGTATTTCACACAACACATCTCAGTTCTGATTAGCCACATTTTATGTTCTCAATATCCACATTTGGCTAGGGGCTACCATTTTGGATGGTGTAGTGCTAGAGCCTTTATATACCTTATCATGGTGAGAATCTTTTGAGGTAAATATTGTTGCTACATTTTACTGGAGAAGATACTGAAGTTCCTAAAATATAAATAACCCACTGGGGGTCATCCTAGAGGAGCAAGAATTAGGTCTGTTCATCTCTAAACTCTGTTTTTTTAATACAACCATGCACATTATTTTGATTAAAAAAATAGTTTTGAAAGACACTTTAATTTTTTATTTTTTAATTAATGGTTTTATTTTGATTTTGACTTAAAAATTTTTTTAAAAACACTTCAATTTTTTAAGACGAAGTTCCACTAGAATGCTACCTGGGAACAGGGGTTCTGGTCTATTTTATTCATTTGTATTTTCATCAAGAAACCTGAATTTTAGGGAAAAAATTTTTACTTCATTTACAAAGCTTTTGTTTCCTGGTTTATTAAAACAAATGTGATACAGTAAAAGATAGGCAGACTACATCATTTGCAAATATCAGGGGACCAATTTGGCAGTGTCTTATGCATAAGAAGACCTCATTCTTCCTGTGAGACTGACTTTTGGCATGTTTTGACTTTCAAAGTCTCCCTGGCTTGATGTTTCCTTCATTTCCTCAGGTTCATAGCCAAGCTCATAGCAAGATATCAGTGAGGCGTTTCACATTACCCACACCCCCACACTGAGAAGTTGCATGCAGTAGGATCTGGGCAACTGGCTGGCCGCTTTTCCTGAGGAAAGTGAGTGTTTTACACAGAATACCCTGTCTAGTGCCAGGAAACGTGTTCAGTCAGGAACCTCTGAGTCATGTGACAGGAGTGACTAGGGCCTCATCCTGCTGAGAAATGAAGCTGTCAGAGATTTCTTGTAGTTGTGGGGAAAACCAGTTCCACCTTTATGTCCAGACACTGGTTCCTGCTATTGTGTGGTCCATAAACAAATGGGACCGGCGTGGTAGAAATTAAGAAACAATAATAGCTCAGTAACAGTGCACTCATGGCTTAATCATGTACAACCTAGTCATTGACAATATTTTGAGTGTTCCATTCTTGAGTCATTCTGTTCTATCCCCCAAATTTAGGATAGGTAGGTGTCTCCTGAGTGTCCAGGTCATAATCTCCCTTGTGCTGAACTACAACCCCTTGTTTTAGTTTATACCCTTAATGCTTTGATGCCATTCTGGAGAATTTAGGTGCCAGTGTTTCTACCACATTGTTTATGTTGGAGCTACGGTTGTTGTGAATTAGATGTCACCTAAGAGACTGCTCATCCTGAAGTCTGGCAGAATTAAGGACTTATCATGTAGGACCAAATCCCCAGACAGTATTCCCCAGCATCAGATAATCAAGTTCACCTGTCTGAGAGCATATTTCTTACCTACATAAAACTGAAGCATCTGTTTCAAAACAAGTGTTTTATAGTTTTATGCTCTAGTTTATCCATTTATTAAGTATTTAAGAAGCACCATACTTCTAAAAATCACTGTGTAACATGCGGAGACTATTACTGTAAAACGTGAAGGAAGAGGATCTAACTGTAGCTCAGGTTCCCAAAGGAAGTTCATGTTGAAGTAGGAAGACATGGCAGCCTCCCTGAAGTGCATGGAGACCCTGAGGCGCACTGTGGAGAGTGAAACGGGGGCTTCTGGGAGACAGAGGAATGGAACGGCAAGGCTGTGCTGCGCTTCCAGATGTGGACAATTTAGTCATCTACATGAGTTGTTCCAAACCTAAGCATGCATGCAGCAGGTCATCCAGGAAGCTTGTTAAAACACACATAGCTGGGCCTTACCCCAGAGGCTCTCATTCAAGAAGTCTGAGTGGGGCCAGAGAATTTCATTTCTAACAAAAGTCCAGGCTGATGCTGCTGGTCTAGGACCCCACTTTGAGAACAAACACTGTTCTATAGAAATTGTTAGTGAAAATAATGAAAACTAAGGACAGTGGGAAAATGCAGAAGATCAGCACAGTAATTGGAGCCAAATTCCAAGATCGGATAGAAGTACAGAGAACTCCCAGAGGGGAGGGTTCAGACCAGTGGGGACAGAGGCTGTCATTTGCCCACATTTATTAAGCCTCATTAGAAAGTTTCTTAGTAAGAAGGAATCAGAGATTGACACTGGAATCTGTCATCACCCCTGTGTCTTAGCTTGTATATGTGCATGTATTAATATAATATCTGTTTTGCTCTCACAGCTGCGATACTAAAAGGGCTATGGACTGAATTGTGCCCCCGCAAAATTCATATGTTGAACCCCTAACCCCCAATGTGACTGTATTTAGAGATACGTTCTTTCTGTTAGTAATTAACGTTAAGTCCTAAGAATGGGGCCTTAATCCAGTAGGACTGGTGTCCTTGTGAGAAAAAGAAGAGACACCAAGTGCCCACACATTGAAGGCCATCTGCAAGCCAAGGAGAGAGGCCTCAAGAGCCATCAAACCTGCTGAGACCTTGATCTTGGACTTCCAACTGCCAGAACTATGAGAAAATAAATTTCTGTTGTTTAAGCCGCCCAGTCTGTGGTCTTTTCTTTTGGCAGCCTGAGCAAGATAATACAGGATGCAATCAAGGTAAGAAGGTGAGCTTCTAGAGCAGGGGCAGGAGAAGCTTGGAAGGGGGCCCTGGAAGTAGAAACTCGTCCAGCTCCCAGCATGTGACAAGACCTCTGAAGAGGTGAAGTGTCATGGGAAATGAGCACAAAAAGCTGAGTTCGCAGTAGGCAGAGCCAAAGATCCCTAGGTACGAGACTCCACAGACTTGAACACTGGATATCTTCATCGGCTGAAGACCCAAGACTTATCTTCTGTTTTCAGGTGACATGTGAACTCCAGAGGTTCTGGCGAAGGGCGTTCCTGGGTGGTTCACTTGGTTGGGCATCCACCTCTTGCCTTTGGCTCAGGTCATGATCTTAAAGTTGTGAGATTGAGCCCCTTGTCGGGCTAAGCACAAAGTCTGCTTGAGATTATCAAGATTCTCATTCTGTGCCTCTGCCCTGCTCGTACGTTCTCTCTCTGAAATAAATAAATCTTTAAAAAAATGTGTCAACTTATAGCTATGAATGTTGTGATTAAATTCGTATCAACATTGTGATGTATGAATAAGCTTATATAATACTTGAAAATTTTTATTATGAAAAAATTTCAGTATATGCAAAAATAATATTAAGATGAAACCCTGTGTATCCATCGTGCTGCTTCAACTATTATCCATTTATAGCCATCTCTTTATTCTCTCACTCCACTTTACTGGTGGATTATCTTGAAGTGGTCCACAGGTACTGTATCCTTTGACTCATAAATATTTCAGTATCCATTTCCTAATCCACAAAACTATTATACCTAAAAAGCTAACAGAAGTCCCTTAATGTCTTAAGATATCATTCAGAATTCAAATTTCCCTGATTGTCTCAGGGATTTTTAACCATATGTTTATATCCAGATCTATGTAAATTTAACATACAGTAATTGGTCGATACATTTTTTTTTTAAGTCACAATTATTGATGCTTAAATGGTTCCAGCTTTGACCAGTATGAGCCCTTCACGTTGGCCCCTGGGGGTTCTATACATAACTGTAATGGTCTGTGATAGTTTTGCTTTCTGGTATTAATAAGTTTCAGGCTCATTTTGTTCATTTTCTAACTTAGACCTGGTATCCCACATCTCTCCAGAAGATACCAACTCCTTTAAGTGGAACATGCTATTTTATGACCAACTATGGTGCTGGTGGTGCATGTTGCTTCAAAGTTGGGCATTTTTGTAGGTCTTTTCAATAGAAACTTTTTTTTTTTAATGAGAAAATAAATCCTGAATTCATACTGAAATTCAAGACAGTAGGTTATTTCTATAATTTGTTTCATCTCATGCTCTGTATCTCCTTTCTCCCATCCTGAAAGCCTTCAACAACAATATCATTCACTTGCTACAATGTATACACCAAAGGCTCAGAATAATAACACCATCACCAACAATATGAAAACAGTTTAAGGTTTGTTCAAAGGTAGGTTTTGTTTTTGGTTTTTGTCCTTAGTTGGCAGTCATGCCACCAACCTGATTTTCTATTTTGCTTTGGAATTGGGGGATTGCTTTTAAATTTTAATTTGTTTGATAGTTATATAGAATATTACCTTGCTCCAAGTGAAATATACAAGAAAAAAAATGTGTTCAGAGAATTTCCTCCATTCAGCTTCCCTTTTCCTTTAAAATAATCATTTTGGTGTGTTTCCGGTTTATCCTTACACTTAAAAATGTATCCCAAATGTGTTTGTATATTTGTATTTATTCCATACCCACCTTACATTTCTCCACCTTGCTTTTTTCATTTAATCCCAGAGATCACTCCATAACCATATAATAAAAATATTTTGCACTCTTTTTTAAACCTCTTTTTTGAGGTGTACTTTACATATGAAAAAACACAGCCATCTGAAAGTTACAGTTTGATGAGTTTTAGTATATTTATGCAGTAATGCAGCCATCACCACAGTCTAGTTTTAGAACACGTCCATTATCCCAGAAGGTCCTCTCCTGTCCCCTTACTTGTCAGCTCACTTTGGTTCCTGCAGAGATGATCTCTCTCACGTTGATACTGACAGCTGCATAATATCCCATTGAGTGCATGTACCATTGCTTATTCAACCAGCCCCTGCAATCCTTCAATGAATAGCTTTAGGCACATGGTTGAATTTTTGTCAGTGTATCTTTGGAATAAATTACTAGAAGTGTTTCTGAGTCAAATGGTGAGTATTTAATTTCTCTTAAAAAATGGCCAAGTTTTCCCTTTGAAGTGGCTGTACCATTTAGTATTACCACAAATAATGTGTGGCAATAACCATTTCCCTCCAATCTCACCAATAGAGTAGATTGTTAAACTTAGAAACTGTATCTTGATAAGGTGTTAATACGCATTCCTCTTCCCAAAAGAAGATTGAACATTTTTTCAGGAGTTTTAAGGGCGATTTGCATTTTGTGTGTGTGAGAGATGTCTGCTTCTGTTCCTTGTCCATTTCTCTAATTTTTAAAGGATCTTTATATGTTAGAGATATTTTTGATGTGATAAGTTGCAAATATTTTCTCATCCTTTACATTTCTAATTTTTTTTTTCTGCTCTGAATAAAACATTTTTATGTGGTCAACAATTTTTCCCTTTAGTTCTTCTGGATTTTGAGTCAGGAAAAGTTTCCCTTGTCCTGATTATGGTGGAATTTGCTCCTCTTTGCTTCTAGTATTGGTACAGTTTCTTTAAAAAAAATATATTTTTTTTAAGATTTTATTTATTTGAGAGAGCAAGCGAGTGGGAGGAAGGGCAGAGAAAGGGAAAGAATCTCAAGCAGACTCCCTGCTGAGTGTGGAACCTGGTGTGGGGCTTGATCTCATGACCCTAAGATCATGACAAGAGCTGAAATGAAGAGCGGGACACCTAACCAACTGAGCTGCACAGGAATGCCCCTCCTTTTTTTTTTTTTTTTTTTTTTTTTAACAAATTTTATGTTCTGATTTGTCTGGATTTATTCTGATGTGCAGTATGAGGAACAAATCTGCTTCTTATCTTTTTCTGTATGGTTATCTTCATCTCTCATAATACGTAATTTAAAACCCAGCTATCCCCATTCATCTGAGATGTGATCTGTATCATATATTAAAGTTTTTGGATATTGTGTTTCATTAGTCTATTCATGCATCAATGCCACACTATTTTAATTTGTTAAAATGTTTTTTTCTTGATTTATGAACTTTAAATAATTTATCAACTCCCCGTTAAGAAAACAAGGCTTTGCCTAATTTACCCCACATTTCTTATTCCTCCCAGCTTTTCAGAATATATATTTTTATTCTTCCATCAGTTACATTTTAAATTTAATGGTTAATTCTAAAAAAGCAACTTTATTGGGATATAATTTACATACACTAAAAAGTAAACATTTTAAATGTATGTTTTGAGGAGTTCTGATAAAATTATATACCTGTGTAACTACCAGCATGATCAAAATAACATGTAAACATCACATTTTTTGGTTGTAGCAAATTTTATTATGTGTTAATTCCTCAAGGAGTAAGATAGTCTCATGCCCTGTCCTTTGCCACTTTTCCCTATCTTCTACTTGTCAAAAGTTATATGTATAATTGTTTTTACAACTTCACACTTAACAATTGAATTGTTATTATACTTAAATATTCCACACTTTGTCTATAGGTTGATTATAAAATTTGAAAAATAGACCTATAGTATTTACATTATCCCAACTCTAAATCTTATTCTCTGCCTAGTCAAGGGGTTGCTGAAACTACTCTTCCCTCTTCACAATCAAATGTTATGACCTTGATACCACTGAAAACGGTATTTCTGTAATCTAGATCAAATGAAATATCTTCTTTGGTCCTCTATTAATTGCTCAAAACATGATTTCATTTTTTTTTTAAAGATTTTATTTATTCATTCGACAGAGAGAGATCACAAGTAGGCAGAGAGGCAGACAGAGAGAGAGAGAGGAGGAAGCAGGCTCCCCACCAAGGAGAGAGCCCGATGCAGGGCTCGATCCCAGGACCCTGGGATCATGACCTGAGCCGAAGGCAGAGGCTTTAACCCTCTGAGCCACCCAGGCGCCCCATGATTTCATATTTTAACTATGGTTTTTCTAGATAGAATGTTTTTTCTTGAACCCTGAAGTACCTTTTAAAAAAAGTCTTCATCTCGGGGCGCCTGGGTGGCTCAGTGGGTTAAGCCTCTGCCTTCAGCTCAGGTCATGATCTCTGGGTCCTGGGATGGAGCCCTGCATCAGGCTCTCTGCTCAGCAGAGAGCCTGCTCGCCCCCGCCCCTGCCTGCCTCTCTGCCTACTTGTGATCTCTCTCTGTTAAATAGATTTTAAAAGTCTACATATATTTCCAAAACATCCAGGCTTTCATTGATACCACCTTTATAACACAATCCACTTTTCTTAGAGATATCCCTTGTAGACCATTACAACTTCCTGCTCTAGCCTGGACTTGTTGCTATCTAGGACTGCCAGCCAATTCTCTGGGACTTCTTTTGACTGATCACTGCCTCTCCTCCTACCTGGGTTATACTAACTGCTTTCTGGATTTCATTTCCTTATCTTTCTTGTTTTCCTTCCTTATTTTCTTGAAGCATATCCTTGAGTAACTTCCTCAGAAAAGAGTACATGGGAAGAAAACTTCAGGTCTTTGTATTTCTGAAAATGTCTGTATTCATTCCATCTCATATTTAGTTGATAGTTTGCCTGGAAATAAATTCTAACAAATTTCCTTCAGAATTGAGAAGTTATTGTTCCACTGTCTTCTATAATTTGATTGTTGCTGATGTGAGACCCTGTATCAAAATGATTCTCATTCATTGGCACATAAGCTTTTCCCCCTCTAGAAGTATCTAGGATTTTTTTTTTTTTTTAATCTTTGGTGTTCTGCACGTAGTAGATCCCCCACAACCACCCCCAATCTGTGATTTCACCTTTCATGGTCAACTGCAGTCCTGAAGCAGAAGATCCTCCTGAGATATCAGCAGAAGGTCAATAGTAGCCTAATGCTACATCACAATGCCTTACATCATTCACCTCACTTTATTCCATCGTGTAGATATTTTATCTCACATCATCACCAGAAGATGAGTGAGTACAGTACAATAATATTTTGAGAGATCACATTCATGTAACTCTTATTATAGCATATGATTGTAATTGTTCTGTTTTGTTAGTTATTGCTATTCATCTCTATGCCTAGTTATACTTTATGTATAGGGAAAAACAGTTTTTTGGGCTTGATACTATCTGCAGTTTCAAGCATCCACTGACAGTCTTGGAATGCATCCCCTGCAGATAAGGGCTATGGCTAGTGTACTCATGAATCTTCTTTCATTTCAATTATCTATTTAGTAGTCCTTTTCAATCTGAAGTCCGGTGACTTTGTGTAATTCTGGAACATTTTTTTCTATTGTTTTCTACTTTCATGAACTGACACCACAGGAACTGCTATTAATTGGATATTTTATGGTGGATTCATGATCTCATTTTTTTCTTTGTTTTTTTAATTATTTACATTGCCTTGACTTACTAATTTTTCTTGACTTTGACTTTAAGCCTGTGTCTGATTTTTTTCATTTTAGCAATCATATGTTGTTTTTCTAAGCAAGGCATCAGGTAATGATGGAATAGCATGTTCCAGAACACTGAGAACACCTACAAGTGCTATTGTGGAAAGCATTTCAAAGCTATTAATGCAGACAGTACTTAAGGGGCCATGATGCTATAGAGAAAGAGTTGTGTACAGATGAGCCCAGTATTCTGTAGGCATTTGCTAATTTGAAAATGGTGTGGATCCAAAAGCAGAAGGTCACTGTTGAAAGGCTGGGAAGTTGAGCCTTTGTCAGCCTCTCAGTGACTAGAGAGAGAAAAAGTATACATTAAAGCTACCAAAGCAGCCAAGACTTGAGGAGTCTAAGGTCCCAGAGAAAGAGAAGCTACATTGATATGAACTCAACATTGTTTTGTTCCATGTTTACTTCTGACATTTGCTAATTCATACACAGTTATAGGCACAAGAAGCTAAAAAGCTGGAAAACTAAGGAGACATTTTGAAAGTTTTAGGAATCTGGAGAGGCAGTTAATGGCCCACTAATTAAGAGAGGCCCTGGTAAACATCCCAGGCTTCCACCAGTACCATGGAAAGACTATACTATAGGATTAAGAGCAAACCAGAAAAAGACCAGCCTTCCCAAAAGATTAAAACCTGACTTCGGATTATTCAAATTTCAGACTGGATAAGATGATGTGTTCCTACTCCAACTGCCTGCCAGGAAACAAACTATATTCTCTGTGGAGGAAGATAACATTAGTGGATCTCAAGTTTTGTCTCCAATTTTTCTATATACAATGTTTTGTCTCCAATTTTTCTATATACAATGTTCAGCATGAAAGAAAAAAATCAGGCCGTTCAAGAAATAATGAAAAATAAAAGTAGAAAAAAATTACAGATGATGCCAAATGTTGGAGTTGTATCAGACTATTTAATTATCATGTTCAGTAAAATCAGTGAAAAGATTGAAAATTTCTGCAGAGAACTGGAATCAATGAAGTAGAATCAAATGGAAATGTAGTAATAGAAACTACTGCTAAAAATTCCATGAATGTGAATAAAACAACCTATGAATATGAGAAAATATTTGCAAATCATATATCTGATTAGAGGTTAATGACCAGAATATAAAAGAAACTTTAGTAACTCAATAACAATGACAAAAAGCCTCAAATAAAAAGTGTGCAAAGGTCCTGAATAGATATTTCTCCAAAGATACATAATGGCCAATAAGCACAAGAAAATTTGCTCAACGTCAGTATTAATCAGGGAAAAGCAAATCAAACCACAATGAAATCCCACTTTATACTCATTAAGATGACTACAAAAACAAAATAACAAATGTTGCCAAGATTTTGAAGAAATTGGAACTTTAACACATTTTTGGTGGGAATATAAAATAATGCACCTACTGTGGCAAATAGTATGATAGTTCTACCCCCAAATAAAAATTATCATATGGTCCAGCAAGTGCACTTCCGAGCATATACCCAAAAGAATTGGAAGCAAGGTCTCAAAGAAATATTTGTACATCCCATGTTCACAGCATTATTCATAACAGTTAAAAATAACTAGTATCCATTGATACTAGTACTCATTGATACTAAGCAACCTAGTATCCGTTGATGGATGAATAGATACACAAACATGGTATATGCATAGAATGGAATATTAGCCTTAAAAGGGAAGGAAATTCTGGCACATGCTACAACATAAATGAATCTTTAGGACATTATGCTAAGTGAAATAAGCCGGTCAAAAAAAGACAAGGGGCGCCTGGGTGGCTCGGTGGGTTAAGCCGCTGCCTTCGGCTCAGGTCGTGATCTCGGGGTCCTGGGATCGAGTCCCGCATCGGGCTCTCTGCTCGGCGGGAAGCCTGCTTCCCTCTCTCTCTCTGCCTGCCTCTCCGTCTGCTTGTGATCTCTCTCTGTCAAGTAAATAAATAACATCTAAAAAAAAAAAAAAAGACAAATACTGTATGGTTTCACTTATATGAGGTTCCTAAAGTAGGTAAGTCCATAGAGACAGAAAGTTGAATAATGATGGCCAGGATCTGGGAGAATGAGAGAAGGGGAAGTAATTGTTTAGTGGGTACCAAGTCTCAATTTTGCAAGATAAGAGTTCTGGAGATTGGTTGCACAACATTGTGAATGCACTTAACATTATTGAAGTGTACACTTAAAAATGGCTGAAATGTTTAGAGAAAAGGGAAGCCTCATGCATTGTTGGTGGGAATGTAAATTGATGCAACCACTGTGGAAAAATGTATAGCAATTCCTTTAAAAATTAGAAATGGAATTAACACATGATTCAATAATTCCACTACTGGGTACTTACCCCAGGAAAAAAGGCAAATAATTTGAAAAAGATATATAGAGCTCTACGTTTACTGCAGCATTATTTACGATAGCCAAAATATGGAAGCAACCTAAGTGCCCATTGATGAATGAATGGATAAAGAAGAGGTGGTGTATATGTATATATGTGTGTGTGTGTGTGTGTGTGTGTGTGTGTGTGTGTATATATATATATAGCAGATGCTCAACGGACTGAGCCCAGGTGCCCCTATCTTGTAACCTTTGTGAAATCACTAGTTCTGAAATGTTCTAGAAGGTTATAGTGTAGATTCTCTGAAGTTTCTATGCAGCACAATCACATCATCCGCAAGTAGGGACCATTTTATTTCTTCCTTTCAAATCTCTATGCCAGGGGCACCTGGGTGGCTCCTCTGCTTTCAGCTCAGGTCATGGTCTCAGGGTCCTGGGATCAAGCCCCGCACCGGGCTCTCTGCTCAGCAGGGAGCCTGCTTCCCCCGCCCCCCTCTCTCTGCCTGCTGCTCTGCCAACTTGTGATCTTTGTCTGTCAAATAAATAAATAAATATTAAAACAAAACAAATCTCTATGCTGTTTCTTTTTAAAAAAGATTTATTTTTTAGAGTGGGAGTGGGAGGAGAGGCAGAGGTTGAGAGAGAGAGAAGCTCAAACAGATTCCCCACAGTGCATAGAGCCCATGATGGGGCTTGATCTCACGACCCTGGTACTACAACCTGAGCCGAAATCAAGAGTTGGACACTCAACTGACTGAGCTACTTGGGCACCCATATACCATTTCTTTATAGACTTACTGCAGTGGTTAGAATTCCCACTAATATACCGAATAAGCGTGGTAGAATGAACATCCTTGCCTTGTGCCTAATCTTAGAAAGAAAACATTCAGACTTTTACCAAGTATGACATCTGTAGATTTGGTTGTAGATGTTTTTCAAGTTGAATTAGTTTCCCTTTATTCACAAATGGATGTTGCTAAACCAATGTTTAGAGGAGGGAAAGGTGGTAATACTTACATTTGAAAAGAATAATGTTTCAGGGCACCTGGGGGACTCAGTTGGTTAAGTGTCTGACTCTTGGTTTCGGCTCAGGGTCCTGAGATGGATCCCCACATGGGATCCAAGTTCAGCAGGAAGTCTGCTTGTCCCTCTCCCTCTGCTCCCCCCCCTCTTTCTCTCTGGAATAAATAAATGAAATCTTAAAGGGAAAAAAAGAATAAAGTTTCTTCCACTCCGATTCACTGGAAAAATAAGAATGAATTTTAAAACCAAAGCATATAAAAGGAGAAAAAGAATGATAGAAGCAGAAATCAGTGAAATTAAAAACAATTGATTGAAAAAATTGATTGAAAAAATTCAAATTGATTGATTGAAAAAAATCAATTTGAAAAAATTCAAATTCGAATTGATTGAAAAAAATCAAAACTGCTAGACCTCTAGCTACACTGACCAAGAAAAATAGAGAAAACACTAATTACCGATACTGAGAATTAGCGTATTATCACTAAAGACCTTAACTAACATTAGAAGCTTAACACAGGTGTTCTCTATAATTTGACAACTTAGAGGAAAAGGACCAATTTTAGAAAGACAAAAATGACTAATTCTCAGGAAGAAATAGAACAACCTAAATAGTCCTATGCCTACTAAAGAAATTGAATTTGTAGTTAAAAACCTTCCCACAAATCAGAACCACTAAGAAAACTATAGAAAGTAATACTCTCAAAGTCACTGTAAATAAGTCAAGATAAAGTCTTTAAAAATATGTAGCCCATTAGTAGGCAAGAAAAAAGAAACAAGACCCAAACAAAAAACAGTAAAATTGCCCAAAGCACTAATATCAATGATAACCTTACACTGGGACAGATAATCAAGAGTATCTGACTCTTGATTTCTGCTCAGGTCAGGATCTCAGGATCGTGTGAGATTGAGCTCTCTCTATCCCTCTCCCTCTGCCCCTTCTCCCCACTGTTCCCTTAGACACTCTCTCTTAAAAAAAAAAAAAAAAAAGAAAGAAAGAAAGAAAGAAAGGAAACGCATACATATATGAACATTTATATTTATGACAAAAGTCCACAGTAGTGGGGAAAAAGAGTTCTCTTCAGTAAATACAACTGGATCATATCTATAGCGATATGTGAAAAAATACCCCTTCCTCACATAGTACACAAAATCAATTCCAAATGATTATTCTGTGGTTGAAAGGTACAGCAATTCTAAAGCATAATATGGAGGAATTTTGAGTTTAAGGCAAGTAAAGATTTCTTCAATAAAATACAGCATTATATATTGTTTTCTTGAACTCCTGAAAGATTTTCACAACATCCTCCTCTTGCTTTATGGATGTAATGTCTTCTCCATAGTGATATAAATTTGAATCTTTTAACTTAGGTTTCTTGATTTTTCCAAGACCAACTTTTTGCTTGTTTTCTTTTTCACATTCTTGGTGTCCACATACATCTGATGATTCTAAGTTTTCCTAGGACTAGATTGCTCACAGGTTCCTTTGATGTTGTGTAGGTAGGTTTGTTTCTTCATTAGGTCTGAATGGGAAAGCTGATGGGAGCTCTGAGTACATGGCTGGATGAACAGCTGTTTGGCTGGGAATCTCCAAAATGCCAGGATTCCTAAACCATTAGCCTGTCCCCATGCAACCAGGTCCATTTCTCTAGAAGCTCTCTGGCTTCTTTCCCTGGTGATAAACACTGGACTGCCAGGCCCTTGGAACCCTGCCACCTCTGGGTTCGAAGCCCCCTAAGTTTCTCCAAGGAGGTCTCTTCCCTGGCCCCCTGTGGCCCTCTTTTGGATATAGATTTGACTCTGGCTTCCTCCACTGGATTTCTCTCAGTATCATGCTTTCACCCACTTCTCTTCTCCCAGAAGTGTGTGAAAATCTTTAATCTACTGAGTATCCCTTCCTTTATTCATTTCTTTTGTTATTATTGTTATTCAATGGTAGCAAGTGGAGAAAAATAGATTTTGTCAGACTACCCGCTTAAAATGTAAACTTCTAACTTTTAACTTGCTTAACTTAGTGTTTGCTAAAATTACTTGGACCTAGGGGCACCTGGGTAGCTCAGTGGGTTAAAGCCTCTGCCTTCAGCTCAGTGGTTTAAAACTTCTGCCTTCAGGGTCCTGGGGTCAAGCCCCCCATGGGGCTCTCTGCTCAGCAGGAAGCCTGCTTCCCCCTCTTTCTCTCTGCCTGCCTCTCCACCTACTTGAGATCTCTGTCAAATAAATAAATAAAATCTTTTAAAAAAATTACTTGGACCTAATATTAACACCAAATGGAACATATATTTAGAAACAGTGTTATATATGGATTTAAGGGGATTATGGGAATGGTTGACCAATCTGTCTATGGGAATCCAATTTCTTGTGTCCTTTATGATGAAAACCATGTCAGGATCCCCACATGTAGAATTTTTTTTTAATTGTACTACATCAGTAATACAGCTTAGGCATCCAGGTGTTCATAAGCCCTAGGGTGTGAAATCTTATAACTGAGTACTTTTCCAAGTAGCAAAATGAATCTAAAAATGTTTTGAGGAAACCCAGGTTCTCTCCGTTGGTTCTCAGTTCTCTTCAAGGCAAGAAGCCTGGTTAACCTTCACACCTTTCAGAAAGGATTCCCAGCTCATCTGTTCACTTACCACTTCTCTTCATTTATCTCTCTCCCTTCAGACTGCCACATGGAAAAGCACAACACTGGGCTCTCCTCAGAGAATATAATCTCAGCCCATCAGTCACACAACTTCTTCTCATAATCCAGGCTGAGTAAAAACAGTCTGAAGGAAGATCATCTAAATTAGTGTTTCCTAAACATTGTTCTGTGAAACACTAGCCCTGTGAGATGTCAGCCGGTACTCATGGATCAAAGAAGTTCCATGATTAACCAAATGCACAACTGTATATTAAAGGGTCTGAAAAGGAAAGCCCCATAGGAAACAATGTGTTTAACTTCTTTTAAACTAGACTTTCCCCAACACCATTTGACACTGGAACCTTTCCTGAAGGGTTTTTACCAGAAGTGCACATAAGAAACCCACTTCTCCATTTGTTACACAATGTTGCTGGAAAAAAAATCATCTCTTGAGATACTTGTTGTCCCAAACACTCCACAAAACAAGTGTCTGAGTTCGTGTGAAGTGGGGGGTGGGAAGAGGGGCACTTTACTCTTTCTGATGAGCAGAACCATGTAATTTGTTCCCCTTTTTGCTCAAGGAAACTGTGAGTCAAACTTGATATTCAGTCTTAGTAAAGATATTGGTTTCTGTGATTAGCATATTTACTTCCTTCCTCTTTCCATATTCTTATTGTTTTGATTTTATTTAATCCTGTAACTATATCCTTTGATAAATCCTCAAAAACATTCTAGGAACAGTTAAGACCAAAAAGTGGTTCAAAGGGCTAAGAAAAAAATCTGCCCAAACTATGATTTTTGGTGTTGATAGATGATAATGTAATATCTATGATCATATAGATTCAACAATACAATCACAAGCTTAATCACACATTGTGACAAGTTTCCCAGGACTTCAAACAATTTTTACGTGGACTTCAATGGTAAGAAAATATTTGGCTTTAAAAAAGAATTAAAAAATTACTATCACGTTCTTGGGCCATGGTAAAGTATTTGAAAATGAAAAGAAAAACCTTAGAGAAACTATAGTTTTATTTTTCCTTTTCATTGGGGGATGTGGACTATGTTTAAGAATAGTTTAGACGAGTTTTATTTCAAAATGCAAATTTGTCATCAGAGGAGGTTGGCCGTTTCCCTCCGCTTCTCTTGAGCATATTACCACATGTAGTACACATATCATGCTGTTCTTAGGAAATGTCTTAAGTTGGCTTTTTAAGTGACAATGCACAATCCTCCTAAGGGGGAAGGGAAGCAAGGAGGGAAGAAGAGGATTCAGAACTGAGGTCTCCAGTGACACACAGCCCTTAGAATTTATGTTGAGTTATAATTAAACCACTTTCCCCAGAACATTAAATCATGATGTGTGGGTGGGAGGAACCTAAACATCTGGCAGTATGATACTAGTTAAATAAGTTATGGTGGAATACTACAAAATTATAAAAAATATTAACAGTTTTAATGCAGCTTTAAGCACTTATGAATTTAGAATCATAAATATTTAATCTTTTGATTTTTGTGTTAGTTGATATTTGCCATTTTCAGTCAGAGGTACCAAATCAAAAAAGTTAAATTTAGTATTCTGAATTCAAAATGCTAAACAAGTACAAAAGAAAGTTAAATAAGTAATGCTATTTTATAAATTTATAGATGTATACTTCTACATTTATTAAATTTTTCTTTGCCTCTTTTTTTTTAAGTAGGCTCCATGCCCAGCATGAGGCCCAGTGTGTGGATTGAAGTCATGCCCCTGAAATTAAGACCCAAGCTGAGATCAAGAGTCAGATGCTCAACTGACTGAGTCACTCGGGTGCCCCAAAGCTTAAAAGACTTTTAAGATACCCGGTATCATTGAATAGTGCAGGCTACTAAGAAAATGTACAGGTTGTTTCAAATTTTCTAAAGCCTAACATGTATGTCTATATTTATAGGGAAAAATCTACAGAATTACAATGATGCATATTTACAAACCTTCTTTCCCTATTGTGGGATGTTTATTTTCTTTTTCATGCTTTTCTATGTTTTCTACATTTTCTACAGTCAACATATATAGAATTTTTAATATGGAAGGGAAAAAAAAACTTTAGAAGTGTCTATGTTCTGGTTACCTGCCCTTTTTCCTTCCAAGCTGAACAGATTTTTTAGGTTTGTGACCCCACACCTCCCCCCCCACTTTCTGACTGGGGCTTGATAGGTTGAGGTTGCCCATCTGCCTGCAGGTGGATGTTCTGGAATGGGTGGGTATAGGCTCACTCTGACAAGGAGACTAGTGGGCACGCTTCCTAGAAATTTCTGGGAAAAGTGTCTTCACTTTTGAGCAAGAGCTGTAGGAACAGACAACTGCTTTCTGGCTGAGAAGCCTGCGGCCATGTGATGAAACCAACACACAGAGGAGAGCAGCAGGAGGGTCTCAGGGTCTGACTGCTGCCTGCCCAGACAGGAGACCTGACCCCTGTCATCATGTTTAAGCCAGTTCAAACTGGGATTTCTACTCCTTTCATCCTAAAGCATCCTGACAGAAAAGGTTCCTTCTGAAATCCTTGCTGCTGTTGGCTGTTGGACAGTGTTTTCCTTCTTTGATCCAACCTGTCATCTCTAGCAAAGATTAGTTGATTTGAGACCAGTAACCAGATGGTGGCATCCAGTTTTCCTTCCTGGAAAATATATTCACTACCTGGAGTTAACGATTTTCCATGTGTTTTCTTTTCTGAAGACGGGTATTTATTTTTAATGCATTGAGTGGAGGAGTAAGGCCCAGACTCATTTTCTCTGAATGAAATTTCACTCTCTGAGCTTCTTCTCTACACGAAAATCAGGTAGTCCAGTTGTGATCCCATCTGTTGGGAACCCTAAATAAAATTGTCAGGGAGCTGAGTATTAGCTCAGCTGTGGAATAGCACCAACTCACATGACCCCAGAGGCCGGTGTGGGGAGCATCATGAGGAGAACGAGCTGGTGTGGATGGGTGAAGGACCATGGTGCCAGGAGAATGCTCCATCTAGAGAAGGCAGCACCGGTGCTACCATCATTCCAGGCAAGGTTGTGCCAGGCATTCTGGACTGTCCTGGGCCTGCTCGTACTCAAACACTGTACCCCAGACATGTTCCAGTCAGTGAGAGGCCCTGTGGGTTTCTTTCTCCCCACCATTTAAACAATATTTTGTTAATAATGCAACCTGTGCTTGCTCTGTGGGCTCTCTCTGAAGTTGGGTCAGCCAAAATCCCCAAGGTTTACCCCCCTCCAGCTGCATTCAAGATGGCCTTTCCTATCCTGAACATAAACAAGTGGAGAAAAAAAATAATTGCCCTTCTCATACCTAACTGTATGTAGGCCTATTTCATAGTAAAATTATTTAATGACTATACAAATGACAAGTCATGTTCATGCATATGCATTATTTCTTGTTTTGAGTTTGTGTTAGATAAATGAGAGACAGAGACTCTTGGATTAATGGCACTGACAACTTTAAGCCAAGGAACATCTGTGCCTACCAGAAACTGACAGAGGTAAACCAAGAACCAAACAATTCTTGGTTTAATTCTGGTAATTTATATTTTGCAAGGAAACCATCTGTTCCCAAGTATGTTGCCATAAGGCTATAAGTAATATTTTTACAATAGTCTCACCTATCCCTGTGTCTATGATTTTCTGATTTTATCATTCAATTTGTGCATACTTCTGCTGTTTCTTTTTGCCTATATCAGTCTTGTAAAAGTTTACATTATCAGTCTTTTCAATGAAATGCTTTTGGATTTGTGTATCCTTCCCATGTTTCCTGTGTTTCTATTACATAGATTTTAACCTTTATCTTTATTAAGTTCTTCTTCCAACTCTTTGTGCCTTAATTTATTGTTCCCCTACTAATTTCTTAAAATGAAAACTACTACGGGTTGAATTATGTCCATCACCCCCCAAAATATGTTGAAATCCCAGCCTCCTATACCTAAGAATCTGACCTTACCTGGAAAGACAGCATTGTAGATATAATTAGTTAAGATGAGGTCATACTGGAGTAGGATGGGTCCTTAATGCCATATGACTCGTGTCCTTATACAAACATGGCCATGTGAAGACACAGAGGCAAAGAGAGAACAACCTTTAAAATGAAAGCAGAGATTGAATTATATATGCTGCTACAAGCCAAGGAACATTTGTGCCTATCAGAAACTGAAAGAGATAAGGATAAATCTTTCCCTGGAGGTTTTAGAGGGAGCATGACCTGGCTAACATCTGATTTCAGATGTATGTATGAAATAATACACTTCTGTTGTTTTAAGTCACACAATTTGTGATGCTTTGTTATGGCAGCCCTAGGAAACTAACATATGTGCTAAATTCCTTATTTATCTATTTTTAGTTTTTCATCAACAAGAAACATATTTGAGACTTTCAATATGGATTATAATTTCACTTTGACTTTTTTGATTCAAAGTTTATCTAGCTCTAGGTTTCATAATTTCTAAGTAAAGAAGTTTAAAAATCTATGCTTTTATTAATGACTTCTAGTTTTACATTATTTTTTAAATTTAATTTTATTTTTTCAGTGTTCCAAGATTCATTCTTTATAAACCACACCCAGTGCTCCATGCAATATGTGCCCTCCTTAATACCTACCACCAGGCTCACCCACCCATCCACCCTCCTTCCCTCCAAAACCCTCAGTTTGTTTCTCAGAGTCCACAGTCTCTCATGGTAACTCTCCCTCTCCAACTTCCCCCAACTCACTTCTCCTCTCCTCCTCCCAATGTCCTCCATGTTATTCCTTAGGCTCCACAAGTAAGTGAAACCATATGATAATTGACTCTCTCTGCTTGACTTATTTCACTCAGCACAATCTCCTCCAGTCCCGTCCATGTTGATACAAAAGTTGGGTATTCATCCTTTCTGATGGAGGCATAATACTCTATTGTATATGTGGCCCATATCTTCTTTTTTTTTTTTTTAAAGATTTTATTTATTTATCTGACAGAGAGAGATCACAAGCAGGCAGAGAGGCAGACAGAGAGAGAGGAGGAAGCAGGCTCCCTGCTGAGCAGAGAGCCCAATGCGGGGCTCGATCCCAGGATCCTGAGATCATGACCTGAGCCAAAGGCAGCGGCTTAACCCACTGAGCCACCCAGGCGCCCCGGCCCATATCTTCTTTATCCATTTGTCTGTTGAAAGGCTTCTTAGCTCTTTCCACAGTTTGGCAATTGTGGCCATTGCTGCTATGAACATTGGGGTACAGATGGCCCTTCTTTTCACTACATGTATATCTTTGGGGTAAATACCCAGTAGTGCAATTGCAGGGTCATAGGGTAGCTCTATTTTTAATTTCTTAAGGAATCTCCACACTGTTGTCCAAAGTGGCTGCACCAACTTGCATTCCCACCAACAGTGAAAGAGGGTTCCCCTTTATCCACATCCTCTCCAACCCTTGTTGTTTCCTGTCTTGTTACTTTTGGCCATTCTAACTGGTGTAAGGTGATATCTCAGTGTGGTTTTGATTTGAATCTCCCTGATGGCTAACGATGATGAACATTTTTTCATGTGTCTGTTAGCCATTTGTATGTCTTCTTTGGAGAAGTGTCTGTTCATTTCTTCTGCCCATTTTTTGGCATGATTATTTGTTTTTTGAGTGTTGAGTTTGAGGAATTCTTTATAGATCTTGGATATCGGTCCTTTGTCTATACTGTCATTTGTGAATATCTTCTACCATTCTGTGGATTGCCTCTTTGTTTTGTTGAGTGTTTCCTTTGCTGTGCAGAAGATTTTGATCTTGATGAAGTCCCAAAAGTTCATTTTTGCTTTTGTTTCTTTTCCCTTTGGAGATGTGTCTTGAAAGAAGTTCCTGTGGCCGATGTTGAAGAGGTTACTGCCCATGTTCTTCTCTAGGGTTTTGATAGATTCCTACCTCATGAGGACTTTTATCCACTTTGAGTTTATTTTTGTGTATGGTATAAGAAAATGGTCAAATTTCATTTTTCTACACATAGCTGTCCAATTTTCCCAGCACTATTTACTAAAGAGACTGTCTTTTTTTCCACTGGATATTTTTTCCTGCTTTGCTGAAGATTATTTAACCATAGAGCTGTAGGTCCATATCTGGACTCTCTACTCTGTTCCACTGGTCTATGTGTCTGTTTTTGTGCCAGTACCATGCTGTCTTAGTGATCACAGCTTTGTAGGAAAACTTGGAATCAGGCAATGTGATTGTTTTATTTTTCTTTTTCAACATTTCCTTAGCAATTTGGGGTCTTTTCTAGTTCATTTCCTTAGCAATTTGGGGGCTTTTCTGGTTCCATACAAATATTAGGATTGTTTGTCCCAGCACTTTGAAAAATGCCTATGATTGGGCCGGCATTGAAAGTATAGATTGCTCTGCACAGTAAAGACATTCTAGCAATGTCTATTCTTCTGAACCATGAGCATGGAATGCTTTTCCATCTTTTTGTGTCTTCTTCAATTTCTTTCGTGAGTGTTCTGTAGTTCCTCAAGTACAGATCCTTTACCCCTTTGGTTACGTTTATTCCAAGGTATGGTTCTTAGTGTTATAGTAAATGGAATCGATTTCCCTTTCTATATTTTTACTGTTAGTGTATAAGAAAGCAACTGATTTCTGTGCATTAATTTTGTGTCCTGCTACATTACTGAATTGCTCTATGAGTTCTAGTAGTTTGGGGATGAAGTCTTTTGGGTTTTCTATACAAAGTATCATATCATTTGCGAAGAGAGAGAGTTTGACTTCTTCTTTGCCAAACTGAATACCTTTATTTCTTTTTGTTTTCTGATTGCTGTTGCTAGGACTTCTAGTACTCTGTTGAACAGTGGTTAGAGTGGGCATCCTTGTCGTGCTCCTGATCTTAAAGGGAAGGTTGTCAGCTTTTCCCCATTGAGAATGATATTTGCTGTGGGTTTTTCATAGATAGATTTTATGAAGTTGAGGAATGTCCCCTCTATCACTATACTTTGAAGAGTTTTAATCAGGAATGGATGTTGTATTTTTGTCAAATGCCTTTTCTGCATCAATTGAGAGGACCATGTAGTTCTTCTCTCTTCTCTTGTTGATTTGTTCTATCACATTGATTGATTTGTGAATATGGAGCCACCTTGCATCCCAGGGATAAATCCCACTTGGTCATGGTGGATAATCTTTTTAATGTACTGTTGGATCCTACTAGCTAGGATCTTGTTGAGAATCTTGGCATCCATATTCAATAGGAATATTGGTCTGAAATTCTCCTTTTTGATGGGGTCTTTGCCTCTTTTGGGGATCAGGGTAATGCTGGCTTCATAGAAAGAGTCTGGAAGTTTTCCTTCTGTTTCTTTTCTTTTTTTTTTTTAACAGCTTCAGGAGAATAAGTATTATTTATTCTTTGAATGTTTGGTAGGATTCCCCAGGGAATCTATCATGTCCTGGGCTCTTGTTTTTTGGGAGGTTTTTGATCACTGCTTCAATCTTGTTACTAGATTTTGGTCTATTCCGGTTGTCAATTTCTTCCTGTTTCAGTCTTAGAAGTTTATAGGTTTCCAAGAATGCATCTATTTCTTCTAGGTTGGTTAGCTTATTGGCATTTAACTGTTGATAATAATTTCTGCTGATTGTTTCTATTTCCTTGGTATTAGTAGTGATCTCTTTCTTTTCTTTCATAATTTTATTAATTTGGGTCCTCTCTCTTTTCTTTTGGATTAGTTTGGCCAGTAGTTTATGGATCTTATTGATTCTTTCAAAGAACAAGCTTCTTTGATATGTTCTACTGTATCTCTAGTTTCTAACTCATTGATCTCTGCTCTAATCTTGATTATTTCCCTTCTTGTGCATGGGGTTGGCTTAATTTGTTGTTGATTTTCCAGTTCTTGAAGGTATAAAGAGAGTTGATGTATTCAGGATTTTTCAGTTTTTTTGAGTGAGGCTTGGATGGCTATGCATTTCCCCCTTAGGACAGACTTTGCCATATCCCATAGGTTTTAGACCAATGTATTTTCATTCCAATGGTTTCCACTGAATTGTTGAAGTTCTTCTTTGATTTCCTTGTTTCAAACTTTCTTGAGCAGGATGGTCTTTAGCTTCCACGTGTTTGAATTCCTTCCAAGCTTTTACTTGTGGTTGAGTTCCAGTTTCAAAGCATTGTGGTCTGAGAATATGCAAGGAATAATCTCAATCTTTTGGTATTGGTTGAGTCCTGATTTGTGACCCAGTATGTGGTCTATTCTGGAGAAAGATCCATGTGCGCTTGAGAAGAACGAGTATTCTGTTGTTTTAGGGTAGAATGTTCTGTATATACCTATGAGGTCCATCTGGTCCAATGTGTCATTCAAAGCTCTTGTTTCTTGGGGTGCCTGGGTGGCTCAGTGGATTAAAGTCTCTGCCTTCAGCTCAGGTCATGATCCCAGGGTCCTGGGATTGAGCCTCACATCGGGCTCTCTGCTCAGCAGGAAACATGCTTCCCTTCCTCTCTCTCTGCCTGGCTCTCTGCCTACTTGTGATCTCTGTCTGTCAAATAAATAAATAAATAAATAATTTTTTTTTAAATGGTCAAAGCTCTTGTTTCTTTATTGATTTTCTCCTTGGATGATCTATTACTGAGAGTGGCATGTTAAGATCCCCTACAATTAATGTATTCATATCAATATGACTCTTTATTTTGATTAACAGTTGGCCTATGTAGTTGACTGCTCCCATATTGGGACATAAATATTTATAATTGTTAGATCTTCTTGGTCGATAGACCCTTTAAGAATGATGTAGTATCCTTCTGTATCGTCGACTACAGTTTTTAGCTTAAAACCTAATTTATCTGATATAAAAATCACTACCCCGGCTTTCTTTGAGGCCTGTTGGCATGAAAGATGGTTCTCCATCCCTTCACTTTCAGTCTGGATATAATGACTTCTAATTTTAATAAATTATTTCTATAACCCTAACAAATTCCTAATTTTTAAATTTCTAAAAAATTTTTTCCTACCTAAGAAATTAATCAGTTTTTGTCAGTGTTATATGGGCAAATGGAAAAAAAAAAAGTATATTTTTTATTTAACAAATGTGACACTCTAGGTGTATCTACTAACTGACTTTCTTGATCAGCTTATTAAATTTCTCGATGTCCTTATTCACCTTAACTTGGTTCAATTTTCTAAGAATTATTTTAGAATTTCCCTTTATGATTGTATTTTATTTTTAAAAGTTATAATTAATTTTTAAAATTTAATTTAATTTTCGTACAATAACGAAAGAACACAGAAGAGTGATGTCACTGAAAATGGTGTAGAGACCTCCAGGGCTCTATAGAAATAATAAAGATAAAAGAATGGTCAGATTCAACTTTCAGAGAACTCTGAAATCCAGTCAAAATCTTACAACAATCAAGGAACCCTCAGTTTGTTTTGTGAGATTAAGGGTCTCTTATGGTTTGTCTACCTCTCTGGTTTCATCTTGTTTCCTTTTTCCCTCCCTTCCCCTATGATCCTGTCTTGTTCCTCAAATTCCTCATATCAGTGAGATCATATAATAATTGTCTTTCTCTGATCGACTTATTTCACTTAAGATAATACCTTCTAGGGGCGCCTGGGTGGCTCAGTGGGTTAAGCCGCTGCCTTCGGCTCAGGTCATGATCTCAGGGTCCTGGAATCGAGTCCCGCATCGGGCTCTCTGCTCAGCGGGGAGCCTGCTTCCCTCTCTCTCTCTCTCTCTCTCTCTCTGCCTGCCTCTCCGTCTACTTGTGATCTCTCTCTGTCAAATAAATAAATAAATAAATAATCTTAAAAAAAAAAAAAGATAATACCTTCTAGTTCCATCCACATCATTGCAAATGGCAAGATTTCGGGGTTTTTGATGGTTGCATAATATTCCACTGTATATATATACCACCTCTTCTTTACCCATTCATCTATTGATGGACATCTAGGCTCTTTCCATAGTTTGTCTATTATGGACATTGCTGCTATAAACATTGGGGAGCATGTGTCCCTTCGGATCACTACCTTTGTATCTTTGAGATAAATACCCAGTAGTACAAATGCTGGGCTATATGGTAGCTCTATTTTCAACTTTTTGAGGGACCTCCATACTGTTTTGGTGCAGAGTGGTGCAGAGTGGCTGCACCAGTTTGCATTCCCACCAACAGTGTAGGAGGGTTCCCCTTTCTCTGCATCCTTGCCAATATCTGTCGTTTCCTGACTTGTTAATTTTAGCCATTCTGACTGGTGCGAGGTGGTATCTCACTGTGATTTTGATTTGTATTTCCCTGGTGCTAAGTGATGTTGAGCACTTTTTCATGTGTCTGTTGGCCATCTGGATGTCTTTGCAGAAATGTCTGTTCATGTCTTCTTCCCATTTCTTGATTGGATTATTTATCCTTTGGGTTTTGAGTTTGAGAAGTTTATTATAAATTTTGGATACTAGTCCTTTATCTGTTATGTTATTTTCAAATATCTTCTCCCTTTCTGTTGGTTGTCTTTTGGTTCTGTTGACTGTTTCCTTTGCTGTGCAAAAGCTCTTGATCTTGATGAAGTCCCAATAGTTTATTCTTGCCCTTGCTTCCCTTGACTTTGGCAATGTTTCTAGGAAGAAGTTGCTGTGGCTGAGGTCAAAGAGGTGGCTGCCTGTGTTCTCTTCAAGGATTTTGGTGGATTCCTGTCTCACATTGAGGTCTTTCATCCATTTTGAGTCTATTTTTGTGTGTGATATAAAGAAATGGTCCATCTTCATTCTTCTGCTTGTGGCTGCCCAATTTTCCAAACACCATTTATGGTAAAGACTGTGTTTTTCCATTGGACATTCTTTCCTACTTTGTCAAATATCAGTTGACCATAGAGCTGAGGGTCTAATTCGGGGCTCTCTATTCCATTCCATTGATTTATGTGTCTGTTTCTGTGCCAGTACCATACTGTCTTGATGATGACAGCATTGTAATAGAGCTTGAAGTCTGGAATTTTGATGCCGCCAACTTTGGTTTTCTTTTTCAACATTCCTCTGGCTATTCGGGGTCTTTTCTGGTTCCATATAAATTTTAGGATTATTTGTTCCATTTATTTGAAAAAAATTGATAGTATTTTGATAGGGATTACGTTAAATGTAATTCAATGTACCTAGATTGCTCTAGGTAGCATAGATGTTTTCACAATATTTGTTCTTCCAATCCATGAGCATGGGACATTTTTCTATTTCTTTGTGTCTTCCTCATTTTTTTTTTTTTCATGAGTATTCTATAGTTTTCTGAGTACAGATTCTTTGCCTCTTCGGTTATGCTTATTCCTAGGTATCTTATGGTTTTGGGTGCAATTGTAAATGGGATTGACTCCTTAAATTTCTCTTTCTTCTGTCTTGCTGTTGGTGTATAGAAATGTAACCAATTTCTGTGCATTAATTTTATATCCCGATACTTTACTGAATTCTTGTATGAGTTCTAGCAGTTTTGGAGTGGAGTCTTTTGGGTTTTTCATACAAAGTATCATATCATCTTCAAAGAGTGAGAGTGTGACTTCTTCTTTGCCAATTCAGGTGCTTTTTATTTCTTTTTGTTGTCTCATTGCTGAGGTGAGGACTTCTAATACTATGTTGAATAACAGTGGTGATAGTGGACAGCCTTGCCTAAGGACAGTTCCTGACCTTAGGGGAAAAGCTCTCAAATTTTCCCCATTGAGAATGATATTCTCTGTGAGTTTTTCATAGAGGGTTTTTATAATATTGAGGTATGTACCCTCTATCCCTACACTGTGAAGACTTTTGATCAAGAAAGGATGCTGTACTTTCTCAAACGCTTTTACAGCATCTACTGAGAGTATCATATGACTCTTGTTCTTTCTTTTATTAGTGTATTCTATCACATTGATTGATTAGTGGATGTTGAACTAACCTTGCAGCCCAGGAATAAATCCCTCTTGTTCGTGGTGAATAATCCTTTTAATGTACTATTGGATCCTGTTGGCTAGTATTTTGGTGAGAATTTTTGCATCCATGTTCATCAGGTATATTGGTCTGTAATTCTCCTTTTTGATGGGGTCTTCATCTGGTTTTGGGATCAAGGTAATGTTGGCCTCATAAAATATGTTTGGAAGTTTTCCTTCCATTTCTATTTTTTGGGAACAGTTTCAGGAGAATGGGTATTAATTCTTCTTTAAATGTTTAGTAGAATTCTCCTGGGAAGCAGTCTGGTGCTGGGCTCTTGTTTGTTGGGAGATTTTTTATTACTGCTTCAATTTCCTTACTGGTTATGGATCTGTTGAGGTTTCCTATTTCTTCCTGGTTCAGTTTTGGTAGTTTATATGTCTCTAGGAATGCAGACATTTCTTCCAGGTTGTCTAATTTGCTGGCATATTATGCTCACAATATGTTCTTATAGTTGTTTGTATTTCTTTGGTGTTGGTTGTGATCTCTCCTCTTTCATTCATGATTTTATTAATTTGGGTCTTTCTCTTTTCTTTTCAATAAGTCTGGCCAGAGGTTTATCAATCTTATTAATTCTTTCAAAGAACAAGCTCCTAGTTTCATTGATCTGTTCTATCATTCTTTTGGTTTCTATTTCATTGATTTCTGCTCTGATCTTTATTATTTTCTTCTCCTGGTGGGTTTAGGCTTTATTTGCTGTTCCTTCTCTGATTCCTTTAGGTTTAGGGTTAGGTTGTGTATTTGAGACCTTTCTTGTTTCTTGAGAAAGGCTTGTATTGCTATATACTATCCTCTTAGGACCACTGTTGCTACATCCCAAAGATTTTGAACAGTTGAGTTTTCATTTTCATTTGTTTCCATGAATTTTTAAAATTCTTCTTTCCTAGTTGACCGATTGATTCTTTAGTAGGATGCTAATAGGTGTTCTTTACCCTCCATGTATTTTAGTTCTTTCCAACTTTCCTCTTGTGCTTGAGTTGTAGTTCCAAAGCACTGTGGTCTGAGAATATGCAGGGAATGATCCCAATCTTTGGTACCTATTGAGACCTGATTTGTGACCCAGGATGTGATCTATTCTAGAGAATGTTCCATGTGCACTAGAGAATAATGTGTGTTCTGTTGCTTTGGGATGGAATGTTCTGACTATATCTGTGATGTCCATCTGGTCCAGTGGGTCATTTAAGGTCTTTATTTCCTTGTTGATCTTTTGCTTAGATGATCTGTCCATTTCAGTGAGGTGGGGGGAGTGTTAAAGTCCCCTTCAATTATTGTATTATTGTTGATGTGTTTCTTGGATTTTGTTATTAATTGGTTTATATAATTAGCTGCTTCCATGTTAGGGGCATAGATATTTAAAATTGTTAGATCTTCTTGTTGTACAGACCTCTAAAGTATGATATAGGATCCTTTCTCATCTCTTTTTATAGTCTTTGACTTAAAATCTAATTTTTCTGATACAAGGCTTGCCACCCCAGCTTTCTTTTGATGTCCATTGGCATAGTAAATGGTTTTCCACCTCCCCACCTTAAATATGGAGGTATCTTTGGGTCTAATATGAGTCTCTTGCAGACAGCATATTAAAAATAGGTCTTGTTTTTTAATCCATTCTGATATCCTGTGTCCTTTGATTAGGGAATTTAGCCCATTTACATTCAGGGTAACTATTGAAAGATATGAATTTAGTGCCATTGTATTGCCCCGTAAGGTGACTGTTCCTGTATGTTGTCTCTGTTCCTTTCTGCTCTATGTTACTTTTAGGCTCTCTCTTTGCTTAGAGGATCCCTTTCAATATTTCCTGTAGGCCTGGTTTGGTGTTTTCAAATTCTTTTAGTTTTGTTTGTCCTGGAAGCTTTTTATCTCTCCTTCTATTTTCAATGATAGCCTAGCTGGATATAGTATTCTTGGGTGCATGTTTTTATCATCTATTGCTCTGAATATCATGATAATCCTTTCTAGCCTGCCAGATCTCTGTGGATAAGTCAGCTGCCAATCTAATATTTCTATGATTGTAGGTTACAGACTTCTTGTCCTGAGCTGCTTTTCAGGATTTTCTCTTTGGCTCTGAGACTTGTAAGTTTTACTATTAGATGATGGGGTGTTGACCTATTTTTATTGATTTTGAGGGAGGTTCTCTGTGCCTCCTGGATTTTGATGCTTGTTCCCTTTGCCATAGTAGGGAAATTCTCTGCAATGACTTGCTCCAATATACATTCTGCCCCTCTCTTTCTTACTTCTTCTGGGATCTCGATTATTCTAATATTGTTTCATCTTATGGTATCTCTTATCTCTCAAATTCTCCCCTTGTGATCCAGTAGTTATTTATCTGTTTTTCTCAGCTTCTTTATTCTCCATCATTTGGTCTTCTATATCATTAATTCTCTCTTCTGACTCATTTATCTAGCAGTAGAGCCTCCATTTTTTATTGCACCTCATTAATAGCTTTTTAAATTTCAACTTGGTTAGATTTTAGTTCTCTTATTTCTCCAGAAAGGGATTCTCTAGTATCATCTATGGTTTTTTTCAAGCCCAACTAGTATCTTTATATTCATCATTCTGAACTCTAGTTTCGACATCTTACTATGAATATCCATATTGATTAGGTCCCTAGCAGTCAGTACTGCCTCCTTTTTTTTGGGGGGGGGGGGGTGAGTTTTTCCACCTTGTCATTTTGTCCAGAGAAGAATAGATGAATGAGAGAACAAAATGCTAAAATGATAACAATGACCCCAGAAAAATATACACTAAACAAATCACAAATCAGAAGAGACCTGAATCCAGGGGGAAAGAAAAAGGAAAAAAAAAAAAATATCAGGATGGTGAACAGAACAGACCACACAGTTGATTTGGGTGTATTTTGGTCTGTTAGAAGAAGCTGTATCCCAAAATTTTAAAGAAAGAAAAACTTATATGTATACAAAAAATAAGGTTAAATACAATGAAAGGATAGAATATGACTATCAAAATGAAAATTTTAAAAAGAGACTTAAAAAAAGCTATTGATAAGATGTTGATTAAAATAGGAAAGAGGGAACAAAAAAAATAAAGAAAATTTTAAAAATTTAACTTTGAAAAACCAAAGAATCATGGGGGAAAAGCCATGAATGCTATGTTCTGTATTCCCCTAGTGCTGGAGTTTTTTTTGTTGTTGTTGTTTGTTTTGTTTTAAGAGGAAAGGCTTTTATTTATTTATTTATTTATTTTGGTAATATATTTAGATTCTTTCTTTTTAAATTTAATTTTTTCAGTGTTTCAAGATTCATTGTTTATGCACCACACCCAGTGCTCCATGCAATACATGCCCATAGTGCTGGAGTTTTGCAGTTCTCATTGATCAATAAACTTGGTCTTGGCTGGATGTTCTTGCTGATCTTCTGGGAGAGGAGCCTATTGCAGTGATTCTCAAATGTCTTTGCTGGAGGCAGAATTGCACTGCCCTTGCCAGGGGCCAGGCTAAGTAATCTGCTCGGGTTCGCACTTGTAGCTTTTGTTCCCTGAATGCTTTCCATAGAGCTCTGGAGGGTGGGAATGAAGATGGCGGCCCGAAAGAGCAGAGAGCTTGGGGCCCCACTCCTTAGTGTACCCTCAGAGAAAAGCAGTCAATCACTCCAGCCTCCCTGGTCTCCAGCTGCACTCGGTGCTGACCCAGTCTGTGACTGAGCATTTCTGTCTCTGGCGCTCGGCCCTGTTTGGAGTGCAAATCCTGCAGCATGCTCCCTTGCTGCTCCCATGCCACTCTTCCTGGTGGAGGAAGGGGGAGTCTTCCCAAATCTGCCACTTGTGGGGTCCCTGCTTGAAGGGACCTGTGCCTTGGATCACAGTTTATGGCAACCCTGAGCTGAGAGCTCAGTCCCTGGTCTGTCTCTCTCTGCAGCCGTCTTCCCTGCTCCAATACCTGGGAGATCTGCCACATGCAGGCACCCGCAGTCTTCTGTGACCCGGAGGGTCCTGAGACCACACTGTTCCAGTGAAGGTTCCAGATCCCGCTTAGCCACTGGAGTGACATCCCTCACCAGAGCAGACTTCAAAAAGTAAGTTTATTATTATTTGTTTTAGTAATCTGTACATCCAACATGGGGTGGCAACTCACAAGCTTGAGATCAAGAGTCATGTGCTTCTCTGACTAAGCCAGCCAGGTGCCCAGGGAATAGTTCTTAATGTATTCTATGAGGTCACCATTACTGTAGTACAAAAGCCATATAAGTACAAGAAAAAAGCCTCCAGACCAATATGCCTTATAAATATAGATGTAAAATTCTTCCACAATACACTAGCAAACCAAATACAGCAGCAAATGAAAAGCACGATAGATCATGATCAACTGGGATTTATTTCAGGAATACAAATAGTTCAACATGTGAAAATTAATGTAGTATACTACCTTAGTAGAAAAAGGGGAGGAAAAAACACATGATCATCTCAATTGATGCTGAAAAATAATTGGACAGATTTCAGCACGCTTTTATGATTAAAAATGCTTAACAAACTAGGAATAGAAAGGAACTTCCTTAACATGATATAGGGCATTTATGAAAAACCCATAGCTAACCTTAACTCAATGGTGAAAGATTAAAAGTTTTTCTCCTAAACTCAGGAACAAGACAAGGATGTCCACATTTGGCACTTCCATTGTTCCGGAAGTCCTGCCATCCATAGTGTTCAGGTGTTTTACCAGGACATGCTTGATAATGTATCTTTCCTAAGTGGCCCTCCCTGTGACTCACTAAGTCTTCTCATTGTACTTTTTCATGTCTTTTTTTCAGCTCGAGGAAATGATTCTTCACTGTCTGTTCATTATCTCTCTCCCTCCTGCTCCTTTTCTTTCTTCAGGAATTCCTATCTTCAGTTTGTCTTCCAGGTGTCTTTTGTTTCCCCTCATGACTACATCCTTATATATTTTGGTCCTATTGTTTGATCTGTTTCTTTCATTTGATTTTCCATGGCACCACTGGTAACTTACATGCCCAGCATCTCAACAGTGGCTGTAACAGCAACACCTGCAAATTGTCTACTCAATTTTTGGCTTGAAAATATTTTTTTATGTTCTAAAATATCTTTCTCTACTTTTTCTTTCTTTTCTTCCTTCCTTCCTTCCTTCTTTCCTTCCTTTCATCCTTTTGCTTTGTTCCTGAAAACCTTGATTTCTTTTTTTGTCCAAAAAGTAGCATAGTGTAGTGGTGAAGAATGTGGGTTCTGGAGCCAGAAAATTTGCCTGGTTTCAAATCCTAGCTCAACCTCTTGCCAGCCATGCAACCTTTAGCAGGTTACCTTACCTCTTTAGACATCCATTTCCCCATCTGTGAAGTAGGTATAATAATAATGGAGTTGTTATGCCAAAAGCTGTAGATTCTTCATAATCTCCATTTTGTGCATCTTACTCTGTGACCGCAAGTTTCTTCTTTCCAGCTGACTCTCTGTACTATCACAACCCTGATTATCCTTTGGCCTCACTTTTCTTCATTCCACTTGAAGCTTCTACTTAGCTTAAAAATTACTGTAAGGAAGACATATTTGCATATTCCTTTCATTCTCTTGCTCCCTTTCATTTTTAACTTACTTTACAAAATCACAACTCTGGTCTTATGAAACTCTCCTCTCTTGCACCTGTGCCTTTGACCTTGGTTGCAGATAAACACATATCCAAGCTGATTGGTGTCCCTCTAAATTCTATGCTCAGACCTCTGCAGGCCCTGACTGCTGCCTGGCATAAATTCTACCTTTTCCTTCACTCTTTCTCCACCCTCACTTCTGGCACAATCATCCACAGCAGGGAAGCTTCCACTTCAGTTGAAGCTGGTGAATTAAGTACCATGGTTTATAATTGAGTTCAATTTTGGAGCAATTCCAGCATCCTAGGCCATTTGATTTTTGGCACCAAATCCTGAAAAGACTTGAGATTAGCAGAGTGCTTAATCCATCCAGGTGCTTGATTGTTTAATTTGAACAAGAAAACATGTTTTGAAAATTTCTGTGCTAAACAACATTCCTGACCTGATCACTCTTGGTCATCCTCTGGGCTTCAAGCAGTACATGGTGATGGATCCTAGTGTCAGCCTGTGCTTTGTGTTTGGACAGTTTTCGTGAAAATGTCTCAAAATACTTAATGTGGGCAGCAAAACTGACAGATGGTGGGGTGCCCTGCCTTACTAGGAGGAAAGATGAAGAGTTTAAAATTAAATTAGCTCTGTCATAGAAATGCTCCTGTGAGTGGAATATGTTCTTCAAATCCAGGAAATAGACTTTGGGGGTGGAATATGTCTCCCACTCTCTCTCTGAGAAAGGAGAGTCAAACCTTGAAATGTCTAGACTTCTTAGAAGTATGAGATCATGCTCATTAACAAATGGATTTTTATAATGTGATTTTTCCCCTTTGTATTCCTTAGTGTTTCCCAGAATGCCTCCATCGGCAGGCCACTCCCAGTTGGAAGGGGATTCCCTGTGTATTCACAGCTGTGTCCCAGAAGCAGTGCTGAGGAGGAGGAAATAGCTAGACCACCTTGGGCAAAACTTTCCAGGAACTTATGAAATGCAGAGAGGTTTCCAAGGAGCCTGGGACTTACTGGGCACAGTGACCTGACTTATTGAAGCTAGTTCTGAGGAATGAGCTCTGTAGAGTGAGAAAAAGCTTCTAGTTTCAAACCAGCTGCATACAAGGAGAAGCCAGGTTGTTGAACTGAGGCAGGGATAGTGTCTCCTGTTTTGGCTGTTGACACTAGTGGGATAGTTTGCACCTCAAAAAGGATTGTTTACTTGTATGGTTAAGGTAGAATTGCATGTATGTCTGGGGGCTGCTGTGGATGGAAGCATCCATTGACCCTTGCCAGTATCTCTCAGGCTTCAGTCTAAACTCATGACCAGGAAGCAAATGTAGAGAACATCAGTGAGCAACATGTCTGTCAACGACTCCCAGAAGCCAGATCCTAATATGCCCAGGTGGTAGAGATGAGAACTTACAGCAGGGCATCAGGAGGGGAATGAAAAGAACTCCTTCTTCGGACATTTGCTAGAAGAGAGTAATTCCATTTTGAGCTGTTTGAGCACTGGACATTGATGAGGCTAGTTGAACCTAGTCTTTATCAACTGGTGGATGGCTTAAAAATTGTGCTTGCCAGAGTCCACTGCATTTATTATGTAATCCCAGGGTGCAGTCAGAGATGAGAGCAACCAGGCTCCAGAAATGGCAAGAGAAGATATCTTTCCTGCCTGGTGGGCACTGTGAATGGAAAGGCCAGACATAGGTAGGATTTGGATGCTCTAGGCCCTCTTCCTTTCAGTTGTTTATTTTACCTCTCCAACTCTGCATGGACAGAGAAGCTTTAAAAACAGGAACACTATTCCCTCATCCTCATCTTCCTGCTCTAGATATCCAAAGAGAAGCAAGGATCTGCAGAGCAGAGCAGAGCAGATGTGAGAACCCAGGAAAGCTTTCTGGCACCAAACAAAGGAGAAAAGGTAGTAATATAGATTTCCAGTGCTTATTGTCTTTTGTCATATTCTCTCTACTTCCTGAAGGCTGTGCACCAATGGGTATCTCCCTACCCTATGACTTATTTCCTCCTCTGTGGAGATGGCAGGTGGATGGCAGGGCTGTTTCTGGAACAGAGGTCCTTCTCTCGGAAACATCAGGTCAAAGAAAGGAGATTGCTATGCCTCTCACCCCCAGCATTACTGTTGTACTTCAATGAATATACTAATATTTATAAGGCCCATATTTGGTTCATTCCTAAACTGATCTTTTCATAAGACATGACAGTCTCCAAAGACTATTCAAAGGTTTATTACACACAAGAGAGCACTTGTGTAGATGGACACTCACCTCATACACACTCATATACACACAGTAGGTACCAAGTTTTAAGTCCTCAGGTGACTTACCTGCCTTGCCCATTGCCTAGCCAGTTGGCCTTTGTAACTAGGAAAGAACTGAGGAGACGTGGAAGGAAGGGTACATTTGGAAGGTGACTCCAAAACCTTCCCCACAAACTCCCACCAAGCACCTACTTCCTCTCCTAAGCCAAGCAGCAGCAGAGTTGGATTTGGAAAGGTGGAACAGATCTTGGTTCCTCAGGATTTTTCCCCATTGGGGAGGATGAGCATCTGGGGACTAGAGCCAAGATCCTTGGGCAAAGAGAGAACTGGTGGGTGGAGATCCTGGATTTCCCAGGGGACAGTGCTGGTTAAGTCAGAGTCTGGGGAAGACCTGCTAGTCTCCCTGCCTGGGAGTCCTGGCCTTAGGGTGGATTAGGTATTTGAGACCCTGAGGCTTATAGAGTAAAGGGCTTTGCAGTTAAAAAAAAAAAAAAAATACCAGTACTAAATCTCACCTAACCACGGTCTAGGAACTGTGCTAAGCACTTATATTGCCTCAGTAATAGTCACAACAACCCTATGAAGGAAGCTTAATTATTTCATTTTACAAAGCAGGGGAAGTTAGTGACAGAGAAGTTCAGTGATTTGCCCAAGGTCACACAGACAGCACTTGGCAGAGTGGAGATCCCAGTTTGGCTTCTAACCCCTATGCCATGTTGTCCTTCTGGGCTCCTTTGTGATTTATTATTACATGCTACTGGTACTACTAGTTACTCATCAAAAGAAAATGAACTCTGTCCTTACTCCATATTCAAAAAGAAACTCCAGATAAATGCTAAATATAAAAATAATTAAATAAAAAATTATGAAAAAGAATTTAAGCAACTCTGTTTTACCCTTAGGTTTGCCCTTATGTTTTACTCCTAAGGATGGAGGAGAATTTTTAAGCCAAGACAATAAATCTGGAAGGTATATCAGAAACGACAGACGTACTTGATTACATAAAATTTCCCGAATGACCAATTATACTATAAGTGAAGTCAATAGTGTAATGATAAAATGCATGTGCATGTTGTGGTGGTGTGGGGTATATATTTTCAATGCACACTGAAAGATTGCTGAAAAAGCCTTTACATTTAGCAAAAACACTAATAAACAAGTAGGAAAATGGGCAAGATATGTGAACAGGCTATCATAAGAAAGCAAATCAAGAGGCTGGTAAGTATATGAAAAGATGTAGAAATTCATCAGCAGTTAGGGAAATGCAAATTAGGATATGTGATTATCAGAAATTATCAAAAATTATATCCATTACTGACAAATACTAGGGAAAAGATCTCATATATTATTGATAGAAAATGAGTTGTATTGCCTCTTGAGAAAAAATCTAGCAATAACTACTAAACTAAAAATATGACATACATTTCTTCCCACCAGTCTTACTCCTGAGACTCTAGCTTATGGAAACGAAAGCACCAACATGTAAGGATTTTTGTACAAAACTTGTGCCAAAATTTGGACACAAGACCAGTGCCCTTTGGTGGAGAATGCTTGAATAATTTTGTTCATCCAGATAAAGGAATATCATGAAGCCATTGAAAGCACAAGTTAGACTACACTAGTGGTCAGGAGAGATTATCATGATGTATTCTTCTTCTTCTTTCTCCTTCTTCTTCTTCTTCTTCTTTGTAATAATTGCAGACCTTCAGGAAAGTTGCTCTTTTCCTATATTTCCCTTCAAAGAGTTTCTATATTTCCCTTCACTCAGATTCCCCAGTTAACTTTTTACCACATGTACTTTTTTCTCTTTCTCTTAGATAATTTTTTATGATTCTTCGTTTTGCATAAATATTTCATCATGTGTTTCATAAAAATGAGGACATTCTCTTGCAAGTAGCAATTCAGGAAATGAATATTTGTATAATACTATTCTTTGTTCTGCCGCCAATTGTATCACTGATGTCCTTTACAGGAAAAAACAAAAAAGGTCTCTAGGATACAATCCAGGATTAACCCAACTCGGGATCCACATTGTATTTACTTGTTATGTCTCTTTAATCTTCTCCAATCTATGACACTTCCTCAGTCCTTCATTGTCTCTCTCAACCATGACATTTTTGAAGAGTACAGACCAGCTATTTCACAGAGTGTCCCCAATTTGGGTTATCTGCTGTTTTCTCATGATTAGATGCAGGTCATGCATCTTTGACAGGAATATCACAAACAGGGTGATAACTGTTTTGAGTGATATGATATATTAAATCCATGTTTTTTTTTTAGTATATTTACAAAGTTGTATAATCGTCATCATTATTTTTAAATTTTTTAAAAGATTTTATTTATTTGAGAGGGAGAGAACACAAGTGGAGGGAGTGGAGGGAGTGGAGGGAGAGAGAGAAACAGACTCCCTGCTGAGTGGGGAGCCAGGAGTGGGGCTTGATCCCAGGATCCCAAGATCATGACTTAAGCTGAAGGCAGATGCTGAACAGACTGAGGACGCAGGTGCCCCTCATCATCATTATTTAATTTGAAAACATTTTCATCAACCCAATAATAAACCCTATACTTATTAACCACCACTCCCAAATAACCCCATGCCTCTAGCTCTAGGCAGCTACAATGCTACTTTCTGTGACTATAGATTTGCTTATTCTGGACATTTCATGTAAATGAAATCATCTAACATGTGGTCCTTTGTGCATCTGGCTCCTTTTACTAATATTTCCTAATATTCCCTAATATTTACTAATATTTCCAAGGGTCATCCATGTGGTAGTATGTATCACTACTTTTCAATACACTCTAAGAAGGTACTCAACCTCCTTCCAGTTGGTATGCTGGTGAATTTGCTAAGGTAGGGGCATATATATTTCATTGAACTATTTGTTGCTTGAGTCCTACCTTTGAATGCTTAGATTTAAAGTACGTAGGCTTCCCTTTGTATCTTGCTCTGAGCCCTCCATTGTTAAGGGTAGGCCAAGATATCTTCTTGGGAATTCTTTTTTTTGAAACTTTCTTCAGATCAGCTCCCAATTTCCTGGCTCACATACTTATTCACTGGCTTTCACTGGATAACAAACCACCCGAAAACTAAATGACTCAACCAACCAAGATTTTGATTATTTCTTATGATTTCATGTGGTAGCTGCGTGGTTCTTCTGGTCTGGGCTGGCTCAGCTGAGACTCCTGTGTTTGGAGCCTCGGCCGACTAGGATGACCATGGTGGCTGTTTCTCTAGATGGCTCAACATCGTCTGGCAGGCCAGCCTGGGCTTGTTCACATGGTGGTGGAAGAGTTCCCAGTGTGACAGCAGAAGCTGCAAGGCCTCTTGAGAAGTATGTTTGAAAATTATTATTTTTGCCACATTCTCTTGGTAAAAACAAGTCACAAGGCCCGCCTGGTTTCAAGAATGGGGAAACAGATGGAAGGAGCTGCAAACCCGTGGAGTTTTTTTGTTTGTTTTGCTTTTGTCTTGCAATCAGTTGTAACACATCTTCTTTTTTAAGTTATTCCCTAGTTCTGCAAGAGCAAAAATTCTAGTAGCTTCTTCAAAGGGTGAATAGGAAGTAAACATCTTGAGTCCTTTCATATCTAAAACCAACAATGTGATTTATGTTAGGGCTGGCGTACCCAACAGTCTTAGTGTGGAGACTGACAACTCCAGAAAGACCAACAGTGGGGTAAAGGGGCTGAGGCTTTCTGTCATGCCTGTAGGGACTAGGGGTAGGGCCCCAAGATCAGCTGCGTGAGCTGGTATGTCCATGTAATGGAACCCCAGCAAAAACTGGACAGTGAGGCTCAGGTGATCCTCCCTGGGGAGAATTGGTTTATGTGAATCATCATGTATTTTCCCTGGGAGAATACTGTGCTTGTCTCCATGGGGAGTTGACAACAGAGCCCTGTGGTTTGTACTTTCTCTGGACTGTGCCTGATGCACTTTTTTCCTTGGCTATTGTTAAACCATAGCCTTTCCCTGTAACCACCTGTAACAGAGAAGAATAGCTTTCAGTGAGTTCTGAGTACTTCTAGGGAATCACAGAACCTGAGGATAGTTTTGGGAATCTCTCAAACTTGAAATTGGTCTCAGAAGTGAGGGTGGTCCTGTTCTTATAATATGCACTTGTAGGGTGGGTGCAATATCTTTTCTTATTTCTTCAAGGACATTCTAGGGTCTCCCCCCACCCCCCGTTTCCTATTTCTTCTCCTTTCAATTTTGTGTGTATTTGTTTGTCTCTTTTGGTTCCTCTTTTTCATGTTGGGCACTTTCCTGAAATGTCTAATGATTCATCACTCTCCATTCATGTTTAAAAACAAGGCATGAAATGGCAATTAGAAATCTCATATCCTGTGCAGACCTTGTGGTCTGGGACTTTACTAGGGTGATCAGGTGGTTGGCTTTTTTGTAGGAGGCTTCCCAAATATGGACGTATGTTTTCTGGGGATTTGAGATGGGTTGAATTTTTACAAACCCTCTGTTTTCTTGTGGTAGATGTGACATAGGAAACATAGTTTTGCCTGGATCAGATCAAAATTCATTTCTCCTGTCTCTGGCCATGAATTTATACCACTCTCAGTATCCTAGAGTCTGGCACTTCCATGGTTCAGTTTGCTCAGAGAACGTACCTCTTTGTATTGTGAGTGGGGTTGGAGGTGGGGATGGGAGTGTGGAAGAAGAGTAGACACCTTGCTGCTTGATATGGAGGAAGGGGTCTGACATTCTTTGTAAGATGCACTCAATTCAGCCCTGACAGGTACAGCCATGTGCTGCTCCCCAGTGGCTTTGCCATATCTTGTCTTCTCAAGGAGCATCATTCCATTGTGGGATTTATTGGGATTATTTTAGGTATCAATATTAGGTCAAGTGTTGTCAGAGAGAAAAGACAAAGTCCTGTTCTTGAGAAGGTTAGCATCCTGTGACAAGGGATAATTGCGTGCAAATAGCTAAAATACCAAGTGCATGTCCTATCTGCTAGATGAGAAATAAATATGAAGTTGTAGGAGTCAAAAAGACAACAGAGTACTTCCGGTATGCCACCAGGGAAGGTTTCCTGGAAGAAGGAAGATCTGGCTGTGTTTTGAAGGGTGAGTTTGATTTCAATAGTCAGAAAAGGGGATGAAGCAGAGTAAGAAGTGCAAAGAGAAGGAAGCCTACCAGTCTCTTTCCATGTATTTTTCCACTGGTATCATCAGCTTTTTGTTATTGTTGCTGTGGTGTGCAGCTTGGTCCTGGGCACATGCTGGGTGTTTGCATTAGGAGTGGAGCAGACTCTTGGAGAGGTCTTGAAGACTGATTCCCAGAATAATTCTGCATAACTGGCTTCTGCTCCCTGGAAAGGTGGGAAAATCAGGAGACCACCCTGGGAGCCATTGAGTTAATGGCTTGTTATGTAGTTTGATCTGGGAAATAGGATGCTGTCCCTGTCCCTATTGCAACTAGCTCTCCACACCCACAAACCTTGTGGTGCCAACCCTGGGGTGGGAGGGCAGCACATGCTGGTAATATACTCAGGATACTGCTTTGGCAGCATTTGTTCTGAATGAACAAAACACATGTCAGAGGTTCCTCCAGCATGCCGTGCTATTCCTTCTGCCTAGAAGAGCAACTTCCTACCCTTTGTACATAACTCCTCACTCTTTAAATCTCAGTGTCCTTGGAAAGCTCAAGCATTCTATTGTGACATTGAGTCTTGGCAAACCAAACAGGAGTTGGGGTTGCTTGATCCAGGGACCCCTTGTTATTTTCCTCTTTTGCCCTCCTTGAAGGGCTGGAAATTGGCATTATCAGGGGGAAATGGTGGGTTCCCATGAAGGGGGATGTTCTCTCTGAGATGGTCTCCAGTTGGCTTAGCCACTGGGGAAAGGATGAGGAGGGATCACCAGGGTATTCAGGCTGACATTTTTGCCATGGGTCTAGCCCAGGCCAGAAGTTGCTTGAAGGCTGGCTTCCCTCAGCAGGCAGGACAGCAGGGTTGCTGAGACATCCCAGGGTCTTTGATAAATGGAGTACCATCTCCAAGGTCATCTTTTTTATTTTATTTTATTTTATTTTTTCAGTGTTCCAAGATTTCATTGCTTATGCACACAGCAAGTGCTCCATGCAATCCATGCCTTCTTTAATACCAACCACCAGGCTCACCCAACCCCCCCACCCCAAACCCTCAGTTTGTTTCTCAGAGTCCACAGTCTCTCATGGTAACTCTCCCTCTCCAACTTCCCCCAACTCACTTCTCCTCTCCTTCTCCCAATGTCTTCCATGTTATTCCTTAGGCTCCACAAGTAAGTGAAACCATATGATAATTGACTCTCTCTGCTTGACTTATTTCACTCAGCACAATCTCCTCCAGTCCCGTCCATGTTGATACAAAAGTTGGGTATTCATCCTTTCTGATGGAGGCATAATACTCCATTGTATATGTGGCCCATATCTTCTTTATCCATTTGTCTGTTGAAAGGCTTCTTAGCTCTTTCCACAGTTTGGCGATTGTGGCCATTGCTGCTATGAACATTGGGGTACAGATGGCCCTTCTTTTCACTTCATGTGTATCTTTGGGGTAAATACCCAGTAGTGCAATTGCAGGGTCATAGGGTAGCTCTATTTTTAATTTCTTTTTTTTTTTTTTAAGATTTTATTTATTTATTTGACAAACAGAGATCACAAGTAGGCAGAGAGGGAGACAGAGAGAGAGAGGAAGAGAAGCAGGCCTCCTGCTGAGCAGAGAGCCTGATGCGGGGCTCGATCCCAGGACCCTGGGATCATAAACCAAGCCGAAAGCAGAGGCTTTAACCCACTGAGCCACCCAGGCGCCCCTCTATTTTTAATTTCTTAAGGAATCTCCACACTGTTGTCCAAAGTGGCTGCACCAACTTGCATTCCCACCAACAGTGAAAGAGGGTTCCCTTTATCCACATCCTCTCCAACACTTGTGTTTCCTGTCTTGTTACTTTTGGCCATTCTAACTGGTGGAAGGTGGTATCTCAATGTGGTTTTGATTGATTGAATCTCCCTGATGGCTAATGATGATGAACATTTTTTCATGTGTCTGTTAGCCACTTGTATGTCTTCTTTGGAGAAGTGTCTGCTCATTTCTTTCGTCCATTTTTTGGCATGATTATCTGTTTTTTGAGTGTTGAGTTTGAGGAGTTCTTTATAGATCTCTCCAAGGTCATCTTAAAGGTGATGCCCCTCATTTGGCAGAGGGAGAAACTGAAGCATAGAGAGGTTGTGACTTATGTCCAAAGTTGTTTATTGAGTTCTGCAGAGCAAGAACTAGAATCTAAGGCATTGGATTCTTGGCATTTCCCTCCAGTGCAAGGTCTAAAGACATATTGCTTTTAGCTGATAAGATAGTAAGGAAGATGGTTTTTATTTATTTTATTTTAAAGCCATTTGTAGAAGCCAATGCTGTCCCCTTGGACTTTGTATGCCTTGAGGTAGTACAGATCTACCGACATACTCACGAACTTACTGGTATGCTGATATCTTGGAATGCAGAATTGCTGGCTGTGCCCTTGGCAGGTGAGAAGGTGAGAATCCAGGGAGGCTAAGTTATCTGCCCAAGGGCATGTAGCAAAAACAGGATCTGTGCACAGTCTCTGAGCTTCCTCCACCTTCTCTCCCGGGTCACATGTGCTCACTCAGTCCCAGAGAGCCAATATTTTCTTTGGAAAGCCTGGGCCAAGGGCCTTCATCACAGTGTCCTGGGGGAGCCTGTGAGCTGACCTCAGAGTCTAAGGAATTTAGGGGCCTTGGGGCCACTGGTTCGGCAATGACGTGGCCTACAGCAACATTTCCCAGGACCCCCTCCTGCAGACTATTCCCTGGAGCTAGGAACTAACTGTGGCTGCCTGGGCTCTGCTTAGTGGCATTTCACAACAAGTTTCTGTTTTGTATAGAGTAAACCACAGGCTGTTTCTCAATCAGGCAGAGAAGCTCTGGCATGGCTTATTTGCAAGCAATGTACTGTTAGGCAACCCTGTGTTGAAAGACAGGACAGCTTCTAAAACAAACCCCAGGGGTTCTGGCTTTTGACCTGAAGTCTCAGCCTTTCACATGCAATGGGTGCAGTCTATCCTGAGTTTGAACACCAAGAGGTGCCTGTGTAGTTAGAAAATAGGTAGGCCGTGCCACTTACCAGTGAGGGGCCTTGGTCCAGTCACCTCACATCTTCAGTATCTCAGTTTCACATCTTTAAAATGGGACTCAGAGTACACAGCTTGATGAATGTTAGACTGCTAAATGAAATAATAGCTTCAAAGCATCTAGTTCTGCCTGCTTGTCCTGCCTTCCAATCCAGTGACTTCCCCGGTCCCTGCCCCATGGCAAAGCAAAATTAGCTAAGGTGTCTAGTGCTGGGTTGGGTGGGAGAGGGGGCTCTATCACACAAATGCAACTACAAACCAGTTGAGATTAAACCAGACGAGGAAGAGGAGAATTGTTCATGCCGTGCCTTCCCCTTCTTGCTGCAAACAGTTCTAGAATGAGGCACTCATCTGGGTCATTAAGAGGCCTTGTGGTAAAATCCAAAGCTGGATCTGGAAGTCAGAGACAAGATCATTTCTAGTTCTGAGGCTTGACCAGAGCACTTGTGTCAGCTGGGGTCACAACAGGAGACAGATTATACCTTGAGTCTCTACAGGAGGGCTATATTCCAAGGTGTGGGCAGGGTAGGGGGACCACGGTGGTGGAGGGGGTGTCTTTGGGGCACAAAGCAGGAGCTGTATCATCCTTCAGAGGTCCAAGGAGACCCAAGTGAGAAGCAGAGCGAGGAAGGGGGATGTCCTCCTTGCCTCCTCCCACCTTCCCATCTCCTGCAAGGGCCTTCCCAGGGCTGCAGAAGCCCGCCTGGTACCGTGTGTGGTACTCAGCCTCCAGGCCTGAAGCAGAGCAGCGTGCTTGCAACGTGTGTGTGCATGTGCACGTGAGCATGCATGATGGAAAATTCCAAGCTCATCCCTAGACAGCTCTGAACTTCACCTATAAAAATGGAAAAACAATCCCTGCCCTGCCCACCACCCAGTTTGGTTCTGTCAGCTCACAAGCAAAGCTTCTTCAGCTTGCCAGCTAAGGCCCTTCTGCCAGGAATTGGGGTGGAGAGGCAGTGGGGAGAATGTTGCCTGAGGGATAAAGCATGAAATCTATTTGTCTTCTCCCATGTCAGCTTGGAAATTAGTATGAAAATCTGAATCCAATTGCATAATATAATGCCCATTTGTTCTCATTACAAATAATATTTTAAATTACTTACTTGAGTATGCTTGGCTCTCTGGGAAAATAATGCATGTTTGGTTTATGGCTTCATGATATTCCCATCTGTCCCAAACTAGAGCTTCTCCAGGCCTTCTCCTAGGCTGCCTAGACCAAGGGAGCCACAGTCCTAGAGCCCTGCTGCAGGTTCTCTCCCAAAAGTGGGACTCTGAGCAACCTCTTGTGTCAGACTGGCAAGCATGTAGCAAGACCTCATCCTCCATGTTAATCAAGGTTAGAAGTCATGGGACACCTCTCAGGGGGCCCACATCTGTCAACTTCAAGAACTTCCCAGAGGTGGGAGGTTCTGAGGGAGTAAGAGCAGGACTCCAGGGCACATGAGTGGCTCAGTTTTGTTAAGCATCTGCCTTTGGCTCAGGTCATGATCCCAAGGTCCTGGGATCGAGCCCCGCATCGGGCTGACTGCTCAGCAGAGAGTCTGCTTCTCCCTCTCCTGCCACTCTGCCTGCTTGTGCTCTCTATATCCCTGTCAAATAAATAAATAAAACCTTAAAGAAAAAAAAAGAAAAGAAAGAGCTGGACTCTAAGCTTTGGGGGAATAATCCCCCGCTGTTGGGAGAAGATGGAGGTGAGTCTAGTTCACCCTACCAGAGAAAAAGAATTAAAAACATTCTCCTAACCCAGAAAATCTCTCCACAGAGATAGAAGAGAAAGAGAACAATTTTATTGTTCAATAAATGTTGAACTATAATATGATGTACGTCACAAGCAATCTGTGAAGAGACTGCAAAGCAGAAAGAAATGTCAATACTTACCCTCCCAAGCAGATATAACCCGTTTTATGCATGTTCTCAAGATAAACAATAACTAGTCCTCAAGTAAGAGGACTTGTCAGCATCACTTGTCACACATAGCTCAACCTAAATTTCCCTGGGAAATAAGGTCACTATACATGTTAGTTCATTGATTTTATACAAAGAAAAGATAAAATTCTCCTGGCTTTACGACAATGGTGCAGGAAAGATGTTAGGGTTCAGAGCTGATAGCCAGAAAGAATTCTTGAGACATCTTCAGTATAAAAAGGTAGTTTTATTAAAGCTGGGGGACAGGACCCATAGGCAGAAAGAGCTGCACTGGGATCATGAGGAATGGCTGATTATATAGTTTCAAGTTGGAACGGGGGGTTAAGGGATAGCGTGTAAGTCTTTAAGGAATTTTGGAAGCAAGGTTTCCATGACCTCAAGGGAGCTAGCTATTGTTGGGAAAATGTTACATATTACTATCTAATAAAACCTTAGTTGTGAGATCCTTCAGATGTATATCGGTGGGTCATACGCTTGGAGGATGATTGCGAACATGTATCTTGGGGGGTAGAGATAAAGGAAGTTTCCAAAGGAATTTTGGTATGTTAAAGTAGACTCACAGGATTCTGGAGATCAGGCCAAGATTGCCTTTTGTCCTTAGTGAAGTATTAACATGGAAGCAGCTGAGTTCCTACAGGAATGTGACTCTGCCTGTTTCAAGGACTTGTCAGTAGGCAATAGGTAGTAAGGAAATTTAGTTTTTCTTTTGCCTTTGCTTTCCTCCTCAACAGCAACTTGGAGCCAGGCACCAGCTAACTAACTTAAGCTCCTGCTCTCCCAGAGAAACCCAGAGAGAGGCTGTATCTCCTTTGATGTTTGTATTTCACGTCCCGGAGAAAGACTTTGGGTGGTAAATCTGGCAGGAGGCTTCTTTAGGTTCTAAGAAAGGTTTGCATACATTCTGAAGAGAAGAAAGAACTTTTACATGGTTTCTCAAGTAAATGCTCTAAGAATAAAGAGAGGGGAGAAAATCTCTTCCCTTACTTTCAGCAAGGAGAATTCAGCTTTTGCATTTTCCTTTCTTAAGTGGGGAGACAAATAGTGAGTTCCAAGGTGAGGGGCACCACTGCCCAGCTAGCTGGTCTTCTGTCTTGCACCTGGAGGGGACTAAGGCTGTATTACTACAGTGAAGTGGACAGCTGGGACCAAGCTGACGTGTGCCTGAGGTGCTTAGGGGGTATAATTCTTTTTTTTTTTTTTTTTAAAGATTTTATTTATTTATTTGACAGACAGAGATCACAAGTAGGCAGAGAGGCAGGCAGAGAGAGAGAGAGGAGGAAACAGGCTCCCTGCTGAGCAGAGAGCCCGATGTGGGGCTCGATCCCAGGACCCTGGGATCATGACCTGAGCCAAAGGCAGAGGCTTTAACCCTCTGAGCCACCCAGGCGCCCCTAGGGGGTATAATTCTTATCCATCTGGGAAGACAGTGCTCACAGTCCAGAGCGCAGCTGAGAACCTGGATCGCGCGGGCCTGAATCTTTCACTGCAAAACACCAGCATGCACCACACCCCGCTCTGTCCCAGCCCAGGGGCTCGGGCCCTCGCCTGAAACCATCTGTTTCCCTCATGCTTCTGAATGTTGGACTCAGTGGTCAGAGGAAGGTTTGGCCTAAACCTAGGAGGAGGGAAGCCTGCTTTTAGTCTGTAATCCCTTCTCCCTAAATTCTCTTCCTGTGCCTCCGGACAACACCTCGGCTTCCTTCTGAAAAAATACACTCATTTGTTTTTCCCATGGATCCTTCGCCTTTCAAATAGGTTTCTTTGTTCTTTCTCCCTAGAGAAGAGAGAGAGGAGAAGGAAACACACACACACACACACACACACACACACACACACACACACTGGGAGTGAGAGCCTGAGGCTGACTCAGTACTTTTCTTGTGGCTCCAGGACAGTCTATTTCTTCTCACATCTGGTTCTGGTTCCAGAGCTACAACAGACTTACCTGGGCAGGTTAAAAATACAGATCCTCAGGCCCCGCCCACTTCCAGAATGGAAACTCTTGGGGTGGGGTCAGTCTGGGAATCTGCGTTTCTTCCCAGCCTCCCCTGTGCTTCTTACTCTGGCAGGAGATTGAGGAAGGGGCTCCTTCAGGGACAGCGTGCCTGGGGCAAGCCTGCTGTGATCTGAATCAGAAAGGCTGGACCGCCACTTCCTGTGTGGATGGCCTTGGGCAAACCACCTAACTTCCCTCCATCAGAGAGAGACTACACGGCGCAGCAGCCTGGGGAGAGTTACACGAGAAAATGCAGATAGAAAGGGTCTTCAACCCTGCAACTGCACAACTGGGTATTTACCCCAAAGATACACATGTAGTGAAAAGAAGGGCCATCTGTACCCCAATGTTTATAGCAGCAATGGCAATGGTCACCAAACTGTGGAAAGAACCAAGATGCCCTTCAACGGACGAATGGATAAGGAAGATGTGGTCCATATACACTATGGAGTATTATGCCTCCATCAGAAAGGATGAATACCCAACTTTTGTAGCAACATGGAGGGGACTGGAAGAGATTATGCTGAGTGAAATAAGTCAAGCAGAGAGAGTCAATTATCATATGGTTTCACTTATTTGTGGAGCATAACAAATAATATGGAGGACATAGGGGAGATGGAGAGGAGAAGGGAGTTGAGGGAAATTGGAAGGGGAGATGAACCATGAGAGACTATGGACTCTGAAAAACAATCTGAGGGTTTTGAAGGGGTGGAGGGTGGGAGATTGGGGGAGCCAGGTGGTGGGTATTATGGAGGGCACGTATTGCATGGAGCACTGGGTGTGGTGCATAAACAATAAATTCTGTTATGCTGAAAAGAAATTAAAAAAAAAAAAAAGAAAGAAAGAAAGGGTCTTCAAACCACAAAGGGCCAGTAGCAGTAGAGTAGGCTATTTTAACTACTTGGGAATGTCCCCTGCCTTTAAACAATCCTCAGGTTTGCAAAATACTGAATCCTCCAAAGCATCAGACTCTCTTCTCCTACTGGCTGGGTCCACTGCCACGTCTTCCTCCTGAAGACGTTTGGAGAAAAATTCAAAAGCAAATTGCAGGACTAACCTGCTCTGCTTGGCAAAGTACACCCACCGAGCCCCCTCCCCTTAGTCCGTGTGTGCTCCACCCTTGAGCGGCTCGGTGACGTCATTGACGCTTTGTCCACTTAGGAAGGAGTCCCTCTGCTTCCTCTACTAGGGGCGCTGCCAAGGCCTCAGTACCCAGGTTCCTCTGGCCCAGCTGCCCCTGTTCCCCCAGGATCTCATTTAATGTCCAAATGAGCAATTTACATGACACAAGGAAGTAAAATACAGAACCACACAGTCAGGGGTCCTGGATCAAGGATGTGGTGAACTTCCCAGTGGGATTCTAGACTTGAGGTCAGGGAGCTAGGCTGAATAGTGTCATTTCTAGTAATACTTGGCAGAATGCTAAATTGACACTTCATAAATTCTTGTTGAGTTGAAGAGTTTTTTATTTATTTTTATTTATTTATAAAATTGATTTATTTTTTTGAGAGAGACAGTGTGCAAGAGAGGGGGGCAGGGCAGAGAGAGAGGGAGAGAGTCTTAAGCAGACTGCCCGCTGAGCACAGAGCCCAACATGGGGCTTGATCTCAAGACTCTGAGATCAAGACCTGAGCTGAAACCAAGAGTCTGATGCTCAACCGCTGTTGCCACGCAGACACCCCTGGGTTGAAGAGTTGTTAGCACCCTGGTTTTTCAGATCTGGCCCTGCGGGGGTCTACTAAAATTAATTTTTTAAAAAAATTTATTTATTTATTTGACAGATAGAGGTCACAAGTAGGCAGAGAGGCAGGCAGAGAGAGAGGGGGGAAGCAGGCTCCCTGCTGAGCAAAGAGCCTGATGTGGGGCTCTATCCCAGGACCCTGAGATCATGACCCGAGCTGAAGGCAGAGGCTTTAACCCACTGAGCCACCCGGGCACCCCTAAAATTAATTTTTTAATAATAATAAAAATTACTAAGAATTTACTATAGGTGCTTACTTCAGTCGGACACCAAAGCAAAGTGGGTTATCTACAAATTACCTCCTTTAATCTTCCAACAACTTGTAAGCAGGTACTTTCACCTCTTAATCTATTGGTAAGGAAATGGAAGCTTACAGCTGCAAAATCAAGTGGCCAAAGTCACACAGCTGTTGGTAAAGGGGCTGGCATTTTTAGCCAACCAAACTGGGTCCTTGGTGACGACACCAGGTGGAGCTGCCTCACAAGATCGTCTTTATTTGCAGCAAATAAGAAGATCACAGGGAGGAATTTCCAAAGCTGGTAAGCAGGTTCTTTTATTATTAGGGCTTGGGATGAATATTCAGAGGGGAATCTTAACATTATCACGAAGCTGAGGTAACTGTGAGCATTTTCTGATTCAACTCTTCAGGCACAGTTGTCCTCAAAGGCTTCTTTTCCTGTTCTAGCAATTCATTAGTTAGTTTCTAAAAGATGAAACTGACAGGCGGAAGCTTCTAGGAGTTTCCTGAGTTTGGGAGATCAAGGGGTGTTTGCAAGCACATTATGAAGGCTCACGCATGAGTGTGTCTTTCCACCATGTCGGCTTTATTCAATCATAAAGCCAGGTTAACACAATTGTAAAGCAGTTTCAGGATTCCAAACTCAACGACATTTCACTACAAGTTTAACATGGCTTCATACACGCCACACAAAGTGAAGCACAATACAAAGTCACACAACAAGCAAGATACAATCAGGGGGAAGACATTAACAAACCCAACTCCAAGTCAGTCCCTGTGCACACGGCTGAGATGAGGACTGGGTCTGATCTGAGCCAGCCATCAGTGCTTACTGCTGATTCTGTTCAAGCAGTGGAGGATCTGTTATGTTCACAGATTAGTCAGGCAGAGCCTTCGGTGGCAGCTGCCTTTTTGATGTGGTCAGATGTGCAAGGGTCAGCATCTGGAGAGTCTTAACAGTTTATGGCTAAAGTCTTCTGGCTGTAAAGGATTTAATCAGCCTTGGGCCTTTGTAGGTCTCCTCTGGTTCTGCTGGTTGTCAGTTCTGAGTGTCTTTAGTCTGTGCTGGTTTTGATGATATCTGGTCCTGGCTGTAGCACCCCTGGGTGCTTAGGTCACCACAATGACATGAGTCACTGCTTGATGTGAGTGACTCCATCTTGCTCTCTTCGGGGGTTCTCACCGCTGACAGGATCAAATGCAAGTTAGTCCTTTTCCCTGATTCTTTTTCCCCTGAACTAATAAAAAGCCCTTTATAAGATGCAAATGCTGAATCATAATAACTGCTACCCTCACTCCTAACCCTCTCCAGAAGAATTATAGTAAGAAGGAAGGTGGCAGGGGCGCCTGGGTGGCTCAGTGGGTTAAGCCGCTGCCTTCGGCTCAGGTCATGATCTCGGAGTCGTGGGATCGAGCCCCGCATCGGGCTCTCTGCTCTCTCGGGGAGCCTGCTTCCTCCTCTCTCTCTGCCTGCCTCTCTGCCTGCTTGTGATCTCTCTGTCAAATAAATAAATAAAATCTTTAAAAAAAAAAAAAAAGAAGGAAGGTGGCATTTCATAGGCAATAGTACCTGCTGCGTACATCTCTGGTTTTATTTATTTGGGATTTACTTTTTTAGACCATTTTCAAAGAACATTCACCAGCTCCATGGGATTTGATCCCCATGACAGCCTGGTGAGCTGTTCAGGAAAGATACTGCTGCATCATTGAGGAAGGAGGCTTAGCAGATCCAAGTGATTTGCCCAAGGGCTAGGAAGTGACAGGGTCAGGCCTGGAATGGGATGCTGCTCATACCTGTCCCAGTGAACACAGAAGGAGCACAGAAGAACACAGAAGGAGCCAGAGCTCAGATGGGCTCTTTTTTTTTTTTTTAATTTATTTTTTTTTTTATAAACATATAATGTATTATTAGCCCCAGGGGTACAGGTCTGTGAATCGCCAGGTTTACACACTTCACAGCAATCACCATAGCGCCTACCCTCCCCAATGTCCATAACCCCACCATCCTCTCCTTCCCCCTCTCCCCCCAGCGCCCCTCAGTTTGTTTTGTGAGATTAAGAGTCTTTTATGGTTTGTCTCCCTCCCAATCCCATCTTGTCTCATTTATTCTTTTCCTACCCCCCCAACCCCCCCCCCCCCACATTGCATCTCCACTTCCTCATATCAGGGAGATCATATGATAGTTGTCTTTCTCCAACTGACTTATTTTGCTAAGCATAATACCCTCTAGTTCCACCCACGTCATCACAAATGGTAAGATTTCATTTCTTTTGATGGCTGCATAGTATTCCATTGTATATATACACTACATCTTCTTTATCCATTCATCTGTTTATGGACATTTAGGTTCGTTCCATAGTTTGGCTATTGTGGACATTGCTGCTATAAACATTTGGGTGCACATACCCCTTCAGATCACTACATTTGTATCTTTAGGGTAAATACCCAGCAGTGCAATTGCTGGGTCATAGGGTAGCCTTATTTTCAACTTTTTGAGGAACCTCCATGCTGTTTTCCAGAGTGGTTGCACCGGCTTGCATTCCCACCAACAGTGTAGGAGGGTTCCCCTTTCTCCACATCCTCGCCAGCATCTGTCATTTCCTGACATGTTAATTTTAGCCATCCTGACTGGTGTGAGGTGATATCTCATTGTGGTTTTGATTTGTATTTCCCTGATGCTGAGTGATGTGGGCACTTTTTCATGTGTCTGTTGGCCATCTGGATGTTTTCTTTGCAGAAATGTCTGTTCAAGTCCTCTGTCCATTTCTTGATTGGATTATTTGTTCTTTGGGTGTTGAGTTTGCTAAGCTCTTTATAGATTTTGGATACTAGCCCTTTATCTGATATGTCGTTTGCAAATATCTTTCCCCATTCTGTCAGTTGTCTTTTGGTTTTGTTAACTGTTTCCTTTGCTGTGCCAAAGCTTTTGATCTTGATGAAGTCCCAATAGTTCATTTTTGCCCTTGCTTCCCTTGCCTTTGGAGATGTTCCTAGGAAGAAGTTGCTGTGGCTGAGGTCAACGAGGTTGCTGCCTGTGTTCTCCTTAAGGATTTTGATGGATTCCTTTCTCACATTGAGGTCCTTCATCCATTTTGAGTCTATTTTTGTGTGTGATGTAAGGAAATGGTCCAATTTCATTCTTCTGCATGTGGCTGTCCAATTTTCCCAACTCCATTTGTTGAAGAGGCTGTCTTTTTTCCATTGGACATTCTTTCCTGCTTTGTCAAAGATTAGTTGACCATAGAATTGAGGGTCTAATTCTGGGCTCTCTATTCTGTTCCATTGATCTATGTGTCTGTTTTTGTGCCAGTACCATACTGTCTTGATGATGACAGTTTTGTAATAGAGCTTGAAGTCCGGAATTGTGATGCCACCAACTTAGGCTTTCTTTTTCAATATTCCTTTGGCTTTTTTTTTTTTTTTTTTTAAAGATTTATTTATTTATTTATTTGACAGACAGATCACAAGTAGGCAGAGAGGCAGGCAGAGAGAGAGGAGGAAGCAGGCTCCCCGCTGAGCAGAGAGCCCGATGTGGGGCTCGATCTCAGGACCCTGAGACCATGACCTGAGCCGAAAGCAGAGGCTTTAACCCACTGAGCCACCCAGGCGCCCCTTCCTTTGGCTTTTTGAGGTCTTTTCTGGTTCTATATAAATTTTAGGATTATTTGTTCCATTTCTTTGAAAAAAATGGATGGTACTTTGATAGGAATTGCATTAAATATGTAGATTGCTTTAGGTAGCATAGACATTTTCACAATATTTGTTCTTCCAATCCATGAGCATGGAACATTTTTCCATTTCTTTGTGTCTTCCTCAATTTCTTTCATGAATACTTTATAGTTTTCTGAGTATAGATTCTTTGCCTCTTTGGTTATGTTTATTCCTAGGGATCATATGGTTTTGGGTGCAGTTGTAAATGGGATTGACTCCTTAATTTCCCTTTCTTCTGTCTTGTTGTTGGTGTAAAGAAATGCAACTGATTTCTGTGCATTGGTTTTACTTTACTGAAGTTTTACTTTACTGAATTCCTATACAAGTTCTAGCAGTTTTGGAGTGGAGTCTTTTGGGTTTTCCACATATAGTATCATATCACCAGATAGGCTCTTGCAAGGATGGGGGTTGAGCTTGGGTGGACCCATGTGGTCTCGAGGTCTTGGGCTGGGGGCTCAGTGGCTGGGACCAAAAAACTTCCGTCTCCTACTTGATAACAGTAATGGTGTTTGGAGTATTTATTAACTGATAAAAGACATAAATCCAAAAGCCACAATGGATTCACCAATGCTTTCAATGAATTTTCATTTTATGGATCAACAATAAAATCTCTATACCCTTGGTGAATGGTAACTTACAAATATATGAATATAATTAATTTACTCTCCTGATAATACCTAAGGATTTTAGGACCTCTTACAATTCCTGTTTCCCTCATTCTCCATCCCCATCCACCTCTCCCCTACCCCACTCCTCCCAAGTTTGTAAAGAAAACTTCAGACAAAGACTCATTTCAAGGCCACCTGGCATGGCACTGGGAATAGGGTCTTCTGGGGGCCACCCTAGAGAAAGGCCTTTTAGAACAGAGGCTCCATTGCCAGCTACCTTACCTGAAGGTCAAGTTTTGGCAGTGGAAATCAGCATCAGATGGAGATGCTGCAGTGACTCAGATCAGGGATAAGATAGGACTCGGTTATGTGGCCCTGTGCCTGGTATACCAGGAGAAAAGGTCCAGGTGATGGGATTTTGTGTAGAGTGCAGGTAGGCTTGGGGAGGGCTGAGGTATTTAAATCCTTGTTACTATTTTATTTTAAAGTAGGCTCCACAGCCAGCATGGAGTCCAATGCCGGGCTTGAACTCATGACTCTGAGATCAAGACCAGAGCTGAGATGAAGAGCCAGAGCCCTAACTGACTGAGCCACCCAGGTGCCCCTCAAATGCTTTTTAAAGAAGTGGGGGGTTTTTTTTGTTGTTTTTTCAGTTTTTGCCTTCCACAGCCTTCAGTGACCAGGAAAGTGTGGGACTCACACTGCGGATCACCCACGCTCCACAACCCTTCCTACCAGACCTGATGGTCTGTTAAGTGTGACTGTCTTATTCTCACCTCTGTAGAGAGTAAGATTTCTCTTCTCTTGGGTACAGTAGGCAGGCTAAGCTTTTGGATTTTGAATTCTTGCTTCTCCTGTTGCGGCGGGTAAACATATATTTTATATCCTGTTGTGCAGAACACGACCTTGTGAAAATAAGTGACAACTACCCAAATGAGAACAGCAAAAGCTATGTATTCAGAGCTGGCTCTAGCAAGGGAGTCAGCCACCGTCACTGGTTTTCACAGACTCGTAGCCAGACTGAGGAGAGGCAGAGCTTTACGGTGTAAAGAGCAGAGATTTTGGGTGCACCCTGCTTGTAGATATCTGGCGTAGGGAAGCTGAAGGTGAATTTGCTAGAAGCCCGGCATCCCATGTGATTGGTGCATGCTTGGCTTTTTCTGGCTGGTCCTAAATTAGAAGTGCATGGGGGACGAGGACAGATTCAAAGTTAGGAATCAAGTCCTGGCCCTATATGTCTGGCTATTGCGTGTGTATTCAGTTTCTTCCTTTTTTCACCCTCCACAGGATTTGGGCCTATTGCAGCACTGGCCTGGATTGACCCAGATGAGTGTGGGATGGGAGAGCAAGGGTAGAGCTCAGTGAGATTTGTGTTGAAGAAAACAATGCTGGGGCACTTGTGGGGCTCAGTCGGTTAAGCATTTGCCTTCAGGTCAAGTCCTATCTTGGTGTCCTGGGATTGAGCTCAGCGCTGGGCTCCCTGCTGCACGGGGAGCCTGCTCCTCCTGCTTGTGTTCTCTCTCTCTGTGTCAAATAAATAAATAAGTAAGTAAATTAGTAAATAAATAAGTAAAATCAATCTTAAAAAAAAAAAAGAGAGAGAGAGAGAACAATGTGTGTTTCAACGGAAAACTTCTTCACTGTTATACAGATAGCCCTTAGGGTTAGGTTATCAGTGTCTAGTCTAGTTCATCACCTAGGAGCCATTCTCCAACTTTTTGTAAATTGTAGGGAGCTCATAGGCCTAGAAATTGTGTCCCTGTCTGGTTGAGACTTAATTGGCTCCCCCCCATACCCCCTTGGAAAAACCAATTTTGTCTCTGATGTAGTTTTGGAATGTTGGTAAGGTCCAGAGCCGACAGCCAAGGAAGAATTCTTGCAACGTCTTTGGAGCAAAAAGGGTGATTTTATTAAAGCATGGGGACAGGCAGAAAGAGCAGCTGCCCTAGGAGTGTGAGGAGCAACTGATTATATACTTTGGGGTTGGGGAAAGGAAGGTAAGGGAAGTTCCAAAAGGTTTTTCATATGCTAAGGAAGACTCACAGGACGCCAGACACCTTGCTATTGTCAAGCTAAGGCTATTTTTCCCTCTAGCAAAGCATAGGTAAGATAGCTGGAAGCTTCCTGGAGGAAGTTTATGCTCTATCTGCCTCAAGTCCTTGTCAATGGGCAGCAGGTTATAAGGACATTTTATTTTATTATTTTATTTTATTTACACTTCCTTCTGCCTTTGTTTCCCACATCACTATGGATGGGTGGGTGATGATAGCATTCCAGGAAACTGAGTCTGTGGGTCTCTGGAAATTTGGCTATTGATAAGAATGCTTTTTCCTTGTAAATCACAAAGATATTTGTAAAGTGATAGAGGCTTCTGTCTTGCAGGACTGTGATCTCTGTTAGTTAACCATTTGTTTTTTCCTTCCCTTATCTTTAGGACAACCGAGAGTGCCTGAGGACTGTCATACATTTCCGCTCCTGGGAGTGGGGGTGGGAGGGTGCAGGGTGTCAGCTTCTGCTGTGTTTTCAGCTAGCCTTCTCCTTCCTCATCAGACGGAGCACAGATAATGAGGGAACAGAAGGCAAACTGAGGACAAAGTAGATGCTGACAACCCACAACTCCCCTCCCCATGGGATACATGTGACATTCTTCATGTACTCCTGGCTGTCCTAAAGCTAAGGAAAGGAAAAACAAATAGTTAAACTATACAGAGATCACAATCCTACAAGACCCGCATCTCTCTGAGTTGACGAAAGTCTTGCAATTTATAAGAATAAAGCATTTCTATCAATAACCTAGCTTCCAGAAGGAAATGTAGATCAATTAAATGCCCTTATAACCTGCAGCCCACTGACAGATAATAAAAGCAGGCAGAGTGTAACGTTCCTCAGGAAGTTCCCAACTATCTTAATGTTACTGCCTTACTAGAGTAGAGGGGTCAACAACCTGAACTTGAAAATGGCAGGGCCTCGGGGTATCTTTAGGTCCTCTTTAGCATATGAAAGTTCTTTCCAAACCTCCCTTTTTCCTTACCTCCCCCAACCCCATAGTATTTAATCAGCCACTCCTTTGTAGCTCCTTCTGCCCATAGGTCCCATCCCTGTGCTTTAATAAACCACCATTTTGCACCAAAGACATCTCAAGAATTCTTTCCTGGTTGTTGGCTCTGGACTCCACTCCACAGAACCTCACCTATATTCCAAAACCACATCGTATGGGAGACTCAGAACGAGTGAGTCTTGTCTTTGCTTAGGGTCTGGGGTTTTTATGGGTGGTGATCCTGTGATTATCTTCTCAGGCACCCAGGAACTGGGTAAAACAAAGACAAGTGTTATAAACCACTTATATCCTAGAGCTAAGGGTCTTAGTGAGAAGTGGCCTGAAAAATCTCACCAGCTTTCTTCTTAGATGTTATTTGTTGTGCTAGAAGGTCCAAAGAAATCAACACCTTGACCTTTGCAAGGAAGACTTCCATCATCTGTACTTCAAAGTGTGAGTAGGGTGGGGATGTAGGGTGGGGATGCTATTCCTAGCAAGAATAGAGGCAACAAAGAAGCTGTCTTTCATGAGGTCCCTTCAGTTTCTCAATCTCACAGGTACAAAGCAAGTGGCCTTGAGAGTGATGAGGGCCTTTGGTGCTGGGCTTGTCTGTGGAGAGGGTTTTCCATGTGGTTTTTGGGCAGAGAGCGAAGATAATGGCAGTTAAGTTCCTTCTTGTGGATTCTGGTTTGACCCTGGACTTGACCGAGATTGACTTTCTCACCAGCTCTGATTACAGTATGTGTGCCTGCTGGGGAGGTGTTGGGGGTGGGGTGTGTCAGAGCCAGATTTAATTTGGTGCGGAAAAATTAGAAAGTGGGAAGTTCCTTGCATCTGAGACTTATTGCTTTGCAGAACAAAAGGCAAAAGAAATGTAGATAAAATTAAATCTCCTTCTAAGAGAATTTTTGTTTTAAAGATTTTACGTATTTATTTGAGACAGAGTGAGAGCACAAGGAGGGGGAGCAGCAGGCAGAGGGAGCAGGAGAAGCAGGCTCCCCTTGGAGCAGGGAGTGGGATGAAGGATTCGGTCCCAGGACCCTGGGATCACGGCCTGAGCCAAAGGCAGATGCTCAACCTACTGAGCCATCTAGGCACCCACTTCTAAGAGACTCTTAAGCATAGGAAAAAAAGGCGTTGCTGGAGGGGATGGGGGTGGAGGGAGAGGGGGTAACTGGGTGCTGGATGTTAAGAAGGGCACGTGATATAATGAGCACTGGGTATTTTTTTTTTTAAAGATTTTATTTATTCATTTGACATAAAGAGAGATAAGAGAGAGAATAAGCTGGGGAAGCTGCAGGCAGAGGGAGAGAGAAAAGTAGGCTCCCTGCTAAGCAGGACCCTGGGATAATGACCTGAGCCAAAGGTTTACGCCCAACCGACTGAGCCACCCAGGTGCCCCAAGCCCTGGGTATTATATAAGACTGATGAATGACTGACCTCTACCTCTGAAACCAATAATACATTATATTTTAATTATCTGAATTTAAATAAAAAATTTCCTTCTGACTTGTAGCCCATTGACAGATTCTTCCTCCAGGAGGCCCAGTCTTAATGTTAATGCCTTGCCAGAGGAAAAGCAATCCTAGCTTGTTGATAGCCAGGCCTCTAGGATACTGTACATCTTCTGTAACATATGAGAGTCCTTTGGGAAACTTCCCTCGTCTTTACTTTGGCCAGCTTGAAAGTGTATTATCAGTCACCCTTCACAATGCCAGTGCATCTCTTTCCACCCACGCTTCTCCCCATGCTTTAATAAAAACACCTTTAGTTCTCAAGAATTCTTTCTTGGCCCTTGGCTCCTGAGGCCTCCTTCAAACCCATCATGATGAGGCACGTGTCATGGCTGCCTGATCTTGGAGGTTGCTCTGGGCTTTGGGAGAGCATTCGTGCAGCTTGTATCTGTACCACAAACTCACTCCAGCTCCAGTTGGTTGGATTGTTAAATAACACACTTCAGCCCAATCCATCTGAAGGTCGAATAGGCTTTATTAAGCGATTCACGCATAGGGCAGCATCCCATCTGGCAGGTAGGGGAGAACACAAATGAAGACAAGATAGAAGCTATTTATAGGCAGCAGGGCGGGACAGGAAGTTATTAGTGAAAGAGGACTGTTCAGGCAAGGTCACCTTCCTTTAGAAGGAAGTACAGGAGGTCTTCCTAAGTGGACCACCTCAACCTCCTCTGAGAGCTGGAGAAGCTCAAGACTTTCTCCAAGAGGCCCAGGCGGCCTCTGTGGTACTGACCAGAAAACTCCAGATTGATTAGCTTAAGCTTTCACTCCTTGAGAAACTGGAACTACATTTAGGTCTTGGTTTGCTGTCTCCACCTTCGGCCTGTGACTTTCTTTTTTGCCAGAGAGAAGGCAGGTTTTGGGGAAGGCAGATTTGTGTAGGGGCATGGAAGGAGATGTTAAGGATCCTGTTTCAGGCTCTGACTCAAAGTGGCAGCTGCAATAGTCACACCACAAAAGCTTTCCTAAATAAACAATCCAATTCTGCACACCAGAAGTGCTTCCCAGAGAAAACAGGGTGTGCAGGGAGTGAGGGGGTGAGGAGTGAGGGTGGGGATGTGGTGATATGGTCCAGCCCAAGCCTGGGCCTGACTCCCAAGATGTGCGGGGCAGTGGGTGGGGCCCATTGTGCCTCGGCTTCTGTGAACAGTGAGCTAACCAGACACAGAGGGGGCTTTCTGGGAGGACGTGTCACCCTTGGGGAGGAGGGCTGAAACCTCTCCTAGATAGCTCATCTGAGCCCCCGGGGTGTCAGTAGCTCTTGGAGGCCCAGCTGTGTTGGTGCAGAGGAAAGGACACCGGGCTCTCTGGTGCGCACTGTGACTTTGGCTGGATGATGGAGGACTCAGCCACACACCAACACACACACACACACACACACACACACACACACACACTCTCTTCCCTGGGGGCACTTAGTAGAGAACTGGTTGTTCTAGCTGCTGAGAAACCTTCCAGGTCTGGGTTGATGGTTGGGATTTGAGATCACTGGGTCCTGCAGAAGGTCTTCAGTCTTGGAGATAGGGATACTGAATATACCAATGGACAATGGCCTGAAAATAAGTAAAAACAACTCTGAGCCACAGTCTGCAGTAATGAGCCCAGGAAGCCAGGCTGCTCTCTCCAAGCCAGCCTTGTAGGAGGTCAGAGTCATCATCTAGCAATCAGTCCAGGAAGCCAAGCAGTAACCCTGTAACAGCCAGAGACAGCCAACTCAGCACCCCTCACCCATCACACAGGGTGCCCCGCTTCTTCAGCCAGTAGCCTCCAGCCGGGGCACTCCCTTTTTTCCATTATAGAGCTTTCCCCACCCCCAGTGATGGTGGCTGACTTCCCTTGCTAGAGCCAGCTCTGAATGAATAGCCTTTGCCGGTTCTCAGATGAGGGGTCTTCTTTTATTTCTACAAAAGCCTGGGTAGGACCCATGGAGAATCCTAACCCAAAGTGGGTAGGCCCAGCTCCTGACCCAGCCCTTCTCCCAATTCCCCGAATTCCTGGAGCGAGGTTGGGGAGCGGTGGAGAACAAGGCTTGAGGGACTTTTTCAGGGGCTCCTCCTAGGCCTGATAGCTGGGAAACAGGAGGAAGTTTCACAAGAGTGGGAGTCCTAACTGGTGCATTAGACTCATGGGAATTTCAGAGCAGGGCGCCCCTGAAAGTCAGCTGCTGAGTCGAGCGGTCTCTGGACGTTGGCAAACGGGTTTGTGTGGCTGCCCTCAGCAGGTAGCCTTGGGTGTGTACCTAAGTTCTGGGCCTGGGAGGCAGAGACCCAGGCCAGTGAGCAGATGAAAAAACTGGCCAGGTGTGCATCGTGTTACAGGGCCGGCTTTTTTAACTAAAAAAATCACTTTGGTCTATTTTGCATTTAGAGAGAAGTGACAAAAATAATAAAAAGAATGCTCATGTTTACTCAGGTTCCCCAGATGTTAGTATATTGTTGTATTGACTTTGTTCTCCACTGTCTTCCACATGCTTGTGCGTGTGTACATGTGTATGTGTATTACTTTCTCCTGAATCAATAAAGAGTAAGTTTTAGGCATGTCCCTTTATTCTTTTTTTTTTTTTTTTTTTAAGATTTTATTTTTTTATTTGTCAGAGAGAGAGAGAGGGAGAGAGAGCGAGCACAGGCAGACAGAATGGCAGACAGAGGCAGAGGGAGAAGCAGGCTCCCTGATGAGCAAGGAGCCCGATGTGGGACTCGATCCCAGGACGCTGGGATCATGACCTGAGCCGAAGGCAGCTGCTTAACCAACTGAGCCACCCAGGCGTCCCATGTCCCTTTATTCTTGAATATGTTGGGGTGTATTTCCTGAAGACAAGGAGTTCTTATATAACTACAGCACAAGGAACAAAATTGAGTCGTTCCCATGATATCATTTTCTAAATTACAAACCTTAAATATTGATTTCTCAACTTGTCCTAATAATGTTCCTGAGGAGGAAAGAGAATCCAAGATCGTTTGTGGCTTCTGGTTGCCCTCTCTTTATCTCCTGTAATCAGAGGAGGTTACAGTCTGAGCATTTCACAATATTGATGCTTTTGAAGAGGAGGAGTCTGGATTCTATAGAAGGCCCCTGTTTTCTGTGTGGTGTGTTCTTGTGACTGGATTCAGGTTGTGCACCTTTGGTGGGGACACCCAGGTGAGGCTGAGCTCCTCTCCTCTCAGTGCCTCACACTACTGACCTTGAATCCACACAGCCACTTCATGGCCTTCTTGTGTGGTTCTGAGATCAAGCTATGTCCAGTGCCACCAGCATTCGGGGCAAGAGAGCTCAGGCCAGAGGTCAGCATGTCCCCAGAGCAGGCTTCCTGTCACCTTTGTCTCCATCAACAACTGATGGTCAGAATGGGCCTTTTTTTTTTTTTTTTTAAGATTTTTTATGTAGAATTAACACACACACAGAGACAGGGAGAGAGAGAGAGAGACAGACAGACAGACAGATAGTGAGAAAGGGAACACAAGAAGGGGGAGTAAGAGAGGGGGAAGCAGGCTTCTCGCTAAGCAAGGAGCCTGATGCAGGGCTTGATCCCAGGACCCTGAGACCATGACCTGAGCCAAAAGCAGCCATTTAATGACTGAACCACCCAGTTGCCCCCCATCCCTGTTTTTTTGTTTTGTTTTGTTTTGTTTGTGAGAACAGTGACCAGCTAATGTGCATGGTGCAATTTAGAAACCAGTTTTCTTCACCGAGATTAAGGTGTTTGAGATGTGTGACTAAGATATTGCAGAGAGCTTTTTTCCATTCTTGCATAAACAGGCCATAAAGAGCCCCCTTAGGGATGATGTCCTATCACCCTATCTCCTGTCTGGTCCCTGGTGGATTCCTGGAGGCCTAATGCTGGCTTGGCTTTTGGCTTGAAGGTCCTGGAATTCCTCCTTCCTTGGGGATAATGGGACAGGAACTAATGTTTCCATGCTGGCCCAGTTATTTTCCAAGGAGAGGCTGTTGAGCTATTGTGTCCCATCTGGTTCTTAGGGCGGTGGGAGGGACTGAAGGAGCAAACACAGTAATGTCTCCCTTCACTTGTTAAGGGAGGTCAGCAGGCATTTGGGATATAAGTTCTGGCTCTCTTGCTCCAATATTAATGACTTTTACATTTCAGGGACAAAAAGCCACTTGGGACTCATTTGGGAGAGTAAGTTCACTGTGAGTAGTTGACCTGGAGGGGACTTTGTTTGAAGAGGCTACCACTTGGGAGAGGGAGCAAGGGGGGCAACCCAGCATAGGAAGCAGGGGGACTAGTGTTAGGTGGGGAGGGGTGGGTGTTTGCAGCATGAAGACCTTGCCTGAAGGTCTGGGCCTGTGGTCAATGGACAGGACAACTGAGGCCAGCAGGTTGATGGAGAGTGACAGTCTTGTGGCTAGGCCTGTGTCCTGTTGCCACCAGACCATATCCTGATTTTGCCTACTAATGAGACCACCATGGACCTCTCTCATTAGCAGACTGGGACCGAGTTCTGGTATGACCTTGATCACTGGCTGGGTAACTGAGTGCATTCAGGGAACCAGAAAGGGCTGCTCTGAATCCCTGACTACACACAGAGCAAAGAGACCCGGTCTTGCTGGGGTGTGTGTCAGCACCTGTGTGGACCGATGGCCCATTTCCCACCTGCCACACTGAGCCTAGGAATTCGTAGGAGCCCTAGAGCTTAGACGTCTCAGCTCTGTTGACGTAGTGTGAGCATCCAGTTATTCAAAGCTCATCCCTGTGAGAAGCAGGGGTCAGAGGAATGCAGAACTGACCAGACTGGGGAGGGGTGTCACTCAGAGATGGACCAACTGGGAGCCGTCAGTTCTAGAAATGTTCAGCAGACAGGTACCAGGCAAGGGGCCTCCATCCCAGTCCACACCAGAGAGAGGGGCAGGGGGCTTCTGGGGCAGGTCTGACAGAGAGGGGCACATGCTGTCCTCAGAATTTAGGATTGGGGAGCTGTGCTTTGTGATCAGAGGCACCCCTGGGTTGGTGCTCCGGCTGTGTGAGGTGGGCTTGCTGCCCTGCTCTCTCCTGGTCCTTGGGAAAGTGAGCTGATGCCACATAGTGACTTGAAATGGAGGGATGCCCGTTGTGTATTGAACCCAGTTCCTGGAGCACAGATGGGCTTCATAAACATCAGTTGCCTTTGCCTCCTTCCATGTGAACTGGGGTACACGGTGGAGCTGATCTTGAGAAAGAAGTCGAGAGCTCCACCACCAGAATCAGGGATCTGGGGAGGACTGCCTGCTTCCTTAGGGGCTGATTCCCCAAGGCCAGGCAGCCACAAAGACCCTTCTAATCGGGATCCAGGAGTACCTCTGGAAGGCGAATGGACCCATCTTACTGGACTTCCCTCCTTTCCCCACCCACCTACTTCCCACTTTACTCACCCACCTTTGCCTTCCACAGATGTCCCTGCCTTCCAAGCATCGGGACGAGTTTCCTGGCCTCTAACCTCTCTTCCCCTCCAGGCACTGGCCCTAGATGCCAATGCACAGCAGCCCCTGCAGGTCCTGTCCTGCCTGGGGAGAGGGGTCTGGCCTGGCAAGGCTGACTCGATACTGAGCCAATAGCCCACGGCTCCCTAAATTCCTTCTGACTGTAGTAGGCAGGTCCCAGTGCCTAAGGTGGGGCTGTGCTCATGAGTGGTGCCAAGAGCCCCGGCAGCCGGGGCTGGGAGCAGGGCAGGCCCTTACTTGGCCTTTAGATAAACAGGGAGCTGTTTCTAGGAGGATTTCACCTCGCAGGCTTTCTGGGTGCCTCCTGGAGTTACGCTTCAGACCGGCTCTTCGTGTCCATCCATGAGTGAGCCGGTGTTAATTTTGTCGCAGTTGCTGTCATTTCCTGAGTGCTTTACTTTGGGTAGAGCACTTTTCTTTGTTCTGGTTTAAGGCCAAACAACCCTCGATAGACCCAGTTACTGTCTGCAGAGTACAGAGGAAAACACAGGGACACAGAGAGGTTAAGAATCGTGCCCAAGACCACTAAACTAGTAGACAGTCGGGCCCACCTTTGCACGTCAACTTCCTGAACTCAGCAGGTGCTTAGTAAATGTTTGTTAGTGACCAAGAGGGCTCCCACTCTTGCTCACCAGTGTGTTTGTTTTTGGCGTAGCTATTCAAGATCAGTGGTGCTGACCGTGCCCTTGGGCAGGGTGAAGGCTCTGCCTCTGTCGGACACCCTGAGTCACCCCCCGCCCCTGCCGGGTCTGGGACCCATTGCCAATCCTGAGGGGAGTGGATTTGGAGATGGCCTCTCACCTGCCCCAGCTGGGAAGGCATTTTGCCTCTGGAATCAAATGCTTAGTGGGAGCAGCCAAGTCATTAACTTCTTGATGGAATGTGATAGGTTCAACTCCCTGGAGTGAAGTATCAGCTGGAAAAATAAAGCGGTAAACACCGATCTCATCTCTGCTGGGTACATGACATTCTGGATTTTACCGTCCTGTTGCTACACGCTGGGCAGCTGGGGACAGTTTCAGTCTTGGAGACGTTTGCCGTCTCTATCATATCTTTTTCTCTGCAAAGAATGGGGCTGGCCACCTAGTCAGCGTTGCTTGTTTTGTCACTGTGAGGTTCTTAGCTCACCTCCTCCACCACACCATGGGACAGCTTCGTCATGTCCTGGCCCTGAGCTGGTGGCTGTCCCCCTCGCCCCCCCCCCCCCCCCCCCCCCCCCCCAGCCAGCCTGTGGGATGGTGATGGGAGCATGGGCTCTGGAACCAGAGGGTCTGAGCTGGCATCTCTTCTCCAGCACCAGCCCCCGGTGTGTATCAGTGGCTGGCACCTGGGTAGTTCAGAGTAACAGCTATTTATTGTCCCAGTTCTGGGCTCCAAAAGTCCCAGATCAAGGTGTCTGGCAGGCCCCACTCCCTCTTCCAGCTCTAGGGGACGATCCTTCCTTGCCTCTTCCGGCTTCTGGGGCTGCCAGCGATCGTCGGGTTCCCTTGGCTTATAGCTGCCTCACATGTCTGTCTTCTCCTTGTGTTTTTCTCTGTGTCCAGATTTCTCCTTTTTATAAGGATACCAGTTGATTGGAGAGGGCCCACCCTAACAACCTCACTTTAACTTGACTGCCTCTATAAAGACCTGAGTTTCAACTAAGGCAACATTCTGATGTCCCGGGGGTTAGAACCCCAATATACCTTCTTCTGTTGTTGGAGGGAGACACAGTTTAACCCATAACATGGTGTTGCCTTTGACAAGTTACTACTGTCTGCATACCTCGGTTTATTTGCAAAATGGGCTGCAATACATCCTAATACTTAGCTCCTCGGGCTGTTGGGTTGGTGACATAAGTAGATATAGAAATTAAGTGCTTGGGACTGAGGCAGGTGCTTAGTGACAGCTCTGTGAGTCAGAGCAGCTGTTACCAGGGCTTCCTCTGACAGTTGCAGAAATGCAAACCCTGGTGGTGAACACGCTTGCCAAGGATCTGAGGTTAGGTGACAAACCTAAGACTGCCTGGAACCAGAGATGGCTTTGGGATTAGCCCCCTGAGACCAGCATTATGCTGGGTGGCCTGGCTGTTTGCCACTGAAGGAAGGAAGCCAGCTGCACCCAGAGAGCACAGAGCCTAGACTGGAAAGTGTTATCTCCATCTCCTTTTCCAAAGAATTGTTGTCTAAGCCAGCAAGTCTCCTGTAGCACTCAAGTACTCATCGGGGGTAGGGGATGGCTTCGGACCTCTGTCTTCAGCTTGGGTGAAATCCTATCACAAATCTCTTCCTCACTCACGATGGGGGTAGCCCCGAGTATCTGACAATCTGTGCATCTGTGGATCTCCAAGTACAAGAACAAAACCCACCATGGTGTAAGCCCCTGTATTTGTTTCCTTAGTTCCAATGGTGTTTAGCCCCAAATGGCCCCAAAGCTTGGACAACCCTTGTGGCTTGTTAGAGTGGGCCCAGCTGGCTCTTTCTGTCTTTCAGGATCCTAAGGAGCCAGAGCTTGGGGCTGGGGAGCTCTTGGGGTTCTAAATCTGTAGAGGATTCGTGGTTGGATTGACTGGATCCTTGAGAAGCAGACAGATACCTTCCACCCCCCAACCAGAGCCACGATGAAGTCTGGAGGTAGAACTCCTTTGGGTGCAGGTCCAGGAGGGCAAGGCAAGTGGGCATGTCTGCTCATGTGGGATCCTCACATCGCCTTCTTGATCACCTGAGTCACTTGGAGAGTGGCCAGGATGACTGTGGGGTCATTCATCTTCCTGAGGTATTGATGGAGGTGACAGGGTGTTTCCTGATAGGATTAGGGTAGGGGCTTTTATTCTTGCCTGAAGAAGCTGGAAGAAAGTTATAAACCCATGATTTCAGATAAGAGACCATTTACTACTTTATTTGACTCTCATTGTTTTGAGAAACAGATTAGTTTGAATTACTGGGGAATGTATATATATTATATAGATTTTTATAAGGACAACAGTCGATAGGAGAGGGCCCACCCTAACAATCTCACTTTAACTTGACTGCCTCTGTAAAGACTTGATTTTCAACTAAGGCAACATTCTGATGTCCTGGGGGTTAGAATCCCATCATACCTTTTTCTGTTGTTGGAAGGAGACACAGTTCAACCCATAACATGGTGTTACCTTTGAGAAGTTACTACAAGTTAGTTGAATATATTTATATTCAACTAAAAGCAGTTGGAAATCTGTCGAGTACACTCTGTAAATGGATCCAGGCTAATGGAGTGTTCCAAGCAGAGACACCTAGAACAAATAATGATGATTTTTTAACAATGCATCATCACTTTATGGTGTGTGACTATTTTTCCTAAGAATGTAATGTGTATTCACCATAATTTTGGTTGTTTTTTTACTTAGCAACACTGTTTTTTAAGTTTAAATTTAATTAATTAATTTATTCATTTATCAGAGAGAGAGAGAGTACACACAAGCAAGGGGAGCAGCAGGTGGAGGGAGAAGCAGGCTCCTTGCTGAATAGGGAGCCCTATGTGGGACTCAATCCTAGGATTCTGGGATCACAACCTGAGCCTAAGGTATATGTTTAACCAACTGAGCCACCCAGGCATCCCGGTAAGCCTTTTTAGTACATAGGGAATTGAGTAAATTTCACTCTAAACCTATTCCCAAACTGTCAGCATTATCGACACCCCTGTTTTTACTGGATTAGTGTCATCAAGGCTTATAGACATCCCAAAGGTAAGGGGGTGGGGACGCACCACATACTCAATGGGTGAGAACAGATGATGCGAACTGCTGAGACCAAACCTGGTGAGAAATGGCATCTGAATTACCCTCATATTGGTTATTGGCTGGCCAGCATCTTGCTTGTTATAAATTGACATTCCTTTGTTTATGTCTCTATTATTGTCATTTCTTCCAGTACATTGTAAGTTCTCAGACCTGAGAACAATGCTGGGCTTGGAGTTGGGGACTCAACACTGAATCAGTGAAATGTATGAATGGATGAATAAACAGGGCTGTTGCTCCAGACCTTGGTCATTTTTCTGAGTTTGGGTTAATGCGAATTTGAGTCTGATCCCCATGGCTGACCTGATTTCAGGGTAGAAACTAGAAGCTCAGCTCTTCTGATCTAGCCCAGTTTCACCTTTGTCTTTCTTCTGAACTGTCCTCTATGAGTCAGCCTGGGAATTTTCCCCACTTATTTACTCTTTTCTTTCTGCAGGAGGCGAAGACACAGCCCTGGAGAGGGTGAGCAGTCCAGCTCCTCAGGCAGTGGCTCTCAACCCTGGCAAGCAACACATTAGAATAACTGGGGGAGCTTAAAAGGAATTGACTAGCCCATCTCCACCCCTTTCCAGGGCTAATTGGTATGAGGGTGGGTCTGGGCACCAGCATTTGTTACAGACTTCTCCTGTGCAGCCAGAATTGAGAACCACTGGAATGGTGCTTCTCGAAATGTTGTCAGTATCAAACATCCAGATGGCCAACAGACACATGAAAGATACTTAACATCACTCATCATCAATGAAATGCAAATCAAAATCAAATGAGCTATTACCTCACACCTGTCAGAATGGCTAGTATCAAAAAGACAAGAAATGAGCATTGGTGAGGATGTGGAGAAAGGGGGAACCCTCATGCACTATTGGTCGGAATGCAAACTGGGGCAGCCACTGTGGAAAATAGTATGGAGGTTCCTCAAAAAGTTAGAAATACCATATGACCCAGTAATTCTACTTCTGGGTATTTACCCGAAGACAACAAATATGCTCATTGGAAAAGTTATGTGCGCCCCTACATTTATTGCAGCATTATGATAGCCAAGGTATGGAAGCAACTCAAGTGTCCATTGATAGATGAATGGATAAAGACGATATGGTAATGGGGCACTGGGTGGCTTAGTCAGTGAAGCATCTGACTCTGGATTTTGGCTCAGGTCATGATTTGGGGGTCATGGGATCAAGCCCCACATCCGGCTCCATGCTCAGCAGGGAGTCTGCTTAAGATTATCTCCCTCTCCCTGTGCCCCACCCCTCCCCCTTGCTCTCTCTCTCTCTAAAAGAGAAAAGATGTGGTATATATACACAATGGAATATCACTCAGCCATAAAAAGAGAATGTGATCTTGCCATTTCCATCATCATGGTTGAACTTAGGGAGTACAGTGCTAAGTGAAATAAGGCAGAGGAAGACAAGTTCCATTATGGCTGCACTTCTATGTGAAATCTAACATAAAAAACAAAACAGACAAACAAAACAAGAAACAGATTCATAAATACAGAGAACAAAGTGGTGGTTTCTAGAGGGGAAAGGGTGGGGTGGTGGACAAAATAGGTGAAGGGGATTAGGAGGCCCAAAGTTATAAAATTACTAAGTCACAGGGATGAAAAGAACAGCATAGGAAATATAGTCAATGATATTGTAATAACCTTGTATGGTGGTGGGTGGTGACTGTACTTGCAATGGTGAGCATTTCATAAAGTATGTAAATATCAAATCACTAGGTTGTACACCTGAAACTAATATAATATTGTATGTTGACTATACCTCAAATAAAAATTGAAAGAAAAGAGAAGAAATAGTCAGGATCAGAATCACCTAGGGGCTGTTAGGCACCTGTTGTTTGGTCCCTCCTTAGGTTCTGGTTTTTTTTTTGTTTTGTTTTGTTTTTTTGTTTTAAGGTTTTATTTATTTATTTGTCAAAGAGAGAGAGAGCGCAAACAGGAGGAGAGAGAGGACAGGCAGAGGGAGAAGCCGACTCCCCACTGAGCCCAATGTGGATCCCCCTTCCTGGGACCCTGAGATCATGACCTGAGCCAAAGGCAGATGCTTAACCAGCTAAGCCACCCAGGCATCCCCCTAGGTTCTGATTTCTAGCCTGGGGTGATGGTACAGAATGTGCATTTTCTGCCACACTCCCAGGACCTGCTGTTGCTGTTCCACTTCAGGAACTGCCGCCCTTGGGACTGGGGCATGGTTGCCCCTGATTCTCCCTGACATGGAGTTTTCTGTTTCCTGCACATGCTGTGCCTGTTCCTCCTTTCTCCAGCTGGGGCTCTCGCTTTGCCTGCTGCATTGGCCTGCCCTTTGCTGAGCTCTGCGCCATTCCTGACAGGGTGCAGGAAGCAGTTTTTTTAAATCTGCTCTTCTCAACCCAAAGGAAATTGGAATGCTTAGAAAGGAGTTTGTGTGGAGGGGGAACTGGACACCACCCCCCTCCCCCCATGGGGACCCAGCACCTGGAAGTGGACACATTCAGAGGTGGTTGAGATATGGGCTCTGGAAGGGTCGTGCATTCCTGAGAGGCAGGGTTGGGGCTGAGTCATGTGCTACCTCTAGGAATTGGCTTGCCCTTGAGGGGTCAGCAAGGCCTGGATGTCAGAGCCTCAGAGGACAGCCACGGTTAATAAAAGTCACAGTTACCACAGGGCGTTGTTGGCCCTGAGCTGGGCAGATGCAGCAATGGGCATCCCTGTGGACTCATTTTAAAGTCACTCTAAAAACACTGCTTAGTGCATAAGTACACCTTGGCGTATAACCGCCCCTAGCCTCTCAGCTCAGCCAGCCTCTCCTAGGCCAGGTTAGGGGGTGTGGCCGTCATCCCCCCCTCCGGTCCCTGTCCGGTGTATCCCTTGGCCACAGTTTGGGACCTGAGGCTAGCTGCAGCAGTGTGACATCACCGCTCACAGACCCAAGGGGGCAGAACCAGAAGCTTCGGGAGTGCCGGGCAAAGCGGAACCGCATGTGACCACTTTGCATGTCAGTTCCCGAGGAAGCCGGAGCGCCGGGCTATGACAGGACTCGGAGGAAAGTGGATTCTCCTTTGTGATGAACTTCGGTTGAGGCCCTTATTGCGGCTGCTCAAGCCTGCTGAGCCCAGGTGCTGAGCTTGCTCATGACACCTGCCCCGGGGGCGATGAGTGTGCCAACAGGGACAGGTGGGTCAGGGCTCTGTGTGCCTGTTCCAGGGCTGGCGTGTCACCAGCAGGCGGGGTTACCATGAGCCTGTGCATTCTATAACGTGATACACAGATGAGACGGTCATGGGTACATTTGGGGCCCTGCAGGGTGAGTCAGTCCCCATCACTGTTTTCCAGAAGTGTGGGGCTCAGCCATCAGCTGAACAAAGCAAAATGTTCGATAGGTTACTGAGAGCCTATTAGAAAGCAGAGAGGTCTCCTGGCTCATGAAAAGAGCTGCCCAGAAACTGGCAGCTATCCTGGCAGCTGGGGCGATGTTCAGGCGGGTGGTTAGGGGTTGGGGAGTGTGAGTGACAGTGGCCAGAAAGGCCCTGTGACCCAAGACTCGCAGTCACCAAAGACCGGGAAGGATGACTCGGAAGTTGTGTCTTCCAGTGAGTTCCGTCTATTGCCTTTGAGGTGTGTGTGTGTCTGCTATCACTTATTTTTAAAATGTAAACATCTCGTGTGTACCGATGATGCCTGTTACTCAGTTTGGGTGTGGATCTTCGATTTTTAATATACTGAGAGCTGCTTTTGAAGTTTTTGTCAGGTCTCTCTCCATGCTTGCTGGAGCCCTGCCAGACACTAGAAGTAGTGATTATTGGTTATGGTGGGAGGCTGGCCTGACCCTGGGGAAGTAGGATAAGAATAGCACTTCATTAAAGAGAAGCCCTGCCCCGCAAAGCCGGCACACACACACACATGCACATACATACACATCCCTAAGAGTCCTAGCATAAAAACAGTTTTTTAAGCCGCCTTTATTGTGGACATAAGATCAGTTTGGTAAGTCTTGTAACAGGAGTGGAGGGAGTCTGTGAAGTACTGAGTAGAAGATTTAGCTGCTGGGATCAGTGGGCAGTGGGAGGCCTAGAGGCAGGAAAGGTAGGGTGGAGCGGATGCTGGGGTGGTCCCGAGAGGTGGGTGGACGCTGATGGTGGGGTCTGGTGGTAGGTTCTCGTTGGGATCTCGGAGTTGCTATCTAATGGTTTTTCCACCATCCCGTGCTGTGAAGCCCAACGGGGGGGGTGAATCCACAGCAGCTTTCCTCCCGGCCAGAGCAGGACCTGGCTGTGCCTCCGAGATTTTGGTCTGGAGCCCTGCTTTGGGAAGGGGCAGAAAGGTGCTACGCCAACTGTCGAGGAGGGCAGCATCTCTGTGCCCCAGGAGCATCAGGATGATACTGTGCCTGGGACTGACCTGATTGTGTCTGTGAGGTCATGATTTGGGTTCTTCTCTTTCAGTCTAGACCAGATCAGGAAGCAACCCAGACGATTGGCAGGCCAGGTCCTTCTGCCTCCTCTTGGTGGGGGGGCCTTGAGCTGACAGATGAGTGAGCATTGCATGGCTTATTTTAGAAATCAGATATCGTAAGGAAATTGTCCCTCTTTCTGGTTTTAAGGAAAATAAATTTTTATTCACCCCTCCCTTGGAGCAAAGAATGTGGTTTCATCTCTGTGAGTGGCTTGTTAGTGCTCTGGATGGCTTCTAGGTTTTTCTCCTGGGCAGGCCACATCCCTGACGCTGGTGTGTCTCAGGCCCAGAAGGTGGAAAGGCAAGGCCAGGGAAGCAGGGGCATCTACTGGGCCTCAAGTCAGAGCAGGTGGGGATGGCCTGGTGCCTCCAGAGCCCCATGGCAGGGCAAGGCTTGGCTGTGTGGCTGGAGGAACAGGGGAGGGGAGGGCTCTGGACTGGGCCTGGGTATTGTTGAGAAAGAGAGTTAGCATGAAATGGGGCTAGTATCCAGCTCCCCTTCTCCCATGCTCTGGGTCCTATGGGCAGGTTGCAAGGAGAATGGGCACATTCCCATCCCTTTCCAGGGTCTCTCTGGAAAGCAAGGCAGGGAGAAGGAAGCAAAAGGACAGGCTGGCAAGAAAAAGCCTTTCTGTAATGAAGATTGGATTTTCTCTGAATTGGACAGCAAAATCCAATCTCTCCTGTAGATCTCAAAAGCTCTATGCAGACTCTGTCTACACTTGCTAGAGCAGCTCAGCCCTTCGGTGTGAAGGAAATGGTGGTGTTCCAATCCTCAGTCATGTAGAGCACTTTCCTAGGCTTCTATTTACAGTCACAGAGCACAGACTTTGAAAACTGGAAGCAATCTCTGAGCTCATGCGCCAGTAAACAATGGTCTCCTGACCATGTCCACGTCTGAATTCCTGTCACCTACGATTAGGTGACCTACCATGGCAAAAGAGGTTTTACAGATGTGATTCAGGTAAGAATTTTCAGGTGGCAAGTTTATCCTGGCTTATTTGGGTGAGCACCAGATATAACCACCAGGGTCCTCATAAGAGGGAGCACAGAGCTCAAAGGAAAAAGAAGGTCACGTGATGATGGGAGCAATGGGAGAAAGCGGATGTACTAGAGGCCTCCATGAATAAATGAGGACAGCCTCTGGAAATGCATTTTCCATGGAAGCCTTCAGAAGGAGCTTGGCACCACTGACGTCTTGATTTCAGGCCATGGACAGAGACACCTGTCCAACACCTGACCTCCAGAACTGTAAGAGAATTAATTAGTGGGTATTGCATGAAGCCAGTGTTTGAGGTAATTTGTGAGAGCAGCAACAGGGAACTGATACAGAACTCATTTATTTCAGCTCTCTCTTTTCACAGATGAGACCGAAGCCCATTTGTAGTCAATATTTTCATGTTTAGCTTGTGAAGTTGTTAATTATGTATGGGAATGGGGATACATGGTATGACATTTCCTCTGTCTCTATGAATAAGACACAAGAGATTTTTTTCTGTTGTTGGCCAGCTGACCAGAACAGGCCTAAGCATTTTAATTTTATGGGGGCTGATTGCTAAATTGATCCTGTGGGTGTGATAACCATAATCTTAATCCAAATTAAGGACTCTCACCTGACAAGAATGAGTGAATTTATCCAGATAATTTGACAGATGCTGTCCCAGCAAACCATAGACAAACAGTCTATGTTATAATCCATGACATTGTGGCCACCACAGGCTCTTTGCTCCTCCCAGCTCCTTTCTCACGGTTCCCTACCTTTTGGCCTCCATGGGAGGAAAGGGAGTTGGAACTTTGCCACAGAGGTTTTCAGAAGATGCTGTTCATTTCTGACCCAAAGTAGACTTGGGAAAGGCCTGGGTTCAAAAAATGAAGACTCATTGCTTCAATCCTTGCAATAAACGTCCTGGCTTACTTTCACCTCAAACCTCAGAGGATTTCGAGATACTTCAGAACATTCTGTGCCTTGTTCATTTCCCATCAGTTGGTGGAGAAATTGAACCAAATGCTCTGGTGATAGTGAGGAGAAGACAGTGTAGACAATGCAGATGGGTGGGAAATAGAGGAACGCAGGGCAGGGGGAGCCATTTTTCCACGAAGACTTTTGGTGATGGTTGGGTCTGAGGCATTAGTTCTTTCAAGGGCCATTCAAGCAATTCTTGCGGCTCCATGATCACATTTTCCCACCAAAGAAGTGAGGTCACGTAAATTCCTCTTTATGGATCACAAGATCAGCAGTTATACTTCAATATGGCCAACGGCAGATCGCAGGGTTTCACTTCCTCTTTTTGACTATATTAAGCTGTGGGCTTCCCTGTGCTCTTTAGTGAGTATGATCCCAGCCGAGGCAAGGTTATCTGGCGCTGGTGTGTTTGGTTGACCACAGAGAGAGCAAGGACAGGACTCAGTTATTTGCATACCCTTCATCCTGGGATGATGAGGTATTTGGGGAAATTTCCCTGCATGGGGGTGAATTTATACCCTCAACGTTACTTGGCTTGACCCAAAATTTATAGCTCAAACTTTAATAACCATGTCAAAATTTTGGAACAAAAGCAGACATTCTCCCTTCAACTGGTCCTTGGAGAAAGGATAAACACGGATACAGTGTAATATTTACCCCTTGGCCAACAAACTCCATTTTGAGGACATTACAGCTTCTATCACGAAGTTATATAAGTCAATACAGCTTTCTCACCTGTGGTCCCCCTAAGTGCCTGGACCTCAATTTGCGACCACGTCTAAGTTTCCATCGAGGTCCAACATTGTATTTTTCTCAGATTTTGTTTACCCAATCTGAGATGAGATTCCCTGGGAGTTCTCTTCCTTGTTAGCAAAAGGATAAATCTAGGGCCTGTGGGCCCTTTTAACGTGGAGCCATTTGTTTTGACTTGTCTCTAGACATTTCTCATCTGCCTTTCCACCTCTAAGAACCCCAGTACCTGAGTCAGTTAGATGGAAAGTGCCATTAAGGTTAGCAACATGGATTTTAAAGGACATTCGGGTAAGTGTAAGATTCCATCCACCAACATGGGGGGTCCATATTATACCCCTGCCTACACCACGCAGCTCAGCCCAACAAGAGGACACGCGACCCAGAGGGCTCACATCCCCACCCCATGCCCTGGTCCTGGCCAAGTTCGTATCCTTTTCCACGTGGCTTCCTGTTCATCTCAGGGAGGGCACTGGCCCTGGGGGGTGGTGCAAGCCACCCAGGCAGACACAGGGGCAGTGAACCCGGCAGGGGGAGGGCTGCTGTGGGCTCTGTGCATCTGAGGCCTTGCATGGGGTCTCAGTGGGCCCTGGGCAAGCTCCTGCAGGGGGAGTTAGGAGACATTTGTTTTGTACAGACATGACTTAGGACCAAAGTTCCATTTCTAAGAGGATAAGCTATTCAGTTAGGCAAATTCCACAAGTGGTAATAAAGACTTGGAAAGTCACCCTCTTCCTTCGCATGACAATTAAACATCATATAAGACTGGGAACCAGGGGACTCAAAGCTTAACTTCCCTTCTATCCCAGAAGAGATGTTCTGTGGGGGAAAACACCTACCAGCCCACTGGCTGAAGACCCGAAGACCTCCTTTTCTCTTTGATGGGGCCACGGCCAGCAGAATAGACATCACTTCAAAACTGCCTCTCAGCTGGAAGTACGCAAGTTTTAGCGAGTCACAAAAAAATAGGGAAACTTGCGCACAGTGTCCTTGGCCACTTCCCCATCTGAATGATCACGCACCCAGTGCCGTCGCTGAGAGGGTGCTCCCTTGTGAAGAGGGAAAAGGTGTGTCCATAGCCATTCAATCAGAGAGAGTGACACAAGCCCTATTAGGAAATCCCTGGAGTATGGGGATATAAATCCTGGCCTGGACTGCCCAGTTTCCACTGAAGGTAAAAGTCGGGCCTGGCAGCCTTCCCCAGGCGAGAAGCAACAAGGTCAAAGAATGCAGGGCTGCAGGTAAGAGGCTTTTGAGAGAGAGAGAGAGAGAGAGAGGATGAGAGAGAGGGAGTGCCAGAATGAGGGGGAAGAGAGAGGGAGAGAGACTGTGAGGAGAAAGAGAGATGGAATGAGGAAAGAGAATGAGTGAGACAGAGGGAATGAGAGAAAGAGGTAATGAAAGAATGAGGGGGAGAGAGAATGAGAGGGAGAGAACTAGAGATGGCATGAGAAAGAGATGGAATGAGGGAATGAGAGAGAGAGAGAGAGAGGGAATGAGAGAGGAATGACAGAATGAGGGGGGAGAGAGAGGGAGAGAGAATGAGAGAGAATGAGAGATGGAATGAGAGAAAGAGGGAATGAGAGAATGGGGGACAGAGAGAATGAGAGAGAGAAAGAGAGAGATGGAATGAGGGGAATAGAGAGAGGAAATGAGAGCGAGAAATGGAATGAGAGAGGGAATGAGAGAGAGGAATGACAATGGGGGAGAGAGAGAGAGGGAGAGAAATCTGGGCAGTCAGGACACTTGGGTTCCATTTCAGGGGTGGCTTTCCTGGTGTCTCTGGACCTTGGGTGCCTTCTCTGGGTGCTATTCCTCATCTCTGCGACCTTCGCATGTTGGAAGGTGACCCTGACCTTCTTAGGCTTTAGTGTCTCTGTCAAAAATGGGCTGGATCAGAGGATTTCTGAGGATCTTCTGTGATTCACAGTGACAGGTAAAAATGCTGTGGGATCCAATTAAAGGAGACTCTTAGCTGTAGACAGTCACCTCGGGAGAGCCTGTGCCTGTGAGGCTTATACTGAATTTAGAGGGTTGCTTCTTCGGAAGGTCAGGGGGTTTTCTAGCATGGCATGTTTTCTTTTTAAAAGTAGGTGTAATTTTTCTAACACTCGTGCTGTCAGAGCTGGCTGAGGGCCAGTGTTCCGGGTTGTCTCAGAGGAGTAGTGAGCAGATCGTGGTGGGAAAATGTTAAGCCGTGGGGCTAAAAGGTCTGCGTTCAAGTTCTCAAGAGACTTTCCCTCTTCCTAGCTATATGTCACATGTGTGTCCATATCATAGCTGTCTTTAAAAAACTCTATGCTGTAGTGAATGAGGGGTACCCTTTGAATAGAGGTCATCTACCTGGTGGCCAGCAGCTGGCCAGTAATTGATAGCCAGGCAGCATTAAGCTTACCTTTATCCTCTGCTTCATTATTGTGAAATAATAACACTGGGTACAATTTTTTAAAATAAAGTTGCTTTTTATCCTCAGTTATTATTAAGTAAATTGCACAATTTATTTTTAACCCCTCAGTGCCTCAGTGTCCCCATCTGTAAATAGTGAACTCGATGGGGAGGATCATAGGGTCGTGGGAAAAGTAAATGAGTATGAATCATGTAAAGCACTTCAAGTAGCCCGGCTCACTCTGTGGGTGCGGCTGAAACATTGGCTCTCACTCTTTGGCGCACTCTCTCTTGAATCCCTCCCCTTGGAAGTCCTTTGCTCCTCGTGGAACCCCAGCTCCCTCAGGAGTCACCTACGTTGTGGCCCCCAGCTTTGCCACTGAAGTGCTGTGATCCAGGTCAAGGCTGGCATCTGTCTGGGTTTCCTCTTCTGTAATTAGTTTAGTGACTTGACCTTGCAGGGTTCCCCTAGCTGCTCGGGGTCGGCAGAGGGATGCGGCCAGCTTCCCTCTCTGCAGTTCACCCCACCCCACCAAGCTCAGTCTTGCCCTGGCTCTTCTCTCTGAGCTTTGCCATCCCAAGAGGGCAGTGGGTTCCTTCCCACCGGCTCAGTGCGATATTCCCACACGCACAACAGGAAGAGCACCTTCTCTCACATCTCATTAGTTTTGTTCAGTTCCATTGCATTTTCCATGTTTTAGCCTCTGGTTACCCTAAAAGGCCAGCAGGAAACTTGGATAGTGTCAGAGGCACTGGGAGGACAGTCTCTGCCCCATTGGTTCCCAGCTGCCTGGGAGCACCTGCCAAGCCCTACCAGCAGGTGTCCCCTCAACCTTCTGGCTCCCACCGGACCTCATCCCCCAGCTGTTACACAGCAAACCCCTGTGTGATCAAGACCCTTAGACTCCGTCCCTCCTCGCCTCCCCTGGGCTAGCAGAAGTCAGTGTCACATGAAAACGCAACGGACAAAGCCTGAGTCATACGGGTTTGAGTTGTCTTTTTCTGTGAACATCACCAGCTGTCCGGACGAGGGCACATGGTCATGATGGTGATTTTGGCCAGTGCGTTTCAAACTTGAGGGTGAACTAGCACCCCTGAGGCTTAGTAAGCACAGACTGCTGGATCCACTCAGATTGTGATCCAGTCTTATGTGCAGGGTGTCTGAGGTAGAAGTTCCCAGGTGATGCTGATTCTGCTGCTGCTGGTCTGCAGACCACACTTTGAGAACCACTTCCTTAGGTGATAATAAGAGGCTTTAGATCCAGTAGCACACTGAGTTGTTTCAGGACAAGAAATGTTTGAGGCCATTTTCAAAACAGAAGTCACAGAGACCTGCTGGGTTTGACATGAATGCTAGAGGCTGGAGGTCTTAAATAGGAGAGCTCTATTTAACAGATGGACAAACAGGTGCAGAGGGAATGATAAGTATCTCAGTGTCTGGAACCTGACCTCAGGCTCCTAACGGTTTTGTTCTCCACTCACGAAGGGACATTGCCTAACATAGGAGGGAAGAGGGTTGCAAAGAGCAGCCAAGAGATGAAGGGAATATGGAAGCTTCTGTGGCCGGCCGATGGGCCAGAACCAGGGGGGCCACAAAAGAAACAGTGATGGAGTTGTTGGTCCTCTGGCATCTCAGAGTTCCTGCTCCGATGGTTCTTAGCCCTGGCTGAGTGTTACCATCACCTGGGGAGCTCTTAAAAAATCCCTTTACCTGGGACCAATTACATCATTCATGTTGGGGGCTGGGACCTGGGCATTAGTAGTGTTGAAAACCTTCCAGGCAGTTCTGATGTATACCCAAGGCCGAGATCCCCTGCACTATTCCACCTCTTACACTCTTTACTGTCCCACTTTTTATTAATTCTTCAGGGACTCCTCCTCTCTTCCTTCAAACCCTGTGTTCTGAATTGGTAATTTATCTGATAAATTTCAGATAAATGGGCATTTTACTCACCAGTAGTGTGCACACGAGAGAAGTCTGAAAATCTGTATTAAACTCCCTACCGACATTTCTGAAACACACGTTGGTTAAGAACCTCTGTTTCATAATAAGCAAAGATAATTTCCTAAACAGAAGGAGGTGAATGATTGTGGCATTTGACTGTGGGCCCAATGAGTCCAGCTTAAGACTAGTTATCTTGCCATGCAACTTAGTCATATAACTTAGCTTTTGGATGTTAGTTTCACTCATCGGATGACAGGGATGGGGTAGGGAGCAGAGGTTCTTTGCTATGGTTAAGGATTTCTGGAAAGTATTCATACCACCCAAAGTTTTCATGAAACATCAAGGGGACATTTAAGAATATGTGGGCTTCATTGGGGATTTCAAACTTGAGTGTATTGGGGGGCCATGCAGTAAATCAAATATGTGAGGCTATAAGTGATAAGGCCAGTGGCCAACTGGAATGAGTTTGTCTCTTGGGAAATACATTCAGCGAAGACTAACATCAACATTCCAGCTGAATAATGCATACTCATAAGCTGAACTGGCCCAGATCCCAGTTTGTGATTTGCGGACTGGCTTTGACAATATGATCACATACCCCCAGAGTGAAAGGGATCAGGAGCAAAACCTGCCCCTCCTTTTATTTATATTTCCTTAGAGGAGTTATTTAACTCCTGTAAGCCCCAATGTCTTCATCTCTAAAATGAAAATAATAATAGTAGTTCACTTAATGTTGGGGAAAATAACGGAAAACTTTGCCTACTGCCTGCATTTATTGGTGTTCAGTAAATGTTAGCTAGCATCTTCAATATCATCATCATCAGATCATACGATTCTGACAGCAAAATTTCAGAAACCCCTCTGAAGAGCTGCGGTGATCAGGACATAGGGGTTTACTATAATCTCTGCTCTCATTCCCTGTCAGCATCTGCCTACTCTACTTAAGAATAAGGCAGTTTATTTTTTATTATTATTATTTTTTAAGATTTTATTTATTTATTTGACAGACAGAGATCACAAGTAGGCCGAGAGGCAGGCAGAGAGAGAAGAGGAAGCAGGTTCCCCGCTGAGCAGAAAACCCAATGTGGGGCTTGATCCCAGGACCCTGGGATCATGACCTGAGCCGAAGGCAGAGGCTTCAACACACTGAGCCACCCAGGCGCCCCAAGAATAAGGCAGTTTAAAGACGAGTGCTTCTCCATTGTCTAGAAATCCTGTTGATATGCCTGTAATCCCAATGCCTAAGTCTGAGTTGGAGCCTGAGATTTTGCATTTCTTCACAAATGATGCTGCTAGTCCATGGACCACACTTTAAGTAGCAAAGCTTCAGAATATTTGAACCAAGGTTTTCTTACTTGGGAGCAAGGAAGAAGTGAATGTACAGCGTTGGATGGGTCCTGGATTTTCTAGAGCTAATATTAATCAGAATGGTTTTTTAAATGTCTGCCGTAGACAGAATTCTAAGATGAGCCCCCACTGATCCATGCCCTTGTGTAATTCCCCCTCCCCTGAATGAGGATGGAATATATGAATGTGAGGGGATATCACCCTCATGATTACATTTACCTTCTGCCACCAAGGTAAAGGAATTTTGCAGGTGTAATTTAAGACCCTGATGTGATGACTTGAAGTTAATCAAAAGGAATTTCCCTGAGCATGCCTGAAACAACTAGGTGGGCTCTTTTTTTTTTTAATTTTATTTATTTGATAGACAGAGATCACAAGTAGGCAGAGAGGCAGGTAGAGAGAGAGGAAGGGAAGCAGGCTCCCTGCTCAGCAGAGAGCCTGATGTGGGGCTCGATCCCAGGACCCTGGGATCATGACCTGAGCTGAAGGCAGAGGCTTTAACCCACTGAGCCACCCAGGTGCCCCACTAGGTGGGCTCTTAAAAAAAAAATAAAATAAAAAAAGTTCTAGAGATTAGAGTCAAGAGGTCAGCGAGAGTTGAAGCAACATCTGATGTTGCTCTATTGGTCTTGAAAAAACAAACTGTCTTGTGGAAATGGCCATAGGTCAGGAAATGGTGGATAGCTTCCAGCTGCTGACCGTGGCCTCGGCTGACAGCCAGCAAGAAAGTGGGTACCTCAGTTTATACAATCACAAGGAACTGACTTCTAGCAGCAAACACATGGAACAGAAGCTTGGGATTTGATAGTCTCTTACACCCTCAGCAGAGACTTCATCCAAGATGAGACCAGACATCTGACCCATGACAGTATGACTAATGAAGGGGTGTTATTTTAAGTCACTGAGTTTGTGGGATTTCTACAAAGCAACAGAAAACGAGTACGATGTCTTATTTCTTCTCTTCGATTGTGGTGCATATCAGTCCAAGATATAGATAACCTCATGGAGACCGTCTGTTGGATTGTTTGGACATGGGTGCTGGGGTGGGAAATAGGTGTTCTCCTCCTTAGCAGAAGGAGAAACAGACATGGAGACACACTGGAGTGGATGCATGGGTGGAAGTAGACCTCATCCTCCTATCAGGTTGACCTGATCATCCTATGTGGCCACCATCAATAAACGAGGGCTCGAGAAAAGGGGGCTGGAGGGTAGGGCACCAGAAATGAAATGCATAGGCTTGCAAGTGACCCATGCCCTTCCCACTTACTTTTCATGGCTGTAACCTGTCCTGCGGCTATCCCTGAGACATGGCATCCTGTGTGTACCCCAAAGTAGAAAAGTACCAGACGTTGGTGAGCGTGAGTCTGTCTACCATGGCATGTTGCTTAGTTGGGTGGGAGTGGCGGGAGAGAAAACAGGATCTCAGGCTGTTCAGCCTCACAGATCTCTTCCTGGCTCTGGGACAAGATGGTGGGACATCCCAACGCTGAGAGTAGCAAGAGGGGCTATGTGTGTGAATGGAACACTCACTCCTAGACAGAGGAGGGCGAAGGGCTTCTGGGGACTTTTTGGGTCTGCGGAAAACCCAGTCAGTCTGGGCTGTCTTCAGCTAAATAGTGAGCTTTCTTGTGGCAAGGGATTTCCCCCACACAATATAGATAAAAATCACTTGGGTTTTCAATTGTTTGTTTTTGCTTGACTTTTATCTGCTTGTATGGACATGCTGAACACAGGGCTGGGGAAGGCTGCCACCTTCTGTGACTCTCAGAGGACTAGTCATTCTGGGTGGGCACATTTTCCAGGGATGGAAGATGGTCTTTCAAAGCATAAACAGAAAATCCCCCCTTTTTTTGACAACTTAATTTTGGAAGGAAATATTTCTTTTTCTTTCTTAAAAAAAAGCAGCAGGCAGAGCAGACTCCCTGCTGAGCAAGCAGGGAGCCAGATGTGAGACTTGATCCCAGGTCCCTGAGATCATGACCTGAGCCAAAGGCAGATGCTTAACTGACTGAGCCACCCAGGCATCCCTGGAAGAGAATATTTCTAAAATATATGTAGCGTGGTGAAAATTTATATTCACTGCAAACTGATGCCAAAAAATGTACCTTTCTTTTCTAACTTTTCTAACAAGCATTTCATTTGGTGATTGAGGTCCCTTTAGTACCATGTCTTCTCCATCTTGCTGGCTCACATCTGCTTCTCTTAGATTTATTCAGTCTCTTTGGGGGTAAATGCTCAGGCTTTCAGTTTCTCACCTCATTGCTTTCTTCTAGCCAGGAAGGAGCCTGAGAGTATGGAAGCCATGCCCCAGGGTGGCAGTCCACACCTGATCACCTGGGGCCTTCACTGGTTTCCGTGGAGATGTCCCTGGACCTGGCTGGTCATGGGGTGTCCTGCCAAATCTACTGCTGAGGTCTGTAGCTGGGAAAACCCACAGTCTGATCTTGCAGCTGGGTCAGAGCTGCCACAATGGCCAACTTGGGCCCACTGTGCCCCTCAATGGCTCCACAGGCTCTCTGTGTCTTCGCCAGGCCATGTTTCTCATCTGGCTTTGACTGGTCACTTGTGCAGGTGATACTCAAAATATTTGACAACCAGCAGGGGATGAGCACCAACCAGTCAGAACAGACGCTATAGGATCTGTTACTAGACTGCAAAGATCTCCAAGGAGCCCCAGGAAAGGCATGGTAGCAGAGGACAGAGAGCTCAGGGCTTGGTTAAGTGATATTTACCAGCTGGTGGAGACATGTTTCCATCTTTGGCCACACTGCTCCTTATGGACTGAATATCCAGCTCCAGGTCACCTTGTCCTTTATCACAGCAGCCCCAAATTAGCCCAGATCTCAGTTTACCTCCCATTCCCCACTTGAAGCACAGAGAAGTATCTGGGTTTCTTCCCTATCAGTGAGAAACTCAGGCTAGCAGGCCTTCTGTCTCTTTGCCCTCGGGTTTTGAACTCAGAGTCAGGAGCGGGCCAATATGCTTACCTCCTCTTGTGGTTTCCTTCCTTTTACCCTGAACACCCTGCCCCCCACCCCAAAGCCTTTTCTTCTACTTCCCCTTCCTACCAGGAAGGAATATGTCACATGCACTTCCTTCCCTCCTTTCTGAGGAGGACTTTGGTCTTCCCTTTTCTTTGGGGCATAGTGGCAGAAGAATTGGAGATGCTAAGAGTTCTGGATTCTGAACAAAATTTAAACTGTTCTTCATGATTCACGGAAATCACCATGAACATCAACTGTTTTGTGCTATAACACCCTGATGCCCCCATCGGGCATAGGGAGGTGGAGGGGACCACTGGTGTCTGCTCTTAATGGCTCCTGATTGCCATAACTTTGATTCTTGCACTGTCTTAATGTTTTTCTTTCTTTTTCCCCCCTGCATCTATCTGAATGTCTTTCTGTCTCCTGTGTTATTAGGCCATCAGCTGCCTCTCCCTGCTCTATGTTCTCTGGTCCACCAGCCCAGTCCCTTTCTAATTTGCTACCTCTAATCTGCTTTTGATCAAGCATTCTGGTTGCATACTGCTGTGTAACAAAATGCCCCCAAATTTAGCAGCTTACAACACACATGTTATTATAACTCACATATTTTTGTAGGTCATGAATTTGAGAGGGGCTCTGCTAGGTGATTTCTTCTGTTCCATGTGGTTTGATTGAGTTCAAGCAGTAGTACTTACTTGGCTAGTGAATTGACTCTTCTGGGAGTCTAAGATGGCTTTACCTACAGGGCTGGAGTCTTTGAGGGGATTCCTGGGAGGCCAGACATAGCTGGAACTGTGAACTCGGCCCCCTATAGGTGACCTCCTCTGTGAGGTGGTCTCGGGGTGGTTGGACAGCTTACATGGTGTCTGGCTTTCCCCAGAGCAAGCATCCAAAAGACCCCAGCTAGAAGCTCTCACCCAGCATCATTCTTTTGGTTAGACGCCAGTCACAGGCTGGCCCATATTCAGGGTTGGTAAGTTGGGCTCCACATTTTGCTGGCAGAGTGGCACCATCACGTTGCAGAGGACTGCGTAAGATGGGAGGTACTGTTGTGGCCATCCTTAGAAAGTATAATTGTCACCCTGAGAAGCAACAACACTCGTAGACACGGAGAACGAGTTGTTGCAAGAGAGCTGCTAAGCCACTTCTAGGAGTAAAATATCCGTGCCTTCGTGCCAGGATCTTATGGGCTCTCTTCACCTGTTCGGGTCTTTCTGTCCTTGTTTTCTCTGTCCATGTTATATTTCAGATGGACAAGTTTTCTGGATGACTGATAATTTAAATATCTGAGGTGTTCACTACATACACTCAGATTATAAGAGGTTGAAAGCCACCTTTAGCTTACAATGTGTGGTACCTGTCCCCTATCAGCACAGAGCTAACGTTACCCAGCGGGTAGCCCAAAAGACCTAAAACTGCTATTCCCAGGAGAAGTCAGAAGTCTCGAGCTGTGCCTCAGCTCTTTGCTGGCTTTGGGAGTCCCACAAGTGAGTTGATGAGATTTGGTGGTTATCTGATTAAAGCCCCGGATTTGGTGCCTTTGAAACAGAACCTGTGTCCAGGGCTGAAGCTTAAGTGCAAATTCAACCTGATTTGGAACTTTCAGGACTTCAGTGGCTGGGAGGGTTGCCAGAGTTCTCAGCAGCTCAGCTCTTGTATTTATTTTAGATGAAGAAACTGTTTCCCAGATGGGGTAAATCAGTTAGTGACTTGCCTAAGCTCACACAGCCAGTTAATGGTAGAGTGAATCCAGCTTCAGTCTCTTGCTGTGTGTGCTTAGAGGCTCTATCACTAAGATGTCAGTCTGAATGACAGCATGGGAATGCCACACACTGGGCATTGATTGTGCGTGTGTGTGTGTGTGTGTGTGTGTGTGTGTGTGTGTGTGTGATTGTGTGTTTCCGTGTTAAGCGCCCTTCTATGATACGGATTTTAGGCGTCAGGCTTCTGATTCCACTAGGTAAAGCTGAACACCTTTCTTAGTAGCAACTGGTGCTAGGTAAGTTATTACCTACAGTACTGAAAGTTCTCAGGCTGTGGGATGGACCTTCAGCAGGCTTAGTAAGAACACAGACGGTGGCATCTCTGACTTCTCCCTTAGTTCTGTCAGTTGCAGGACCCTGAGAAAGTTAGTCACCTCCTGAGTTTTGGGGTCTGCTTCTGTAAAATGCTGATGAGAGCCACCACTCGTTGGGTGATTTCTCTTTGCCAGTGCTCTGTACACATCACACACCATCTGCCCCCCTCTGCTACACGCCAGGCTGCAGCCATTTTACAGATGAACAGACTAAGCCTCTCAGAGGCAATGTGATCTACCCCCTGGAACCGAACCATCCAGCTAGCCTACAAGGTTCTTTCAGACTCTCGAGTTGATGTGCTCTCCTATATAGACTTCCTCACTCTCAGGACCGCTGCAAGATACAGCTAGACTTCTGAGCTGCCTCCTGGGGTGGCATCTGACCAAGGAGTGGAGCTTAGGAGAAGGCAGATTTGCATTCTGAAATGACAGAAGATTCTGATCATGTGTACTTCCCAAGACTGGAAGTGCCCATCTAATGAGGGGCAAACTTGGCCATCTGTGGAGGATGCCAGGTTTGGGAAGACTGTTAGGGTAAGCTTAATGGCTCATGGTGCCCCCTCTAGTTTTGGGTTCTGGTGCTTCTACAGAGCAGGGGAGGAATACCAAGGCTGAAGACTGTGTTGACTCAGGTTTGCATTCCACTTTAACATTGCATTAGCTTTGTGGCCTTGGCTAAGTTACTAAATGTATCTGAGTCTATTTCCATTGCTTCATGTTTATAATGGGGATGATGCACTCTTCCAGGCTCATGAGTGTTGCCCTCTGGAATTTCTTAGAGCGGAAAATTCCTCTTATGCAGATACCAGGCTGGGAGAACTTGAAGCCTGGTGGATTCATACTGAGCGCCTCATGGATGGAGCTTCTGCATCAGTCATTTTTCAGGAGGATGGCAATCATTCTGAGCTAGAGGAGTGGTCTTGTGGGGGGCTAGCCTGTGAGAGGGCCTGATGCAGGAAGAAGGTGAAGAAAGTATCTGTGGCTGATGGTCCAGTCTGCAGGGTTTCTGAATGATTCAGCCTTACTGGGAATGCAAAGTGTGAACAGAGGATTTGAAAGAGTGGGGAGATGAATTGGGTTGATTTACTGAATCTCTCAGTCAATGGTTCTTGGGGGCAGAAGTTGGCCAAGTCCAAAAGGTTTGACAGGGAAAGAGTGCTTTTAGAGAGAAGGGACACTTGTTGGGAGAAAGTAAAAAATAGAGAGCCTGCAGCCATTAGTGGAGCCAAGTCTGAGTTTCTCTAAATTTTCCCTTGAGATTCAGCCCATCATGGCCCAAAGATGGGTCTTCCTGTGCCATGGCTCCCAGAAAACAATTCTGTCTCCCCAGGCCCCACTAGGATCAAGGACACTGAGGTGCTCTTATCCTGACACAGCCATTCAGACCAGAAACAGTCTCACCAGGCTGCACTGAATTCCCTCAGTTCTGGGCTCTGTGTGTGTGTGTGTGTGTGTGTGTGTGGTGGGGAAACCAGCTTCTCTCTTTTCGGTAGAAACAGCAATAAGCTGTGGACAACCCATCCAGGGTTCTGCTTTGAGCCAGTATATTAAAAAAAAAAAAAAAAAAAAAAAAAAAGCTGTCTCAAACCTGCTTCTAGTTTCAGAGAAATATAGGACCTTGTTATTTATTTATTTACATTTATTTGTATTTCCTTATTCCCCAAACTCTTCATGTTCTGTGCTTTCCAGAGACTGAGTTCAAAATACCTACTTTGTCTCTGCTTTGAATTTTAAAAAATTTCCCAAGCTTCACTTTAGTGCAAATATTTATTTTCCCATGGGTGTCAAAAGGTTTTAAAGCACACGCCTGCCCCAACATGTGTCAGTTTTTAGGGATTTATTTTACAAACTGGAGGTGACAAATAGTATGCGTCAGGCCTGATAAACTATTTGACCTCATTAATATTCAAGATCTGTCACCTTTGTTTTGCTTTATTTGGATGACTGTACCTCCTGACTCCGAGATGGGCAGTTGCCTACAAACTTCCGGTAACAAGGTGAAGACAGAAATAAAGAGAAGTTAAAGCTCAGTGAATCAAGAGATACATTAAAATATATTATGGAGTAAGATGTTGCATCACTTTAAAGGCCTGAAAATTTATCTCTGGAGCTATCATTCTATTATTTACTTACCAATTTGTCCTCAGTCTGCTAAAAATGTATTCTCCATGCACTCTAAAGTCTTTAGGGGTGAAGTGTGAGAATGTCTGCCACTTTCCCATGTTCAGGGGGAAAATAGGTATATGTGTATATAATATATATGGGTGTGTGTGTGTGTGTGAGAGAGAGAGAGAGAGAGAGAGACAGAGAGACAGAGAGACAGTGAGACAGAGAGAAATAGAATAAAGCCAAATGTTAATAATTGGTGAATCTAGGTAGAATACATACGGGTGTTATACCGTTCTCTCACCTTTTTGGTCTGTTGGAACTTTTCAGAATTAAATGAGAAAGTGAAGCAGACTGTGATCAGGAGGCTGAGCCTGGGGAGTTGTGTTCTTTCTCCCTCCCTTCACTCTTCACACAGTGTCGGAGATTTCCTTATGCGCAGACCAGCTTTTCATCTCATTCCTCCTTTTTCAAACAGGGTATAGTGAAACATGGTTGTGTGACCAAAAAAAAAAAAAAAAAAAAAAAAAAAAGTCACTCAAATTCTTGGAAACAGCTGCCTTTAAAATTTCTTTCTTCCAGTAAAAAGGTCAACTCAGATTCAAGCTGAAATATCAAATTGTCTGTAATTTAAAGACACATTGAAAGAAAGTAGGTCAGGAGAGGAATGTTTTGCTGCAAACCTCTGCAGAACAAATTCTTTTTCCTTTGGGCCTGCCAAAGACTAACTCTTTCCCACACTATGGCAATTTTGGTTCCAGCCTTCCCCTGAGGTTTTGATTTTTGAAAATGATCACTACTCCGTGTTTGCGGTTTAATTACCTGAAGCCACTTCCTGAAGAGGTCACAGTAAAGTGGCTGTTTTGCCCGAGTCCTCATAGGGAAACCAATACAATTCCCTTGAGTGAAGGGGTCCCCCAGGGTTGGGTTGGAAGGGGGCTAAGGGGGGTGATGGAGAATGGCCAGCTGTTGCTTGAGGAGGACAGCAGTTTAGGATTTTGTTCCACTGGAACAGGACCTTTGTTGAAACATCTCTACATTTCACTCTGACCACACGTGTGATTTTGAGAAGAGGATTAATGTCCAAGGTGCTTTCAACACCTGAGAAAGAAAGTGAGGGGATTTCTCTAGGACACTTTCTGCTCTGTAGCTCTGTGAAGCCTCAGCTAACATCAGCCAGACTTTCTGGCATAAAAATAATTTTAAACTTGGTTACAAAGCACATAAATCAAGGCTAAGCCTGCACCTGTCTTGGCGGGGGTGGGGGGGGGGTGCTCCCCTCCAAAGGGAGGCTGCTCAGCTCCTCTGCCTTTGAGCTGAATTGGCGCTCTGAAACTGTTGAGTATCAGAAAGAGGACTAGGGACAGCCCCGGCAGGGCTCCTTTCCCCGGGGTCCTTTTCATAAACTTCTGAAAGTTTGCATATTGGGATTAGGTTTGGCTGTGTATGGCAGGAAGTCTAAACATAAAAAAAAAAAAACAGAAACCAAAACTCTAGGGTGGGAGAGCTGTTCCACGAAGCCAAGCCACCAAGGACTCATGCTCCTGTCTTATTGCCCCAGCACTGCCAGCCAGTGGCCTGTGCCTTGTGGCCCAACATGATGGCTACAATTCACCCATCACATCCAGACTGAGCCAGCAGAAAGGCAGACCAGTGGAGACCTTGAAGTCTTTAGAGGAGACTTTAAAGTCAACTTCCCAGAAGGAGCCTACTTTTCTACCTACGTTTTATTGGCCTACATTCTGTCATGTGGCCACTTCTAGTTGCAAGGGAGGATGGGAAATGTAGTCTTTATGTGGGCTAGTGATGTGCCACGTTGAGTTAGGTATTCTAAAATTGGGGAAGCAGGAAAAGACTGATATTAGAAGAGGAAACTAGCAGCATCTGTCATAGAAACTATATTTTTGAAGAGTTAGGGCTTTGGAATCAGTAGTCCTGGGTTTAAACTTTAATTCCTGCTTACTAGTTATAAGATATTAGTTCAGCTACATAACCTCCTTAATATCTTCTATTATATGATCTATCAAATTGGCATGATACTCACATCATGGGGGTAAAATGAGAGAATAGATGCTCAGTATTCAGCTCAGTAGCTGTCACTATTACACGTGTCCCTGTGTCACCATCCTTGACTTTGTTCACTTATTCAGATATGTGGTATTGGTTATACATGTGTATTTGATTCCAACATCTTTCATATCCTTTCTAGAGAACCAGTGAGTCTGGCGGGGACCAGCACAGTTAGGGACGTGAGGAGCTAATATGGGTGCAGAGGACAAAGCACCTTGGTCAATGCTGATGTGACGTTTATGCTAATCAAGTGGCCTGGTTAACCTGAGGCTGGGGTTAGTGGTTAAAGTTACAGGAAATATTTGTGTTTCAGAAACATGTGAAGGATAAGACCATGCAGAAACAGGAAGAGTTTAGAGGAAACAGCCCTGGGGCAGACACCCGGCGAAGGGGAACATCTCAGGTCATTCACTACCCATCCTGGCTCCTCATCACCAGAGGGGGAGTTCAGGCTGCAATTCTGAGCACATGCCTTCTGATGAGCGAGGGTTTCTAGCATGCAAGGACTACTTCCTCAGTCTGCTAACCCTGCCCTGGCCACCTAAGGGCCCTGTGGGCTTACTGTGAGACATTCACAATGATATCTGTTCCAGGAACAGGAAACAAGTTAAACTTTAAGGAAATGGGGGAGGGGTGGTGGGAGGGAAATTTTCTTTTCTTTTCTTTTTTTTTTTTCTGGACTCACTCATCACTTCAAGTCCTTGCTAGTTTCTGATCATAAATACTCACTGGCATTTTCTGGGACTGGGCATCTTGTAGGCCTTGAGGGCTATGAATAAGACCAGGCTTATTCCGGGGACTCAAGGCTGTCCCCACCCATGCGGAGCCACATTACAAACAGGTGTAGTAGGTGTCATGGTTGCTCCCACGTGTTTCCCCTCCTGGCATAACTTGGAACTCCTCCTACTAGAGGTGGGGGTAATTTCCCTGCCCTACTGATGGCAATTCTGGCCATGTGACTTGCTTTGGCGAATGGAATGTGGGGCACATGGGAATGAGCTAGTTCTGGGCAAGGCTTTGAGTGCTCTTGTCCATGTTGCTTCTGTTTTTGCCATCACAGAAGAGGTTCATCTATCTCCCAGGCAGTCATAGATCCAGGGAGGATGAGAGACACATGGAGCCGACTTAGCTCCCACCCAAAGCCTGGAGCCATGCCTAACCCAGCTTGATCTAAGACAGCCAACCCCCATCTGATCCACGGACTTGTGAGCCAGAACCATTTTACACAATTGGCGCGATCGCCGTGGCTATTGTTTCATGCATTTCAGTGTCGAGGAGGATTGTTGGCAGTATTGTTGAGGCATTGATGAGCTAATATGACAGGTAATTACGATATGATGTGAGAACTGCAGGGAGGTAAGAGGCACCTGGTGCTCTGGTCTTGGGAAGGTATGTAGGCAGGAGTGCTTCACGAACTTGTGTATGTTATTCACAATTTGGACCTTATTTGGCTCCCCCCCCCAGGAGACCAGAGAGTTCATGGTGTATGTAGTCTGCCAGTGTGTATGTAAAGTAAGAGTTAATCCATAAAGACAATAAGAATAGTTCTTTGACATGTAAAATATGAGGACCTTTTGGCAGCTAGTGATTAATTCGCTCATTCATTCAATTAACAAATAGAAGTTAAGGATGTAGCTGTGAGTAAAATAAAGTAGGATCTCTGAGCCCATGAGCTGGCATTCCAGAGGGTGGAGACATGGTTGATGAGGAATGCCATAGAGAGGAATGGAGTAGGAAAGAAAAATGTGGAGCATCGAGGCAGAAGGGTGGTGCAGCTCACACAGGAAGGTCAGTGAAGACCTCACCACCAGGGATGCTGAGTAGGGACCTGAAGGAGGAGAGAACCTGAGCAGTGGCCATAGCTGAGGAATGAGCATCTTGGCACAGGGCAGGGAATGCTAAGGCGTATTCCAGGAGAGAGACATTAGGATATGGAACATCTATTCCAAGACACCTTGTAAGTGCTTTGGGGTTTTGATGGTAGGTATGCTCAGTGAATATAGTTACTGAGATGCAATTCCAAAGCTTCTGTGTTTTCTTGCTAAAAACTCTAGACAAAATGATTTCCATCATCAGGGGAAGCCTCCAGAACCTGCTGCCAGGGCCATCTTCAAGGGGTTCTCTCTCTGGCTCCTAGTGACCCCTCTGTCTCCTCCTATAGGCTACCAAGTGCTGGACCTGAGATCTCCATCTCCTGTGTCCTCCAGAAGTTGCCAGAAATGATGGTCATCTTGTACACGTTGATAATGAGTGTTTCAGCCTTCACCATTCAGCCTGAGGAACACACAGGTAAGAAATCAATCGTACTGAATCTAGCTGAATCTTACTACCGAATCTTACTAATCTAGCTGAAGAGGGCCTGCCTGCAGCTTCTTTGGGAAACGTGGTTGTTTATCTAGTGAAGTTTGTTGTTTTCAAAAAGCAAAGTGGGACAGACCCTTCCTCCTGCCCGTCTCCTCTGTTTCATGGTGCTGGCCATGGGCATCCATCATTTCTGCCAAAGAGTGAGCCCAGAAAGTGGTGCCTTTGGCCTCAATAAAAGATGCTTTTGGATTTTAACCACATGTCCTGTCACAACTAAGCTCTTTCTCTATCTGAACTCAGCCCAGATCTACTTTTAATGTTAAGGAGTCAACAAGTGAAAAAATATGACCAAACTTTTTAATCGGTTTTTGTTGCCATATGAACCAGATTTAACTTTTCCCACAAAATTTAAATTGGAATGGACAGAAGCCCTAGAGTTGTTTTTGGGAGTTTTGAAATCATTATAACAGGAGGCGTTAATGGGACCCCCAGGGTGCAGGCCACTTGTTTGGGGCACTCAGCTTCTTCAGATGTGCCTGTCAAAGGAGCTTTTGGATCCAAAGCCTGACTGTGGTCTCCCTGTCCTTTAGTGGCAGCAGAAAACTGCAAATTTCTTGGCAAGCATTTCAAAACTGACTTCAGGGTGGAAGGGGAGCCTGTGGTTCTGAGGTGCCCCCAGATGCAGCTCTGGCTGTGGACGTCTGTCAGCCCCCATGTCAACGTAATATGGCGTAAGAATGATTCTGCTCCAACAGTCCGAGGGGAAGAAGAGACACGAATGTGGATCCAGGATGGTGCTCTCTGGATCTTGCCAGCATTGCAGGAGGACTCTGGCACCTACATCTGCACTGTCAGGTAAACCCCCACATCCCCCGGGACTAGGGTAGGGAGTGGGTCTCCTTCCAGAATGGGCTTCTGTGATGATGTGGATTTCAAAATCCAGTGTGTAGGACCTTTTGTCCTCCTCACCGTTCCTGAATACCTCCTACCTGAGAGCCTTCCCCAGATGCCTTCATGGCTCTTTCTCTCCCTTCATTGAAGTCTTTGCTCGAATTTCACCTCTTTGGAGAAGACTTCCCTAGCTACTCTACCTAAACCAGTACTCCTGACAGTCCCTCTCTTTCCCCTGCTGGTATTTTTCCTCACCTGACACACATGTGTTTACCTATTTAATGTTGTCTACCCCATTAGAATGTAAATTCTAGTTCCACAGGGACTTGATCCATTTTGTTCATGCCTACGTCCACCTGGAGAGAAGAAATTGATGTAGAACACTGGATGAGACTTGAGGAATGAGTTCGTCCAACTGCTTATTGTACGTGTGAGGGGACCAAGCTCACTAATAACATGCTCCCAGGTGGTGTGTGTGGAGCTGAGACAGGAACTCAGAGCTCCTGATGTGGGGTGGAGACCCCCTTCCTCTTTATCCTCTCCAATTCACTTTGTTGTGTAAACGTCACCACCGTCCATCTCCAGAACTCTCCATCTTCCCACATTGGAGCTCTGTGCCCATTAACCACGAACTCCTCCTTCTCCGTCCCCCAGCTCCTGGCAGCCCCCACCTTCTGTCTCTCTCTGTGAATTTGAGTACTTTAAATACCTCAGAGGAGTGGAGTCAGACGGTGTTTGTGCTTTGGTGATTGGCTTATGTCACTGAGCACAGTGTCTTCAAGGGTCATGCACACTGAAGTGTGTATCTGAATTTCCTTCCTTCTTAAGACTGAATGATATTCCATTGCATAAGTACACCATGTTTTGGTTACCCATTTATCTGTCAGGGAACAGTCTACCTGCTTTTGGCTATTGTGAGTAATGTTGATCTGATCATAGGTGTGCAAAGATCTCTTTGAGTCCCTGCTGTTACTTCTTTTGGATACAAACCCAGGAGAGAATTGGTGGATCAATGGTCATTCTATGTTTAATTTTTTGAGGAACCATCATATCGTTTGCCACGTGGCTGCTCTATTTTACATTCCCACCAGCAGTATACACAGGTTCCAGTTTCTTCACATTTTCACCAACACTTACTGTTTTCTTGGTCTTTCTTGGAGAAGGATAATAGCCATCCTACTGGGCATGAAGTGACATATTATTATGGTTTTGATTTGCATTTCCCTAATAATTAGTAGTGCTGAGCATCTTTCTGTGTCTTTTATTGGCCGAATGTCTATTCAAGTCCTTTGCCCATTTTTCACTTTAAAATTTTTGTTGTCTCATTATTTTAAATTTCTTTTAAAAATTGAAATATAATTAACATGCCATGTTATGTTAGTTTCAGGTACAGAGTATAATGATTCAACAATTCTATATGTTTCTCAGTGCTCATTGCTAAGTATACTCTTAATCGCCTTCATCTATTTCTCCCATCCCACCACCCATCTCCTCTCTGGCAGCCACCAGTTTGTTCTCAGTATTTAAGAATCTTTTTGTTTGTTTGTCTCTTTTTTATTTTATTCATCTGTTTTGTGATGAACACAATTTTTTCTTAAATTTCACCTGTGAGTGAAATCATATAGTCTTTGTCTTTCTCTGACTGATTTATTTCACTTAGAGTTACTCCATCTAAATCCATCCATGTCATTGCAAATGGAAAGATATCATTCTTTTTTATGGCTGAATCATATTCCAGTGTGTGTGTGTATATGTGTGTGTATCACACCTTCTTCTTCTTCTTTTTTTTAAAGATTTTATTTATTTATTTGACAGACAGAGACCACGAGTAGGCAGAGAGGCAGGCAGAGAGAGAGGAAGGGAAGCAGGCTCCCCACTGAGCAGGGAGCCCAATGTGGGGCTCGATCCCAGGACCCTGAGACCACGACCCGAGCTGAAGGCAGAGGCCTTAACCCACTGAGCCACCCAGGTGCCCCCACATCTTCTTCTTCTTTTTTTTTTTTTTAAAGATTTTATTTATTTATTTGACAGATGGAGATCACAGAGAAGCAGGCAGAGAGAGAGGAGGAAGCAGGCTCCCTGCTGAGCAGAGAGCCCGATGTGGGGCTCGATCCCGA